>NC_061114.1:186640701-186762365 GCF_002878395.1 Capsicum annuum
AATGGTGCTATTTTTTATAATGCTCAAATTACACTCTTGAATGGGTGTAAGCGATCATTGTCAATATAAAATCCAACTAGGTTGGGGTTGAATCCCATAGGAAATAAGGTGTGAACCCAAGTCATTTGCAATTTAATTCACTAATAGCTTAATATTTCCTGAAATGGGGGGTTTAAGTTTAATAAATAATTGTTTGTTACTTTAATTTCGATCTTTGCAATCAAGAGTTTATGAAATAATTAGAATTATGTTCACTAGGGCTTACGGTACATGACAGATGCTAAAGGTGATTCAAGATTCTCATGGTGGGTAGGATAATAAGCTATATTTATCGATGTTATGCTCAAATGTGTCTCGACCTACTTAAGCATTTAATTTCCTAATCCTCTCAGACTTAGGGAATTTCTATTCACTGCCCAGATTTTATCTCAGGTTAACCAACCTTGTTACAACGCTGATTATTAAACAAAGTATTTCCGAGTCCCTGTTGATAATTCACTTCCTACAATATTTGATTTCTTCCTCAAACAAATCAAAGTAGGTGTGTCTACTGTTTGCAACCAACAGACGTTAATTAAAGCTTCAGAATTATCAAGAGATCTTACCACCTATTGAATCTTGAATACTTAGCACCTTATCAAGACCTAACCCTAGATCCCATAATTCAGGTTAATTGAGTTTAGCCACTCATGACGCAATAAACAAGTACACAAGTTGAATTCATAATTGGGAAGATTAACTTACAATGATGATGAAAATCAAGAAGTGTAACTTGAACTGAATGTCGATACAAAACTCCCAAAATATTAATGACAATCTTCTCTCAACAATAATGTTCTAGAGCATATTGGAACTAGGGAGCGAAAAAATCGTCCACAACATATATTGCAAGATATGTCAACGATAATTTAAAAACCCTAAAAGCTGCTATTTATACTTGAGTCTAATTAAGAAAATAAAATAACAACTTAAGTAAATTTCTCGTAAAGGTGACGCCATTACGTGATGCCTTATCAGGGGTCTCACGCCTTATTAGGAATGACGTCAGATTTCCTTCAATATTGCCAAGCTCTGCCTAAGGCTGACGATGTGGGTGATGACGTATCAGGAGTCTGACAACGTATCATGGATGTCGTCAGCTCCTCTTTAATTTTGATAGTTTCTACCTAAGGCTGACGATGATCCTGATGCCTTATCACAACTCTGACGCCTTATCATAAAAATATCGTCATAACTTCTCTTCAACTCCCATTCTCTGGTTAAGGCTGACGATGGCCTTGATAGCTTATCACTGGGATGACGACTTATCATGAATGTCGTTAGCCACACTTGTCCTTTATTTTCTTCAGATTTCAACATTTTTGCTTCCATTATTGTTGGTTCCCCTGCATCTCATCTTTTACTGCAAATTAAAGTAAAACTAATCAAATATGACAAAAGTTGCTTAAGACTTCACAATTATTCATGGATAAAAGCATAAAATGTGTTAGCATTTGCTCAAACATTATTAACCTGAGCAAATAAAGTGTTTTAATAGTTGAAATACATTGGAACAAGGTTAAGGTGCGATGGAAGTGTGTAGGCAACCTAGGCGCACCTTGAACGAAAGCCAAAGAGCAAAGTGGACAATTTTAAAGTATGGGAGTAGGTTGGGCACAGGTTGAGGGTAGGATGGATGCAACTGGTTGTTCCATTAATGGTTTGACCTACTTTGGATGTGTGGAAGTGTCACGACCCGAGACTACCCCCTAGTCGTAACACGGTGCTCGGAACCACAAGTGATCCCAAACTAACCCATGATCTAGCATACTGCATAAGTAACTGATTTAAATTGTGTAAAAACTAAATTTACTGAGCGGAAACATGATCATGAGAGAGTCTGAATAAACCTAATACTGATAAGGTTTACAACATGATAAAACTAAAGGAAGAAATTGAATTACATGAATGACCCTGACTGACCATCTATGAAGCCTCTATTATACTGACTATAGATAGCTGTTACATGACTCCAACTACCACTAATCAATACATATGAATAATCAAAATACAGTACATAAACTATAACTGGCTGGAGTCTCCAAAACAAGAGAACTCGTCACCTGCTAGCTGGAAACTGCAAACTATATAATTATGATGTGTGGGCTATAATTGACATGCACATTATGAGATAATATAGCACATATACCTATATGTGGATCGTACTTTGGAATGTACTACGTATATGGAGACATGCACTAAATCATGGAAATATTTAAAACATGCTCTAAAACTGAGGATGTGAGTTATTTGCTGAAACATACATTAGAAACTTAGGTATACGTGGAAAACTGTAAGACATAATGAGATTTATAAATTATGAACTAGAAACAATTTTGTAAGCTGGGAGGTGGTAAAACATAAATACTATATGCAAATCTCATGTAAAGCTTAACATGCTATAATATTGAATTGAGGGTCATGTATAGTTACTTAGCATGAAAACTTGAACATGTGAAACTGAGAATGCAAGACTAAGCAAAACATGTACTTCCATGATCTGAATTACTGATATCTGAATAAATAATGTCTGAATACTTGGTCGTGAAAACCTGAACTGACATACTCTGAATACTGAATTGAGATTGTGGAAGATAGCTATAGCCGACATGCCCTAATCGGAGCTATCGGGGTCCAACCTGTAACCCTAGTTGGAAGGTATTGGTGCTTTGCCAGGAGTACGAACACATGACCAACGATGTCAATCCATAAGGCTGATGTCTTACAGGACGAGGGTATCATGCTTAACTGACGGGGTACCCCACATAATCTATGGTAGTGCTGTAGATCTAAAACTTAGGGACTGCAACTAGCGTCTTATGCCTAATTGACGGGGGAGATGCCATCCCTACGTTCACTCGATGCTAAGTGTAACTCCCAACTGAATGACATTGGTGTTATTGGTGGTTTGACATGACATGGTTGTACTTGTAAGTGCTTAGCAAATATGATGTTCTGAATATGAAAATAAAACCATGGTCTAATTGACTTGTTACTTGAAAATAGAAACATGTAAAACACATCGATATCGGGTGTTCATAACCCCCAACACAGAATAATTACAAAAATACGATAACAATATTTAAAACAATGATATAAAGTCATAGTTCAAAGACCCAAAACATAAGACATTTCAATGAATGGATGAGCAACATGAATTTAATAATGGGTATGTGTTAAACTTGAGAGGACAACATATTTTGATCGTTTAATTCATAACTTGATGATTTAGTATGAAATCAATGAAACTAAGACGAGGGAAATTGTAAGTCAAACATGAAGTGACTTAAATAACATGGAAACACATGTTGATATGACTTGAATTTGATTTACTAAGAAGTTCATGGATTATATTCACAAGTTTCGTGGATGATTTCATAAAATAGGATAAGATTCATACTTTCAATCTAAAATAGGGGTTTTGGGCCCAATGAGTGGAAGAGAACCAATGATGAATACCCCACATACCTTAATTAGATGACTTCTTGAAGAAATCTTAAAATTGAAACATGAGTTCTTGAATTTCTTAGGGAAGAAAGCTTGAATTTCTTTATCTTGGGAAGATATTTTAAACCTTGAGACTTAAAGGATGAATTAGTGAGAGGAACCCTAATCTTGATATTCGTGATATTCTTAAATTTGAATCTTAGGACTTGGAGGATGAATTTTGGGCGAGGAACCCTAATTTGGTGTTCTTGATAATGGGAGGAGGCAAGTACGGTTAATCTATTGAAAAGAAGAGGAAAATAATGCTTATTGAAGGGTTATAAGTCGTGGTTGGGGATTACAAGAGGGGAAAAGACCAAAAATCCCTTAAACTACATTCTACAAACAATTATCGATAGTCTTTACAGGTCTACCATACGGCCCATATGGTTTGGGTACGAGTTAGATTGGAAACCCGTATGCTGACCAGTGTGCGATACAACTTTGACAGTGCTTCAGTAGTTTGAACATAACTTTTCACCCCGATATCGGATTAAGGAAAAATTGGTATAGTTGGAAAGATAATTCAATTATCTATCTGATGGAGCATATTGGCCTAAAAAATACTTAGTATAACAAAAGTTATGATCGTTTGAAGATGACTATAGTTATGTACATCCCAAGAATTTAATCGCTAAGGGAGGTTTTGACTTGTTCATGAGCTAGGAGCTATTTGAGGACTTAATATATGTCCAAGTAACTTATAAAGTTATCAAAACATGAAGCTTGATTCTTGGATTGTATACTGGTCAGGGTACGAGTCAGATCTTATGACTCATAACATGTCTATACGACTTGTAGCCACTACCGTAAGCTGGATAGAACATAGGAAACCTATATTGCTGACAATACGACATATTCATATGACTCGTACCTTATTTGATGACCTCTAGGGTCAACTCATAACTTGAACAAAACTCAAATCATCCCACACTGATATGGGTATGACTTGCTACATATGACTCGTAAGAGTTTTTACGATTTAAGGAATGAGTCGTAAGCCATCCAAAGACCAGGAAAAATATGGGGTATTACAATATTTCCTCCTTGGGAACATTTGTCCTCGAATGAGACTGATTAGACTAAGAATACTGAGGCAACTGAGATCGTATTTTGAACATGTATGAAATGGAGTTATGATTAAATAACTGAGTCTGAAACATGATACGTGAACTGAAATGACTTTGTGAATACGTGCATGACATGAGAATGGTTATAAAGCTGAGATAGAAATAAGAGAGTCAACTTATAAGTAACCATTACCTCCAGCTGGGCCTGATTTTATGAAAAAAAGATAAGAGATTTAGAACATGAAAACTCGGGGCATTACAATATCTCTCCCATAGGATCATTCGTCCCCCAAATGATATTGACTTGGATGAAATACTAAGGAAAGACTGAGATGATACACGAGACACTTACGAGCTGAATCATGACTTAATATCTAAAATCTGAAACTAATGCATGATGCATGGACTGAGTTGTAGTCATGAATGCATGCTGTGACAGTTTTAAAATCTAGGAATCCATTAGTACTTTTTGGCTGAATTATGAAGTTGGATAACCAACACGATATGATTTCTGAATCTAGATATCCTTTACGGTTAAGACTGATTTAGACTGGAAGTAAGGACTCAACTGAATTCTCAATTAACATGAATATAAATAAATTACCTTATGAAATAGCAATATTCATGAAACTTCGAATAGTAAGATTAGATGGAAAGATGAAGAATCATAGGAGCTTATCTATCTGATTGCTAATCTAAATTGCTTGTTATACGGACTAACTTATACTAAAAGTTTATACTCAACTGCTGTATTTCTTCAACACTCTCTACGAGAAGTTCTAATAACATTAGGGAGCAAAGAACCTTGGGCATGATCTGAATAAGATATCAGGGTAAGGAATCTTAATACGACTATAATTCTGTAACATGGAACATAGGCCTATAAAGCATAATCTAGGATAGAATTACTAGGTCTTAGGCAATGCAACTGCTAACTTTCAAGCTTAGCCACACTTCTCAAATACTCCTTCAACTATACTTTTCCATGAAATACCATTCTCATTTGATTCAACTTATAATTCTCACATACGTATATATAACTATGCTAGCCAAAGTCTGAGTTGAATTACATACTCTCGCCATGTTCAAGCCTAACTTGCAATTATAAAGTGCAACACATAACACCGTAATACCAGTCTAAACCATGAGTTTGATACCCCAAACATGTTTCACATATTTTATCTCAAGAATAATGCCTCTTACCACTTCACCAACTAACATTAATCACTTACTAGGAATTTACTAACGCACACTGCATTCATCACATATACAAACACAACGTTTAATCCTATTCTTATACCCATATATAAACTTCTGGTCAATCAACCCACCTAGGAACTTTTACCACTTTCTCAAATATCTCTTGTCAATAACAACTCTCATGCACTATTCCCAATAAAACACACATAAAATTCTCAACTAACCATGACATATATCAAAAGCTTTACATCGATATTCTTTTAACCCTATAGCCTTATATAAAATATGCATACAATAATCTTTTCTCAAAAAACATTTACTCTCTCCCATCTAAACCTTTGATCATCAATTTTTCATCACCACTATCTTAACATTAAGAAGAGGTCACTAAAGGTTAGAACCTGAAGCATGAAAAGAATACTATGCATAACTTTGACACTTAACTAAGGCCTGAGGAATAGAGTATCAAAAGAATGAAAAGAGATAAAAAATGAGGACACACATGACATAATCTGAATTTCGCTGGTCTAAGAGTGCACCATGAGTTATGGGAACTGAACATACTGTAAAGTGTGAGTACATGAGTCATCAGATGTATGAACTATGTTAGGAATTCATAAATTCATGGAATATGATTCGTACTGCTGGGTGAACTGGAACTCCTCATACTAAGAACTTAAAGCATACATGCTTTTTTGGAAAATGCATGAATATGAGGTACGATCATAGAGCTGACTTGCCAGTCATAAGTAGATGTCATGATGACTGAAGTACAAAAATTTGCACTGAGATTAGAATGGGTCAAGTATCTTCCTTCCCTACTGTTATTCTACAACACACTGACATCACTAATAGAATCTAAAAGGCTATCTTGTTCCTTAAAAATAGAAATATGTGAAACACATAGGTATCGGGTGTTCATAACACTCCAGCATAGAATGATTACAAAAATACGATAACAATATTTAAAACAGTGATATAAAGTCATAGTTTAAAGACCCAAAACATAAGACATTTCAATGAATGAATGAGAAACATGAATTTGATCATGGGTATGTGTTAAACTTGAGAGGACAACATATTTTCATAGTTTAATTCATAACTTGATGATTTAGTATGAAACTAATAAAACTAAGACGAGGGAAATTGTAAATCAAACATGAAGTGACTTAAATAACATGGAAACACATGTTGATATGGCTTGAATTTGATTTACTAAGAAGTTCATGGATTATATTCACAAGTTTCGTGGATGATTTCATAAAATAGGATAAGATTCATACTTTTAAACTGAAATAGGGGTTTTGGGATCAATGAGTGGAAGGAAACCAGTGATGAATACCCTACATACCTTAATTAGATGACTTCTTGAAGAAATCTTGAAATTGAAACTTGAGTTCTTGAATTTCTTGGGGAAGAAAGCTTGAATTTCTTGATCTTGGGAAGATATTTTAAACCTTGAGACTTAAAAGATGAATTAGTGGGAGGAACCCTAATCTTGATATTCTTGATATTCTTAAATTTGAATCTTAGGAATTGAAAGATGAATTTTGGGCGAGGAACCCTAATTTGGTGTTCTTGATAATGGAAGGAGGCAAGTGCTATTAATCTATTGAAAAAAATAGGAAAATAATGCTTATTGAAGGGTTATAAATCGTGGTTAGGGGTTAAAAGAGGGGAAAAAACCCGAAAGCCCTTAAAATAAATTCTACAGACAATTCTCAGTAGTCTTTAGAGGTCTACCATATGACCCGTATAGTTTGGGTATGAGTTAGACTGGCAACCCATATGCTGACCAGTGTGCGATACAACTTTGACAGTACTTCAATACTTTGGCCATAACTTTTCACCCCAATATCGAATTAAGGGAAAATTGGTATCTTTGGAAAGATAATTCAATTATCTATCTGTTGGTGGTCCCTGAGCTCTAAAATTATTAGTATAACAAAAATTATGATCATTTGAAGATGAATGAAGTTATATATATCCCAAGAATTTAATCTCTAAGGGAGGTTTTGACTTGTTCATGAGCTAGGAGTTATTTTAGGACTTATTATATGTTCAAGTAACTTATAAAGCTATCAAAACATAAATATTGATTCTTGGATTGTCTACTGGTTAGGGTACGAGTCAGATCATCCCACACTGACATGGGTACGACTTGCTACATATGACTCGTATGAGTCTTTATGATTAGAGGAATGAGTCATAAGCTGTCCAGGGACCAGGAAAAATATAGGGTATTATAATATCTCTCCCCCAAAAACATTTATCCTCGAATGAGACTGAAAATATTGAGGCAATTGAGATTGTATACTGAACATGCATGAAATAGGGTCATGATTAAATAACTGAGTCTGAAACATGATACGTGAACTAAAATGACTTCGTGAATACATGCAATGACATGAGAATGGTTATAAGGCTGAGATATAAATAAGAGAGTCAACTTATGAGTAACCATTTCCTTCAGTTGGACCTAATTTCATGAAGAAAAGATAAGAGGTTTAGATCATGAAAACTAGGGGCATTACAGGAAGCATCCCAAACACAGGTCCAAGGCAGCCCAAAGGTAGATTGTCCGAACAGCTTGCAAATGGAGCCAAAGTTGTACCATTTTGTACTTTTAATGGTCCCCCTTTGGCCCCTTCTTTGAAATATTCTTTGGGATTTTCAAAAGGTGCTCTGTACCGACACTTTTTTTACACCTTTTAAGCTTGTTGGGAGCTTATCGATTTGTTGATAAATGTAGATTGTGAGTGGATTAATTTTGGATGCTTGTCAACACTAGCTTATCAGTATAAATAGCCTGGCCAAATTAGTCAAAATTTGGTATTTGGATTTTAGCTGAGTGATCCCCTCCTGAGTGGATTACTCAGGAGGGGAACTAACCTTGACATTAACATGAATAGTTTGGGGAGAAATGGAAATATCATTAATGGTGATGGAGTTATATTTCCACGGAATGACTATACCTCCGAGTTGCCAGCAACACTAGACTGAATGTAGCAAGGGCAAACTATTTTATTAGCTAGTTTCTTATGATCAGTCATCCTGGTCTCTAAAAGGACAGTGATAGAGGTTTGGTAGATACTGACCATAGACGTCTCCTAAACTTTGCATTATTAGCCCTTCTAGCATTTCATATTATTTAGTTTTGCATTATTGGTTTGGGGGTTCTTTCTCAACACTGATTTCCCTTTTCCAGAGGGTCTGAAATTCCTGCCCACTTTGTATAAAATAGGTATTTGAATAATAATTGAGTTAAATATGCTTTTGCCAAACCAACACTAGCTTATCCGTATGCTTGCCAATCTAGCCAAAACTTGGTATTCGGCTTTTGGGCCACTCTTAGGCCCAATAAGGATTTAAGGTCACTTTTGACCCCAATTTGTAATAAAATGGCCATGGCCTATAAATAACTAGGTTTTCCTTCATTTTCAAGTAGTTTGGCAAGCATACCAAATTAGCGTTCATGGAATCAATATTTTTTTTTTTTTTTTATCTTTCCTTATGTTTTTTCAAGGTTATGTCCGATCCTCCTTAATATCTTTTACACTATTTTAAATTTTACAATAATAATACTAATTGATCATAGATATTTTCAATTCAATGCAAAACAGAAATACTTTTTTACGTTCAATTTTTTTCATATGCTTTAACTCAATTTTTTGTTACAATTAAATCACTACAATGAGGTAAAAATACAAAGCATATTAAGCTTTCTTTAGTTTTTTCAAGTCTTTAAATTTTAGTAGTATATATTGTTGGGTTCGAAATCTAAAGGGCGTCATGCGAAAGTTTAGAGTTTGCAAACCAAGACGGTGATAATTTAGATGACAAATAAAAGTATACTAAAACATAATATTATTGATATGACACGACCAATTGGCCTACATATTAAAAACCTAAATCAAAAAGCATAAAAACTAATTGAGTGAAAATATCTCCCTAAACAAAACTGTTAAACGACTACATTGTGGATGCTACTATATTCAGTAGTGGACCTAGGATTTTATTCAAGTGGGTTCAATCATTAAATAGAAAATGATCACTAATATAGTAAGCAACATCGAACACAATAAATAATTTTTTCTTTATATTTTTAGCTCTTCTTTTTCGTTAATAATATAATACCAAATTAAGCTTTTTTTAAAAAAACTTTTTATCTAAATTTAACAAAGGTAAAAAAAATTAAAAATTTGCAAAAAAGCCTATTTAGATTTTTTAAAAACTAAAATTAAAGTAAACTAATAATTTATATTTATATATATATATATATATTCAGCTAAAATAGTTGCATATTTTAGCTAAAAACTATGAAAAGAGTACCATAAATCGATTAATAAACGGTTAATTTTATTTGAAGTAGAATAGATTTTATATTTTTATTGAATTTGAGTAAAAAAAAAATTATAATTTGAAATAGAAAAAGAAAAAGAAGATGTGTATGATAAACTTTACTAATTACTGTATGTTTTTTTGGTTTAATTTTCAAATTTTCTCATTTATTGATTAATAAAGATTACATAGTCCTTGCAAATATGGGTCAGCCCACTACCGAAATCTGGAAATTAAAACAAAAAGAATGACCCGGCCCACTCCACTTGGGATTATTACATATAGCTTAAGTTTTGGGTTTTCTAATCCGATTCCACCCTTCCCACTCCTCTTATCTGGTTTAGGATGTCACCGCCGGTCATCTTCAATGCTCAATTCATCCCCCTTCAACTCTGGGTTATTAACACCTTGCCATTTCAGCTTCATCTCTGTGTATTTATCAGCTTATAGACGTAAGTGACAACTTCTCTTTTGCCTCTTTACATTCCCGGTGTTCTTTATTTGAATCAATTGTTCTTTGACTTTCCTCAACTGTGATCTCCGGTGAATGGAACAAGAATCATCTTTTTGAGCTTCGTTGAAGGGTTTATTAACTTGGATCTGGTTATGTACTTCGAGTAACTTTAGAAGTTTTTGAGCTAAGATTCTTCTTCTTCTTTTTGTACTAACCACTTCTACTCTTGCAGATGCAGATGGGATGAAGCTTGTGGGATGCTTGGACCCGCTAGTATTCAACCAATAACCCGACTCTAGGTTATGCAAAACCATGCCGTAGAGACCCTTTTCTGTTGCTCTGAATCCACTATGTAGGCTTCTGTAGAATAGGCTAATTGACTTAACCTTAACACTGATTTTATAGCCTTTCATGACTTGTAATTATACTGTATGTTCAGCTCAATTCAGTAGCCTAGTCACCCTCTTACCTCTGCGGTGGTGACAATCTTAAATATGGTAATTATGTTTTATGATTGTTAATGATTTTCTTCCCTGTTGTTTGAATCTGATGGAAATGTGTGAATGTGAACTCTCCTGCCTCAAATGCATAGTTAGCAAAGTCGTCAGCTAGTTTGTTCCCTTTCCTCAGTATATATTGGTATTGAACTGTTGTATGTTGTAATAGGCTCCTTATTTGCATCACTTTATCTTCAACATTCCATGGACAATTCCTATTTTTTCTTTAAAATCTTCAACATACATAAGGAATCTGTCTAGATTATTACTCTGCTTATGTTTTCCTGATTGTAAGGCATTGCTGCTTGTAGAATAGCTTCTGCTTCTGCATCTAGATTTGTAGTGTCCTCCATGATTGCACCATTTACTTAAAGTAGACCCCCTTCCTCATTCCGTAAATAAAAGGCATAAGAGCTTGAACCAGGATTTCCCCTAGAAGCACCATCTGTATTATATTTAACCCATCATTGCTGAGGAAAACTCTAAATAACCTTTATTACCTTCACACTAGTTTGCTGTATTGATATCTCATTCACTATATTTGGCCATATGTTTGAGAAATCTTGATATGGTTTCCTCACTTTAAGCAGCATTAGTAAGTTTATGGTGATATTATGCTATACACTGAGCTGAGTGATTTGCTTCCCTTTATGTTTTCCTCTGTTCCTTCTTTTCCATAACTCCCAGATAATGATGCTAGGCATAGCTAAATAATAGCTCCTATCCCTAATTGATACCTATGCATTCCACCATGCCATCACTGTTTCTCTAAATCACCAAATCAACTTCTACTTTTACCCTAGCACAGCTAGGCCTTATTTGATTTCTAGTTTCTATGTCTACTGTTAATGGCTTTCCTACAACTGATGCTATAAAAAAGATAGCCTCCTTTGCAAAGAAATTAGGGGGCAAATCTGTCATTGAGATTCATGCTACTCCAATTGATGTCTCAATATCAAGTGCAAACCACGGATCCTACTTCAGTGTTCTCATCTGCCAGTATTTATCTTTGGCCTTAATGTAGTATGCTAATGTTGATAACAAAGTAACATAATCTTCAAGTATTTTCAATCGGATTAAAATATGCTTGGTATCCAACACTCCAATATTACAATCACCCTTTATACCACATTGACTTAGAGTTGCTCTTCTAAGTTCATTAACTTCTGGTTTGCCGTATGAAAATTTACCTACAATAGCATATTGTAGATTTAGATTTTCTTGCACAATTATGTTTTGAATCTCCGATGACTTCCAAGTGATACTAGGTTCCCCCTTAGCATGATTACAGGTTTTGGAGGAACCCTCGTATAGTTATTCAATAATACCTTTGGTTTCAACTTATCTGCATAGCTAATATTAGTATTAGCAATCTCTAGAACATTAACAGGATTTACATTCGTATTAGATGTTGTTTCCAGTGGTTTATTCCCACCGGAGGATGTGGACGCCATATGTCAATCCGTCGCCGCCAATGTTAAGGTTTGGGGTTTTTAGGTCTCAAGTTCTCAAGTCCTCATGATATTCATATTGATGAGGGAAAATATTATAAATAGCAATGAGTAAAAGCTGCTGAGGGGATTCAGACTCGGAAACAAAGTAGGAAAATGAACCCACTGGACCATTACGCTGTACCCATGCTTTGTGTAAAGTGGGTTCAACTTATTTTATGATACAAAATTTTATAACAATTTTAGTTGTATAATCAGTAAATTTTCACACCAAGTGGGTTCAATTGAACCCACTTGGCATAATGTGGATCCGCCCCTGACTGTGTTATTGTTATATGAGAAGAGAGTTTTCTATTTATAGAGTTTCAAAATCTTTCTTTCAAGAAAAAGGTTAGCCAAATATGAAAAATTTTTATATTTTTCTTTTAGGAAAAGTAAAAGTAATTATATTATTACTTTTATTTTTCTTCTAAGAAAAGTAAAACTTAAATTTGGTAAGAAAATCAAGGAAAAAATTCTAACAAATTTTCCCTTTTTGGCTTGATTTTCTTCACTTGATCCGCGTTCTTCACATGCATGAACTTCGTTTTTAACAAAATCTTCATCACTGCTACTTGCTATGGTTAAAAATAAAGTTTAAAATATCATGGTTAAAAATTGATTTAAAAGTAATGTTTTATTTTTAAAAATGCAGCAGCACGAATGTTGAAAATATGGTAGAAACTTGTTCTCCACATGTAGTTCGACAAAAATCCTCATTATCATCAAATTGATTGCAAATTGATTTGAACCTGTTTAATCTCATCATACCATTGGACCTTTGAACCATAAGCTCTGATACCACTTGTTGGGTTCGAAATCTAGAGGGCGTCATACAAAAGCTTAGACTTTGTAAACAAAAGCGGTGATAATTCAGATGACAAACAAAAGTATACTAAAACATAATATTATTGACATGACATGACCAATTGACCTACATATTAAAAATCTAAATCAAAAAGCATAAAAATTAATTGAGAGAAAATTTCCCCTTAAACAAAAATTTTGAACGACTAAATTGTGGATGCTACTTTGTTATTCTTGTATGAGAAAAGGGTTTTCTATTTATAGAGTTTCAAAAGAGGTTAGTCAAATATGAAAAAGTTTTATATTTTTCTTTTAGGAAAAGTAAAAGTAATTATGGTATTAGTTTTATTTTTCTTCTAAAAAAAGTAAAACTTAAATTTGGTATAAGAATCAGGACAAAAACCCTAACATATATCTGCTTTCAAATTTCATGTCCACATCCTCACCGACACTAACAATAAAAAAAAAAAAAAACTAAAAGCACAATATTGTAATTCTGAAATGATAAAAAAAAAAGTACTCCTAAATTAAGGAAAATGACCCACAAACACTCTTTATTCATCTAACAACAACATATTCAATATAATTTCATAGGTGAAGTTTGAGAAGAATAAGATGCACACACATCTTATCTCTATTTTTGTGAAATGGGTTAGCAGGTTTGGTTTTAAAACACACATATCTTATCTTTATTTTTGTGAAATGGGTTAGCAGGTTTGGTTTTAAAAGTAGATGAATTTAATTTTATAAATTATGTAATATATGTGATCAATCATAATAAGCCATATGACTTTAAAAACCATCAGATTTGGGCTGTTAGTTTAAGGTATTTTAAAGCCAAAAAGATAAATTGAAGGCATTTCAAACCAATAGTTGAAAGAGGATATTTATGAGTCATTTTTCATATGTTAAAGATATTTTTAATCCTGTTTCATATTCTAAATATGTTTCAGTTCTGTCTTTACATATTCAATCTTCTATTTCATCTCAAAATTCAGGTTAAAGCGGTGAATATTTTGATCTATCTTTTAAACATATTTACCTACTTTATTCGTCCTAAATTTTCTAATTTAATTTTTCATTTTACTTGTCTTTTTTCATTAATTAAGAATAAACATTTTTTTTCCCATGTTATACTCTTTGCATTAATTATTTTTTCTTCAAATTAAAATGTAAATATCATTTAATAGGAGTACCATGGTAAACTAGACATGTTATTAATTATTTTTCTTAATCAATGTGCCATCTCAATTTGGGACGAATAATTTGAGATGGAGGAAGTAATAGATATTCGGCAAGCTAATTATGTGTAATCATTCAGACATACTTGTCTTAGAAGGAATCAATTTAATTAGATGCGGGATAGGTTGTTTAGATAGTAAATATCTTTCACCTTTAATTCTGAAGTTGTATATTCACGTCATCAAAGAAAAAAAAAGGAGAGAGCTTGTAATGAAGAAGTAAAAAAAATAATATGATGCTAGTACTATTCTTCTCCTACCCTTTTATTACTTACATGAAAATTTCATTTAACAACTCTGTGGTCAGTTTTTTACCGTTTAGTACATTGATAGAGGAACGGAGGATTAGTCTCACGGCTGCCGATTAAGGGAGTATCTTGGGAAACAAAAAAAAAAAAACTTTCATTTAACAAAATTTATTAAAAAAATTATACAAAATATCTCTTCAATTAAATTTTTTACACAAAAAAAATAGTCCAACTTACCATTTCTTCGGATAATGTTGTTACTGCTAAATATGATGACCAATCGGCCAAATGCCTTTTCATGTTCTGTTTTTTTTCGTGTGCGCCGTTTTCTGGAAAAAAAAAAAGTTTTATTTCTGCACTATTAAGGAAAAAAACTTTCCTGCTTTTTTTCTTTTATTTTTAAAAAAACTTTTTTTCTACAACCAGTTTTTTAAATACAATATTGATATAGTTTATACACATCTATTACAATATGTACATACGATATGAATGTTGGGTAAACACGAAATAACAATAAAAATATTTATTGCAAAATAATGAAAATAAAATAAAAAATAATGACACCAAAAATTTTACGTGAAAATCCTTTTAAATAAGGAAAAAATCACGGAACAAGAAAAACAAATGATATTAATTTTACACCGTAATCACAAGTACAATACTCAAAGTGATTACTATACAACCAAAAGAAATAACTCTCTTTTGACTCATAGCTTACTAAAATATCGCTCACTCTAATTTTACTTCGCAGATAATTTTTTAATCATAATTTGTGGAATACCCCACTGCTTATTCTATATTATTTTTCCCTCTATTTTTGGTGTATCTTGAAATGAGCTAAATGTTCTCCTTTTTACAGAGAAAGAAAGACCATGTGTAGGCAGGGACAGACCCACGTGATGCCAAGTGAGTTCAACCAAACCCACTTAGTGCAAAAATTTACTAATTATCCAATTAAAATTTTTATAAAATTTTGTATCATATAATAAGTTGAACCCACTTTACACAAAGCATGGATATATAGCGTAATGGTCTGGGTTCGTTTTCCTGCTTTATTTTCGAGTTCGGATCCCCTCAGCATTTTTACTCATTGCTATAATCTTTTTTCCTATGAATATCATATGGCAAGCCGAATTTTGCTCCTAGCGAAAAAATTAAAAGAGAATGCCCAATCATATTAGACATCCTAGTAAAATGCTACAGTAATTAATAAATTTTATCATGCACATCTTCTTTTTCTTTTTCTATTTCAACTTATAATTTTTTTTACTCTAATTCAATAAAAATATAAAATCTATTCTACTTCAAATAAAATTAACCGTTTATTAATAGAATTATGGTACTCTTTTTCATAATTTTTTGCTAAAATATGCAACTATTTTAGTTGAATATATATATAATTTATTAGTTTACTTTAATTTTAGTTTTTAAAAAATCTAAATAGGTTCTTTTGCAATTTTTTTTTTAACTTTGTTAAATTTAGATAAAAAGTGCCAGTTTTTTCTTTTTTCATTTTATAAAAAAAGGCCTACTTTGGTATTATGTTATTAACGAAAAAGAAGAACTAAAAATATAAAGAAAAAATTATTTATTGCGCTCGACGCTGCTTACACTATTAATGAACATTTTTTATTTAATGATTGAACCCACTTGTATAAAATTTTAGGTCCGTCACTGTGTGTAGGTAATTGATGGCATGAATAAAGTTGCGATGTCAACATTTGTAGCTACGAAAATAATTGGCTGCTTTCCTCTCTGCCAAATGTTTGACAAACTAGCCATACGAAAGAAAACGTTTTTCCTATATCATGGACTGCCATGCATCAATTTTTCAATGACATTTATGGGGCTGGACCCTATAAATCTCCCCATCCAGTCCCATGCATCTGAAAGAGGTATCCTCGTCTTCTCAGAGAGAACTCATGCAGACAAGCTCTTTGCACAGTTCGAACTTATCTTTTGACACCACCTTTGTCAGCATGTCCGCGGAATTTTCACTCGTGTGTCTTCTTAACATACAACGATTCATTTTTCACTTGTTTACAAATCCAATGGTACCTCATTTTGATGTGTTTCATTCTTGCATGATACATGGAGTTCTTGCTCAAGTATATTGCACTTTGACTGTCACAATAGACAATATAATCAATTTGGTACAATCCAATTTCTTGAAGAAACCACTTGAGCCATATAATTTCTTTACAAGCTTCAGTAGCCGCAATCAACTCATCTTCAGTTGTAGATAGTGCGACACAATTTTGTAACTTCGACTACGATGATGTAGCTCCCCCTAAAATATAAACAAAAATCTAGTAGTAGATTATATGTTATCAAGGTCATCCGCCATATCAACATTTATATAGACCTTCAAGATTTGATCAGATTCTTCAAAACACAAACAATAACCTAAGGTCCTCCGTCTTAAGTACCTCATTATCCATTTTACTGCTTTCAGCGCTTCTTTTCTGAATTTTCAAGAAATCTGTTGACAACACCAACTATTTGAGAAATATCGGGTCTGGTACACACCATTGCACACATTCAACTTCTGATAACAGAGGAATATGGAACTTTAGCGATGTTCTCTTTCTCCTCTTTTATTGTTGGACACATTTTCTTGCTCAACTTCACATGACTAGTAAGGGATGTGTTAACAACCTTGACATTCTTCATGTTGAAGCACTTTAATACATATTTAATGTATTTTTTCTATGACCAGTAAAGATTTCTTTCATCTTTGAGACGAGTAATCCTCATGCCCAAAATTTGCTTAGCATGACCCAAGTCTTTCATACCAAAAGACTTGTATAACTATTTCTTCAACTCATCAATCCTGAAAGTTTTCTAGTCCACAATCAACTATTATCCACATATAGCAAGAGGATGATCAAATCATCATCAGAAAAACTTTGGTGCAAGTACACAGTTATTTAAAAAAGTCTTTTATAGCCTTGCTTTCCCATGACATATTCAAACTTCTTATACAATTGTCTAGGAGCTTGATTTAATCCATATAGACTCTTCTTAAGTTTGCACTCATAATTTTCATTACCTTTTATCTTGAAGCCTTCAGGTTGTTTCATATAAATCTCCTCTTCGAGGTCATCGTAAAGAAAAGATGTTTTTACATCCATATGCTAAATCTCTAAATCAAGACTAGCAGCCAAATCAAGAACTGTGCGAATATAGGTCATTTTGACAACATGAGAAAATATTTCATAAAAATCAATGTCTTTTTTTGACCAAATCCTTTGACAACCAATCTAGCTTTGTATCTGGGATTCAAGCTGTGTTATTCAAATTTTACTTTGAACACCCATTTATTTTTCAAAACTCTCATGCTATTAGACAATTTCACCAACTCATAAGTGTGATTTTCATGCAGAGATTTCATCTTATGTTGCATGGCTTCAATCCATTGATTTTTATACTCCTCTTTCATGGCCTCCCCATAACATTCAGATTTTTCCATATCAGTGAGTAACACATACTCATTAGTCGATAACAAGAAGAAGGAATACATTTTCTTGTAGACATTCTAAGTGGACCATTTAACTCGTTCACAACTTGAATAGGAGCATCGTCAATGGAAACATCGTTGTCATTATCAACATCACATGCTGATTTGGAACATGTTTGGGCATCTCCATGATTGTCAAGCCCGCCAACATCATGCACACTTGTTTGAGGAATTTCATCTAGATTAACCATACCATCAAAACTTAAAGATTCTAGCTTCTCCGCTTTGTCAATATCTTTAATGATTTGATTCTCTATAAATATAATATCACGACTTCTTCCAAGCTTCTTATCAATGGATCATATAGCCTGTAACCAAAATCATCAAAGCCATTATCAAAGAAGATGCACTACCTTGTCTTAGCATCTAAATTTGACCTCTCATCGTTGGGCACATGTACAAAAGCTTTGCAATCAAATACTCTCAAATGGTCATAGGAAACATCCTTCCCATACCAAACTCTATATGACACATTACTTTGCAAAGAAATAATTGGAGATAGGTTAATAGCACGTGCAACGGTCAGTAAAGCCTCACCCAAAAAGAGTTCGACAACTTTTCTTTTGAAAGCAAACATCTGACTTTCTCCATCAAGGTCCTGTTCATCCTTTCAACAAAACCATTAAGCTGGGGAGTCTTAAGATGAGTCATTTGGTATCTGATACTTTGTTGCTTGTAGTATTCGTCAAACGTCCATAATATTCACCATCATTATCAATACTAATACACTTCAACTTTCTTTTTGTTTCTCTTTCAACGAAAGCCTGAAACTACTTAAAAACACCTAATACTTGATCTTTAGTCTTCAAGACATATACCCAAATCTTCCTTGAGCAATCATCAATAATAGTAATAAAGTAAAGTGCACTACCCAAATTCCTTGTCTTCATTGGATCACATAAATTTGAATGCACCAGCTTAAGTAACTCTGTCTTTCTTGAAGGAGGATGAGACTTGAAAGAAACTCTATTTTGTTTTTTCAGTCAAGTAGTGCTCATATTTTTCGAATTTATCATTTTTAAAATCTTATAGTAATTTATTTTTGTCCAAATCATTAAGTCCTTTCTCACTAATATGGCTAAACCTTTTATGCCATAATGGTGAAGAGCTAGTGCTTTCAACTGCATTCACCATATTAGCACAAGTAGAAGTCCCAGTCCAGTATAGACCATGATGCTTGTCACCATAATCCACAACCAAATAACCCTTAATGAATTTCCATTTTCCACCACTATTCTAATATATCCCTTATCATTCAGTACTCCAACAAAAATCAAGTGCAAACGAACATCAGGTACGTGCTTTACATTGTTTAAAACTAGTTTATATCCAATACTGATTTCCAAATAAATTGTACCATTACCAACCAACTTAGATACAGTCTCACTGTCCGTACTCAAGGTTCCAAAGTCACCTCGAGTATCATATGAGAAAAAAATCCTTCATTGATGTCACATGAGATGTAACACCAGAATCCACAATCTAGCTTGACTCATCATAAGTAATATTTATTAGATTTGCATCGAGGACAGTAACAAGATCTTTGGTGGAGATAGTGGGTATGCAATTTTCCTTATCATTTTCTTTCTTTTCCTCCTTGTCTATGTTCTCATTCTTTAACTTTCGGCAAAATTTCTTTATGTGTCCTTTTAACCCACATTGATAACAATCAATATCATTGTATTTGCCTCTAGATTTGCTTTTATAATTATTTTATTTTGAGAATCACTATTTCTGATTCTCCCCTAGTGTCACGTCAAGACATTATACAAAGAGGAACCTTGAGACATTCATCTTGTCTCTTCATTGAGAATGCCGATGCTCTTGGAAAAACCCATAGAGATCATGCCATTGGGATCAGAATTTAAAAATGAAGTTTAAATATTTCTGTAATACCCCATAAAGTTTCATCATCGTTAAAAGCTCCGAAGTGAGTCACATTAAGCTTAACACTTAGAAATTTTATTAAGTGTTCTAACACTTAGTCATTTTCTAGCCTTGAATCTTCATTGAATAATTTTGTAACCTTCCTGACCTTCGTTTTTAAATATTTTTGTTGTGTTGCGATGGGGTAAGGTCGTAGTATGGTCCGGATGAGTCTCAGAATTTTTAGATGAGCCTAAGAACATGTTTGGGATTGGATTCCAGTTGCATCGGGCGATTAGCCCGCGTCGCCTGGGTTATCATGGAGCTGTGTCCCAGGTAAGGCGGGTGATCCATTGGGCGACGCAGGGGCTATCGCGGGCGATCCATTGGGCGACGCAGGGGCTATCGCGGGCGATAGACCAAGCTCCGCTCGCTGAATCCTACTGCTCTAGGCCAGGCGACGCCTACCTTAACACGCATGGCCAACTTTTGCAGTTTCCATACATTTTATTAATGGTATTTTGGTAATTTTCAAAACCTTTGTCATCTCTAACACGGGATTTAATCCCTAGAAGAGCAAAATTTAGCCATTCTCATAAAAAATCTCCAAGAAACTCCATTAGGGTTTTAACTTAAGAACCCAAATAAATCAAAAACTAATCGTAGCTTTTCTATAATTTTTGGATATTCAAAATCCTTGTTCCGAGGGCTACAAGAAACACATAACAATCTCGCGAATAGTGTGTCGGAGTAGAAAGTTCATTCTAAGGCTTCAATTTCGAGGTATGTGGGGTTTTTCAACAAGAACACTCTTTCGTTTTTGTGCCCAAAGTTAATTTTCTTTATAAAGATATATGATTTGATATGTTTTACTACGAATTTGAATATATGAATTTATGACTTATGATATTTTCATGAGAATGTTAATATGGTTGCATATAAAGCTGAATTTTTAGATTTTTAAGTGATTATTTTTATGCTTATGACATAAAGTATGAAACTTTGAAAGGTTTTGTTGTGATATTGATATATGGGTTTTGAACACTATTTGAGATTATTATTTTGTGAAGTTATATGTTATAAACACCTTGAGATTTGATGATTTGAAATGATGAAGAATGATTTGACCTTGGTGGTCGCGGAAGAATTGCTTTTGAAACTAAGTGAGAAAAGAAATCCACTATTCTTGAATGATTATGAAAGGAGTTGCATATTGGCTCCCGTTGTGAATTGTTAAATTATTTGTTGTGGATTTTCTTTTAAAAGATCTGAGCTAAGCCTGGGAGTAGTCTTTAGCACCGAGCAGGAGGTATAACGGTTTGGTGCTTCCCTAGAACTACGTGCACCCGTAGGATGTGAGCCTGAGGATGATATAGTGATCACTAGTTTTTGGATTGATGATTAAGGTCCTACTCCGATGGCAAGGATAGGAAAGCTCTTCCCAACGTGGGTTAGACATTGGACTCCATGTAGCTCACATGGTTTATGTCGGTTATGAAAAACTCCCAATGTGTGTGTGTGTCTTCATTCTATTTGAGATAAATGTGTATGCTATGAGACACTGCGATTTCTGAGAAATTATTCCCGAAAGATTGAAATACTATGTTCTAATGTGAAATACTTTTAAGACTTGATTTCTCTATGAGCTTGAAACTGAGAAGAAAATAAATTGAGAACTTATATGATGACTTACGTGTTTTGCTTTACATATATTACTCATCCATACTTATGATGCTTTTATTCGAGCTAAGTGAGTCATTCATATTAGCATGCACTGTCTTTTATAAACTTATGATATTTGTTTTATTAAAATTTGCATACACTCCCATATACTTAGTCTATATTCCATGGTACTGAACCACATATTCGTATGTAGGCTATATTTTCCCTATAATGTAGGTTCAGGTGCTCAATTCTAGACTTGACCGTGATTTTCGAGCACATTGATTTACATCTTCTGCAGTGGTGAGTTCTTATGATCCGAGGATGTATGATTTTAGACTTGTCATTTCATCATGAGTAGTTCACTTTATTTCTTGAGTTCGAGTCAGTTTGGGCCTATCCCAATGGCCCATTGATACATTAATTAGTAGAGGCTTGTCAGGGCAAATTTGTCAGACTAGTTGGTCAGAGTTGTTGAATATCTCATATTTTGTTACTCTTCAGTATTTATCCATATTTTGGTGAGACTTGGTAAATGATGTTCAGTTAGTTTGATTAAGATAAGCTTTTAGTGGTGGTAAATGACTCAAAGGGTTAGCTTGGGGCTACTTGTAGCCTCAATCACGGTGTGATGCTTTGGGACCCATTTTTGGGGCGTTACAAACTTGGTATCAGAACCTAAGGTTTAAGGAGTCCTAGGGAGTCTTACAAGCCACATTAAGTAGAGTCTTGATCATCGGTGTGTAGCGCGCCACATCTATGAGCAAGAGGCTACAAAATATTTTAGGAAAAAGGTTATTTTTTTTTTTTAGAAATTCATCGTGCTTACATTGTCTCTCTCTGCTATTAATTCGTGCTCTTTTCTTTCATAATATGCCTCTTCGCTGAGCTAGAAGAAATAATGCGGGTTAAAAACCTCAACCTACTGATCCCCTGAATGAAAATGTATCCCATGTCGAGTTCTGAGCATCTTTTCATGCGCTGGCCCAACCTGTCGTTGCAAATATTTAAGACAACCCATCCTCGACTCCACAATAGCAGGGAGGTGATTCAGATGCTGTGAGAATTCATGATTTTATGCGGATGAATCCACCAGAGTTTTATGGGTCCAAGGTAGGTGAGGATCCTCAGTTGTATCTGAAGGAGATAAGGAAGATCACACAGGTGATGCATGTCTCTGAGGAGGATAGTGTGGATTTGGCATCGTATCGGTTGAAAAGCATTGCCTATGATTGGGTCATTGCTTGGAAGAAGGGTAGAAGAGAGGATGTCGATCCTATAACTTGGCAGGAGTTCCAGGAAGCACTTCTGGATAAGTTCTTCCCATTGTAGATGAGAGAGGTGAAGGTAGAAGAGTTCATAAACTTACAACAGAGATCTATAACTGTTAAGGAGTACTACTTGAAGTTCAACCAGTTGGCCAAATACGCTCCTGACTTGGTAGCTGATAGCCGAGCAAGTATGAGCAAATTTATGATAGGGGTGTCGAGCTATGTTGTTAAGGAGTGCAGGTTTGCTATGCTTAACCGTGAGATAAACCTTTCCAAATTGATGATTTATGCCCAACTGATTGAAGCTAACAAGATCAAGGAGAGGGACAGGATAGGAGGGAATAAGAGGGCTAGGTCCGAGCTACACAAATATGGCCAGACTATATCTTAAGGAGGGGACCACCCTCAGTTTCCGAATCGTTCGTCAATGCCAACACTGTCGTCAGCTAGCACTCCCACACCTAGAGGTAGACCGGAGCAAGTTAGTAGGCCATCTATGTCCAAGTCCTAGCATAATGTTGGCAGCAGGCCTAATTATCCTCCGTGTCCTAAGTGTGGAAGAACCTATCCGGGTGAGTGTTGGGGTGAGAAAAAAGGTTGTTTTGGGTGTGGTGACTTGGGTCAGATTTAGGGAGTGCCCACATGCTAGGCAGGGGAGACGTGATAATCGCTTCCAGACTCAGACTGCTAGTGCTCTAGCTCTGGTAACTCGACCAGCCCCAACTCAGGGCGCTTCTTCTAGCACTGTTGGCAGACAACGCCAAAATCGGTTCTCTACTTTGCCATCCCGCCAAGAGCAGGAGGAATCTCCCGATGTCGTTACTGGTATGCTTCATATATTTCAGTTTGATGTTTATGCATTGTTGGACCCTGGGTCCAGTTTTTCATATGTGACACCTCTGGTTGCTGTAAATTTTGAAGTGAGTCCCGAGAATATCTCTGAGCCTATCCTAGTTTCTACCCCTGTAGGCAAGTCTATTATCGCCAAAAAAAATGTATAAAAGGTGTCCTGTTTCTATCCTTCATTGGGTCTTTTCTGCTGATCTGATAGAGTTGGATATGGTGGATTTTGATGTTATTCTGGGTATGGACTGGCTTCACTCTTGTTATGCATCTATAGATTATCGTGCCCGTGTAGTCAAGTTTCAGTTTTCTGGTGATTCTGTTTTCGAATGGTCCAGAAATTCAGTGTCCCCTAAGAGTCATTTTATCTCATATCTCAAAGCTAGAAAGCTTATTTCCAAAGGGTGCATTTGTTATTTGGTTAGGGTCAAAGACACTAAGTCTGAGACTCTAATTCTTTAGTCAGTTAACATTGTTAATGAGTTTCGTGACATCTTTCTGGAAGATCTTCCAGGGGTACCTCCTGATAGAGAGATAGAATTTGGGATCGATCTTTTTCCTGATACTCAGCCCATTTCCATTCCTCCCTACCGTATGGAACCCACAGAGCTTAAGGAGTTGAAAAAGCAACTCAAAGATCTATTAGACAAAGGTTTCATAAGGCCCAATGTATCTCCTTAGGGTGCGCCTGTCCTATTCGTGCAAAAGAAAGATGGCTCTTTGCGTATGTCCATGACTATCGTCATCTAAACAAAGTCACTGTAAAAAATAAGTACCCCCTTTCGAGAATTGATGATTTATTTGACCAGTTGCAAGGTGCAAGTTATTTTTCAAAGATAGACCTTAGATCCGGCTATCACCAACTCAAAGTAAGGGAGTGTGACATCCCAAAAATAGCCTTCCGAACTCGCTATGGTCATTTTGAGTTTCTTGTTATGTCCTTCGGGCTAGCTAATGTCCCAGTAAGTTTCATGGACCTCATGAATCGAGTGTTCAGACCATATCTTGATATGTTTGTCATAGTGTTTATAGATGATATTCTGGTATACTTCCGTAGTGAGGATGAATATTATCTCCAAATTATCTTGCAAACCCTTAAAGATCATCAATTGTTTGCCAAATTCAGAAAATGTGAATTTTGGCTAAGGTCAGTTGCTTTTCTGGGTCACATTATTTCTTTCGAAGGTATTAGGGTCGATCCCCAAAAGATAAAAGCTGTTAGAAACTGGGCTAGACCTATCTCTCCATCTGATATCCAACGTTTCTTGGGTCTATCTAGCTATTACCGCCGCTTTGTGGAAAGTTTCTCTTTGATTGCATCCCCTATGACCCGGTTGACTCAAAAGAAAGTTAAGTTCTTGTGTTCAGATTCTTGTGAGAAGAGTTTTCAGGAGTTGAAGACTCGACTCACCTCAGCTCCTTTCTTGACTCTGCCTGACGGTAGCGATGGCTTTTTGGTGTATTGTGATGCTTCTAGAGTAGGTTTGGGTTGTGTATTGATGTAGAGGGGTAAAGTTATAGCTTATGCTTCTAGACAGTTAAAACCTCATGAGAAAAATTACCCAACCCATGAATTAGAGTTGGTTGCTGTAGTGTTTGCTTTAAAAATTTGGAGACACTATTTATATGGTGTCCATGTAGATATGTTTACGGATCATAAGAGTTTACAGTATGTATTTGCCTAGAGGGAGTTGAACCTTAGGCAGAGGAGGTGGTTAGACATTTTAAAAGACTATAACATGAGCGTATTGTATCATCTGGGCAAGGCCAATATAGTGGCGGATGCCCTTAGCAGGAGGTCTATAGGTAGTGTTTCGCATTTTGAAGAGAGTAAGAAAGAGTTGGCTTATGATGTGCACCGTTTGGCTAGGTTGGGCATTAGACTGCTTGATTCTGCTGAGGGGAGTATGTTGGTGCAGAGTAGTTCCAAATTCTTTCTAGTTTTGGAAGTAAAGAAGAAGAAGACTTAGATGCTAGTTTGGTCAGACTGAAAGAGTCAGTCAAGGACCAAAAGGTAGAGGTTTTCTCTCAGGGGGAAGATGGTGTGTTAAGATTGCATGGTAGATTATGTGTTCCGAATGTTGATGATCTAAGATAGAGAATCATGGCTGAAGCGCATGGTGCATGATATTTCATCCATCTTGGTGCTACGAAGATATACCGCTACTTACGGGAAACCTATTGGTGGTCTGGTATGAAGAAGGGCATAGCAAAATTTATGGCAGAGTGTGCAACTTACCAACAGGTTAAGGTTAAACACCAAAGACCTGGTGGTAAGATGCAGGAGTTTAGTATTCCCACTTGGAAGTGGGAAGAGGTAAACATGGATTTTGTGACTGTCCTACCTCTTACGCATTGCCGTTATGATTCCATTTGGGTGGTTGTTGATAGGATGACTAAGTCTGTGTACTTCTTACCTGTGCACACTTCTTATACAATAGAGGACTATGCTAGATTGTACATCAGAGAGTTAGTCAGATTGCATGGAGTTCTTTTATCTATCATTTTGGATAGGGGTACTCATTTTACTTCACAGTTTTGGAGAGTATTTCAGAAGGGTCTTGGTACCCAGGTACATTTGAGTTTCGCCTTTCATCCGCAGACAGATGGTCAGGCTGAGAGAACCATCCAGACGTTAGAGGATTTGTTGAGAGCGTGTGCTCTTGATTTCAAGGGTAGTTAGGATAAATATTTACCACTGATAGAGTTTGCTTACAACAACAGTTTTCATGCTAGCATTCGAATGACCCCTTTTAAGGCATTGTACGGAAGGAGATGTAGATCACCCATAGGTTGGTTCTAGGTGGGTGAAGCTATTGTGAGCGGTCCTGATTCGGTATTTGAGGCCATGGAAAAGGTCAGGCTGATTAGAGGAAGGTTGAAAATATCCCAGAGTCATCAAAAATCATATGCTGATGTGAGGAGAAGAGACCTTGAGTTTAAAGTTGATGACTTGGTGTATTTGAAGATTTCACCCATGAAAGGGGTGAAGAGGTTCGGGAAGAAGGGGAAGCTTAGTCCCTATTATGTTGGCCCTTACAGAGTTCTTATCCGTGTTGGTAAGATGGCTTATGAGGTTGAGTTGCCTACAGAATTGTTAACTGTGCATCCATTGTTTCATGTTTCTATGCTTAGAAAGCATATTGGTGATCCTATGGTAGTAGAACCTTTGGTGAGCACTGAAGTTCAGAGTAGCCTTTAGTTTGAAGAGACCCCTGTTGAGATTCTTGACTTCTAAGTCCGAAGACTAAGGAACAAAGAAGTTCCCTTGGTTAAAGTGTTGTGGCGGAATCAATCTTTTGAGAATGCAACTTGGGAAGCCGAGGCAGATATGCGATCCAAGTACCCGCACTTGTTCTCCGCAAGCTCTAATCAAGATAAAGGTACCATTCTTCTCTAAATAATCCCTTTTATATTCAAAGTTGTAGTAGTTCAGCTGTTATTTATTTCTGTTCAGCTGTTATATCATGAGCTATGCACTTCTTGTTGTATCCGAAAAATAGAATGAAGTAGAGGAAAGTTTGGCAAGTTGCCTCATCTGTTTACCCTTTGTTTCCCTTGTATTCTTAGTGTATCTAGCAACATTCAAGGACGAATGTTCCCAGGGGGGGAGATATTGTAATACCCCATAAAGTTTCATCATCCTTAAAACCTTCGAAGTGAGTCACATTAAGCTTAACATTTAAAAATTTTATTAAGTGTTCCAAAACTTAGTCATTTTTCTAGCCTTTAATCTTCGTTGAATTATTTTGTGACCTTGTCATCTCTAACACGGGATTTAATCCCTAGAAGAGCAAAATTCAGCCATTCTTATAAAAAATCTCCAAGAAACTCCATTAGGATTTCAACTTAAGAACCCATATAAATAAAAAACTAACCGTAGCTTTTCTATAATTTTTAGATATTCGGAATCCTTGTTCCAAGGGCTACAAGAAACACATAACAATCTCGTGCATAGCGTGTCAGAGTAGAAAGTTCGTTCTAACGCTTCAATTTCGAGGTATGTGGGGTTTTTCAACAAGAACACTCTTTCTTTCTTGTGCCCAAAGTTAATTTTCTTTACAAAGATATATGATTTGATATGTTTTCCTACGAATTTGAATATATGAATTTATGACTTATGATGTTTTCATGAGAATGTTGATATGGTTTCATATAAAGCTGAATTTTTAGATTTTTAAGTGATTATTTTTATGCTTATGACATAAAGTATGAAACTTTGAAAGGTTTTATTGTGATATTGATATATGGGTTTTGAACTCTATTTGAGATTATTATTTTGTGAAGTTATGTGTTATAAACACCTTGAGATTTGAATAATTTGAAATGATGAAGAATGATTTGACCTTGGTGGTCGCGGAAGAATTGCTTTTGAAACTAAGTGAGAAAAGAATCCACTATTCTTGAATGATTATGAAAGGAGTAGCATATTGGCTCCCGTTGTGAATTGTTAAACTATTTGTTGTAGATTTTATTTTAAAAGATTTGAGCTATGTCTGGGAGTAGTCTTTAGCATCGAGCGAAAGGTATAGCGGTTTGGTACTTCCCTAGAACTACGTGCCTCCGTAGGATGTGAGCCTGAGGATGATATAGTGATCACTAGTTTTTGGATTGATGATTAAGGTCCTACTCCGATGGCAAGGATAAGACAGCTCTCCCCAATATGGGTTAGACGTTGGACTCCATGTAGATCACGTGGTTTATGTCGATTATGAGAAACTCCCAATGTGTGTGTGTGTCTTCATTCTATTTGAGATAAATGTGTATGATATGAAACACTGCGATTTTCGCAAAAGTTATTATTCCCGAAAGGTTGAAATACTATGTTCTAATGTGAAATACTTTTAAGACTTGATTTCTCTATGAGCTTGAAACTGAGAAGAAAATAAAATGAGAACTTATATGATGACTCACGTGTTTTGCTTTACATATATTACTCATCCATACTTATGATGCTTTTATTCGAGCTAAGTGAGTCATTCATATCTGCATGCACTGTCTTTTATAAACTTGTGATGTTTGTTTTATTGAAATTTGCATACACCCCCATATACTCGATCCATATTCCATGGTGCTGACCTAAATATTCGTATGTGGGCTACATTTTCCCTATAATGTAGGTTCAAGTGCTCAATTCCAGACTTGACCGTGATTTTCGAGCACATTGATCTACATTTTCTGCAGTGGTGAGTCCTCATGATCTGAGGATGTATGATTTCAGACTTTTCATTTCGTCATGAGTAGTTAACTTTATTTCTTGAGTTCGAGTTAGTTAGGGCCTGTCCTAATGGCTCATTGATACATTGATTAGTAGAGGCTTATCAGGCCGGATTTTTCAGACTAGATGGTCAGAGTTGTTGAATATCCCATATTTTGTTACTCTTTGGTATTTATCCATATTTTGGTGAGACTTGGTAAATGATGTTTAGTTATTTTATTGATGTTACTGCAATCGTGAACCTCAGACCGCGATTGCGGTAACTGAGGCCTATTTTAGCTCCAGGTCATCCAGTTGTACTTTTTTCATTCTTTTGGTCTTTTTCAGCTCACATCCACATATTTTTACCTCATCACCTTTGTGCCTGCAAAATATGGATATTAGTGCTTCTAATCAAAAATATTTTCTTAACTATTCACTCAAAATATGATAGTGTGCACGAATAATGAGTGCGGATGAGTGGTAAATTCACCACTCATCAACACTCCCAACTTAAAGCTTGCTTGTCCTCAAGTAACACTACCTCTTACCATGAGACTATGCATATTTATGCCCAAAATAGATGACCCAATGATCACAATGACATTAAGATTAGTTACTACCTCAAGTAGCTCTTCAAACATAGGCAATACTATTCTCCCAACACCCCTCAACATAAAACGCAATAATGAAAGATGCAAAGGACTTCAAAGAGCAACAATGCAAAAATCACCTATTCTCTAGGAGTGACTCACTTTTTGACCTCAACCACCCTATACTCCTTTTGCCTTATTTCCCTGAAGATGAAAGACTTACCCACCTCAACTTGTTCACATGCCTCCTCATAAGAAAGAAAATTTCACTCTCAAAGTTACCAAATATGCAATAATGAATTTAAGTGCAAAACTCTCCCCCTCATAAAAACTCACTATGATAACAACTGTCATACCATAGGCTTGCCCCTATTTTCAATTGCCACTACAATGAAAGTAAATGTTTGGAGATCTCAAAGGATTTTTTGAGCTTGTAACATAGGTTTGGGGTAGAGTAGGATATCATTTAGGAATAATCATGGCTTATACCCTCCTTGAATATCTACATCACACTTATTTAACCTACCTTTCACTATGGGCCACTTTTTTTCTTTTACAAATGTACCCACTTTAATTTCCTTGTTTCACCCATTTTCTTTCATTTTTTTCTTGCAACTTTCATGCAATTCTTTCCTTTATTGGGTCCTTTCTTTTTCTTATTTATTTGTTTCAATGCTTAAGCACGTAGGCATTCACTAACACTTCGTGGCCCAAAGTTTGTTCCTTTAATCTTCACCACCCCCAACTTAGGATTTTAGCCTCAAATTACATTTTGATGTTCAAGGAGGGTAGGGTTCAAAAGAGGGATAAAAGTTGACAGGCTCACAGTTTGTAATGTGTTTGTCAAAGAAAGGTCCAAAGGCTCAAAATGGGTGACTAGGGATAACATTTATGCACGGGTAGGCTTTTTAGGCTAAAGTGGGCTTCCAATGTTATAAATATGGCCTAAAATCGTTTCTCCAACCAAATACAATTAAAATTAGCTTTGAAAGACTAATGGGTCAAGTTCTAGGTGTCACAAGTATACATGAGATATAGACAAATTACTCACCGCACATGGCATGAAAACTTGCCAAGGAGGCTCAATTTCCCCTCCCATTAGAGACAAAAATTGGAGTTTCTAACAATATTCATAAGTCAAAATTTGTGGAGTCACAAAAAGAGAGAGTTTTATTACAAGGTTGCTCACGTCTATGCCCAGATTTTTTTTGAAATTTTTTTGAATGGAGGGGGTTGTTTGTTTTGCATTTGCAACACACACAATTTGCTAACTTATGGCAACAACCCAAGCCTTAGTCTCACATTTGACTTTTATAAAGGCAACCATATGGCTAATCAGATTTTGCCATAGCTATACAATATGATCCAAAAATTCGAAATGCTACAGGTACTCAGACTTCCCTTGCATTTATGACCTTGATGCTACGGGTACTTAGACTTCTCCTCCATCTATGGCTCAAAATCTAAACATGATGGTTTGCCCTTAAGAATGTCATCACTTAGTCTATCATAGAAAAAAGCTTGTTATGGGTCCACATAATCATAATAAAACTATAGTAGAAAGAAAAACTAAAATAAAAATCCAAATGACTAATCTACGAAATGTGGGAACCATCAGAGTGCCCAAATGTAGCATCCGAAAAACAAAATAAAACTCCACAATGTTATCATCAAAGAAAAAAACAATATTTAAAACATCCAGAAACATATCAAACCAATACATATCTAGGGGTACCCCTAGCTGAAAGGATGGCAGTGTCCTCATTGCACAAGCAATAAAGCAAGAGAGAAAGGATACTCCCTGAATCTGCATCAAGAACTATTCTCTCCTGTAGACTCTACACCAGCTCCACCAGTATCAGCATCTGACTAGTCAGCAGGGGTCTCATCATCACTCTCGACCCTAGGAGAAGGTAACCTGTCATGGGGTTTCAGGACCTTCCATAGGCCCTTCACCCTCTTCCACATCTTGTTGAAGAACTTGTCCCTATTTTTTCCCTTTTTTTCATCTTGTTGTGGGATTCCAGAAGATCCCTGTAAGACTCTGCTAGTGATGAGTATGCTCTCTCGAGCCTGGCCACTGTGGCTTCTATGTCTCCTGCTTCTTCTTGAACTTCTCATAATGTGCAAGTGACACATAAGAGTGACACCTGGTGGATGGCTATCCCGGTCCCTGAGACAAACCTGCTACTAGTTCCTGAGAATAAATTGAAAAAATGAGAATAAATTGAAAAAATGAGAATAAATTGAAAAAATAATGACACCAAAAATTTTACGTGAAAATTCCTTTAAATAAGGGAAAAATCACAGACCAAGAGGAGAAACTGATATTATTATAGTAAGAAATTTTACACTGTAGTCACAAGTAAAATACTCAACGTGATTGCTACACACTCAAAAGAAATAACAATTTTTTGACTCCCATTTTACTAAAATATCGTTCACTTTAATTTTTCTTAACAGACTATTTTTTATGAGAAAGGACACAAATGGCTAGTCGGCCAAAACAATTGCCACAGACTGACCATTGGTTTTGGCATTTTCACTAAATAGCCATTTAAGCTTTTGCTGCTACTGCCATTTTTCTAAAAAAAAATATTGTTGCTCCACTTTATCTTTTTAAAATTTTCGTAGGTTCATTTTTCTTTTAATTTTACTGATTATTTTCTTTTTTTGCTGCTTCAATTTTTTTATTTCTTTTCTTTAATAGCATAAATACACACAACTTATAATTTATACATAATCTATACAATAATGACACAATTTCTATGCATGTTATATAAAAAAAATATATTTTATCGAACAATTATATAGTTCTACACATACTTTATACAATCTTTAGTTGCAATGATTATTTAGATACATATTCTACACAATAATTATACAATTTCTATACACATCTTATACATATACAATTTATGCACAAATCATATACGAAAACATAACTATATATTACTAATAAGAGAGGACAAAACCTCTATATTAAGCCATGCGGCAGCATAATAAAACACCATGTGGCAGTTTAGGACAACAAGTAGTTAAATTAGTTATAATTAGCTACCTATTTTTTAATTCTCCTTAGAAAATTCAAATCTTTGACAATAAGTTAATTAATATTTGCAGTTTTTTAAATAGATAACTACATTTTAAATAACTTTTAAGAAAACATTATTTAATTATGAAACTCATAAATTGAAGCATATGAAAATTTCAATTTTAAAAGATAAAACAAATACTAAAATAAAATAAATTAAAATGCATAATCAAAACTATCGATTCTGTTTTTGATTTAAATGTCCCTGCATCAATTTACACTTTTCATAAAATTTGCCTCTTTTCTTGCAACTAATTATAACTTTCTTATTGTATTCTCCATTAAAACCCTAAATTTTATACACTTGGCAGTGCAATCTTTCAAAGATTAAAAATTTTCCTTCAAATTGATGATTTTTCATTCTTTTTTCTTAATAGAACTTCCATGACAATGAATTCAATGCGAAGTTATATAAAATAAGATCCAAAAGAGTTAATTATTCTCACCATAGGTAAACAAAACTTTTCCCCCTTTTCATGAATAATTTATGTATGATCGTTCCTTGAATTTATCGTGTGATTTGAATATATTTGATTGTACTCTTGCAATTTATTAGTTTTATCTCTAATTCCTTTCAAAGTATATTTTCCCATGAATATGCATAAAATTTTTGGCATTTATGGGTCCCAAGGTAGAATTGGGATCAATTGCCTTATTTTCTTGTAATACCCGTGCCTTCTCTTAGCTTGAAATCATCTAAAGGATGTTAGAAATTTGCGTTAAAATATGAATATATTGTGGTACATGTGGTATTTTTGAGTTTTTCACTTTCCATCACGTGGGAAATTGATTAAGCTTTCCATTGATACCAATTTCATCAAAATCTGGTGTTAGATAAGAAAGTTATGGCCGAAATACAGAAAGTAGAAAAACCGCCCAGGTGCGACGGTGCAGGCGACGGACCGTCGACTATGGACGTCGCATCAAGGCAGTGGATCTAATTTCTAGAAATATATGACGGTGAGGTCCTATGGACCGTCGACCTAGTGACGAACCATCGCATCCCACCATCGCTCAGAGGCATAAGTCCCAGTTCTGTCCCAATCCGATGGACCATCGACCAAGCAACGAACCATCATACCCCACCGTCAGATAATTCGCTCAGTTGTTTTAAATCATGTTAACAGGGGTATTTTGATCATTTACCACTCGTCTATATATACCCATTTATTCATGATTTCAGCCACTTTATCCATTATTATTTCACAAACAAAATTAGGGTTTCTCTCTAAATTTAATCTCCAAGAACAAGATCCAATATTCTTCAAGAATTAAGGGATTTTCAATTCTTCAAGATCAAGAATATCAAGGTACGCATAGTGTTCATTCATGGACCCCTTTCGTCCATGAAGTCCAAGAATCCTTTTCTAAAACTCAAGTTATGGATTTTTTTATGTTTTAATGATTTGGCTGCTCATGTACATGTTGATAAATGTGAATTTGGATTCTACTCCATGATTGGTGATAATTCCTATGTGGGTTAACTTATTATAGCTATAGATTCATGCAGCCCTAAGATTTAAACCCTTGAATGATGAAATTAGAATTGAATAATGATGTTTACATGTACTATGCTTGCCATATGTTTGATTAAATGCCTAGATGAAGAAAAATTGTTTAACTAGCATGATATTATGAAATCTCGATGTATGTACAAGTTTATGCCTATTACATGTTTGATGAAATGCTTCAATAAATGTATTATGGTGATTAGTATGTACTCAAGTAAGTTATGCTGTCAATTTTCTTCCATCGAGTCCTAGGGGTACTTATACCCGAAACATTAGCTGTGTGCCTAGAGCCATGTCATGTTTTCATGATATTCTCATTCAAGCTATGAATTCTTAGACTTCAGACAATCTTATGACTCAGGAAATCTCTATGATCTTATGTACTCAGTCAGTTGTCAGATATCAGTAGTGTTCCGGTAGTCAACAGAATTCAGTAACTCATCTATTTTTTAGCTCAATAAATTATGTTCAATGTCTATTCATATGGGAGTAGAAATTAGCACCGAGCGAACCCAAGGATAGGAACTCACCTGCTAGCTTAGGGTGTGATTCTTAGAAGAAATCCTTGTATTTCAGAACTACGTAGCCAGCGTAGGTTGAGACATCTAACCTGTTAGTCTAAGGTTAATGAGGTGGATTAACCTGTTAGTTTAGGATTCCCACCATTCTCATTTTAAGTACCTACCAGCATAGGGTCCTCATAGCTTGTCCTTACTAGTGGTGTGGTATTGACACCTTTCCAATTGGAGTTACAGATTGGACCTCAACGCAGCCATAATGGTGCATTAGAGGTATGTCGGTTAAATAACTACTTCCCTTAGTTTTAGTATCAGTCTCAGTAAAAGAACTCAGATAGTTCCATCAGATTCAGGATTGTTAGCTATAGTCACTCATGTTATCAGTTATATCAGTTATCAGTATGTGATGTTAACAGTATTCAGTTTTAATATCATGTATTCATGATATCAGTGTCAGTTATTATGTCTCATGCATGTATTCTCATATTCATAATAGTCAGTCAGTTATTATTATTGTTCATGCATATAAACCCCATGCATTCAGTCGACTCATATGCATACCAGTACATTCAATCGTACTGACGCATTCGTGCTATGGTGTTCCTATACCATAGGTTCAGAGACACGAGCTCCAGATCAGTAGTAGATTCCAGTTTCAGCAGTCAGAGTAGAAGTAAGTCCTCATCCTTCGAGGATATGATGATTATTTCTTTATTATCTTATTAGCCAATTTATTAGACGGACTTAGTTGGGGACAAGTCCCATTAACTCCCTATTGAGATTATTTAGACAGTTTTAGTCATTTTTAGAGGCTTTCTAGACTATTATGTTTTAGACTTCAGTACTTTCAATTTTATTTTGGGTATTTTATTACCCCACACAGATGTCATATTATTCAGCTTATGTTTAGTTTTGAACCTTATGGCCTTTCAGTTTATGTTTTTGCATTATTATGTTATATTATACAGTGTATAGGTATAGATACCAGTCATGGGTTTATTTGTGGTCCTTCAGGGTCATGAGCATCGTGTAGTATTCTGGGCATCAGGTTCGTGGCGTTACAAACTTGGTATCAGAGCCTAAGGTTCAATAGTATTCTAGAAAGTCTGAAAGCCGCATCTAGTAGAGTCTTGTACATGGGTGTGTCATGCACCACATTTATGTGCAGGAGGCTATAAGATGTTTTAGGAAAATTTTTCCCTCTTTCAATATTCATGTCGTGCTAGTGAGCATAATATTAAGTCAATCTCTCAATCTAATCCACTTCTTCTCTTTCTTTCAGAATATACCTCCCAAGAGAAGAAATCAATCAGCCGCTTAGCCCAAAGAACCTTTGGGCGATCATGTTTCTTATGCGGAATTCAAGGCTGTATTTACTACTCTTGCTCAGTCTGTAGCTACCTATAATTAACGACTAGCTGTCATTCCGGCTAAACCTGTGGACAATTCAGCTGCAGCTAGAATTCGGGACTTCACCGGAATAAATCCTACAATTGTTCTTGGGTCTAAGATAGACGAAGACCCTCAGGAATTCCTAGATCGGGTGTAGAAGGTGATAGGAATCATGGGGGTGACTACTGTTGAGAGTACTGAGCTAGCTGCATACCAGTTACAGAATGTGGCTCATACTTGGTTCAAGTAGTGGAAGTCAGAAAGGGCAGATATTATAGGGTTAGTTGAGTGGGAGGAGTTTGCTTCTACGTTTCTTAATTGATTCTTTCCCTTAGAGGTTAGAGAAGCTAAGGTGCTAGAATTTATCAACCTTAGGCAGGGCAATATGACAGTGAAAGAGTATTCTCTTAAGCTTACTCAACTAGCCAAATATGTCTTTTATGGGGTAGCAGATAGTAGGTCAAGGATGAGTAAGTTCATCTCAGGGGTAAATGACAGCATGGTTAATGGGTGCAGATTCACCATGCTAATAAGTGACATGACCTTAGCCAGACTTATGACTCATGCTTAGTAGATCGAGGAGCAGAAAATTAAGACGAGGGAAAAATAGAATACGAGAGCGAAGACAGGTAGTTTCAACTTCGCTTAGCCCAAGTCAAAAGAAGGAAACCGTTCTCAGTTTCATCCTAAGCCATCAGTTCTAGCTCCTTCTTCAGCTAGTTCTCCAACTCCTAAGTTTAGAGATAGAGCGCCAGACTCTCAGTCTCAGGGCAATGTTAGCAGCGCCTACACTTATCCCTTTTGCCAGACTTGTGGTAAGAACCACAAGGGTGTTTGTATATCTGGTAGTGATGTGTGTTTTGGATATGGTAAGCCAGGCCATAGAGTTCGAGAGTGCCCTCAGACAGGTTCCCAACATCAGCAGAATTGTTTCACAGCTCAGTCCGGTCGCCAAAATCAGCAAGGTACCACTTCCAGTGCTACTAATGGGCAACACTCAAATAGACTCTATGCTCTCTAGATCCGACAGGATCAGGAAAATTCCCCTGACATAGTTACTGGTATGTTACAGATTTTTCATGTGCATGTTTACGCTTTGCTAGATCAGGTGCTTCCTTGTCTTTTGTTACTCCCTATTAGCGGTTGATTTTGGAGTCAGTCCCAAAATTCTAACAGAGCCCTTTTTAGTCTCTACCTCAGTGGGTAAAGCTATCATAGCCCGGTGGGTATACAGGAACTACCCGATTATGATATTTCAGAAAGTCACTTTAGTAGACTTAGTCAAATTAGAGATGACTGATTTTGATTTCATTATCTGAATAGATTGGGTTTATTCCTGCTATTCCACAGTCAATTGTAGAAATATAATAGTCCAGTTTCAGTTTCCGAATGAGCTCGTCTTAGAGTGGAGGGGTAGTACTTTATCTTTCAGAGGTCAACTTATTTCCTACCTTCGGGCAAGGAAATTGATATCTAAAGGATGTGTTTATCATCTAGTTTATGTTAAGGATTCCAGTTCCAAGACTCCCAGTATTGATTCAGTTCCAGTTGTAAATGAATATTCAAATGTCTTTTCCTGAAGATCTTCCAGGAATTCTTCCCGAAAGGGAAATAGACTTTAGCATTGATCTTCTTCCTGATACCCAGCCTATCTCTATTCCGCCATACAGAATGGCACTATAAGAACTCAGAGAATTGAAAGATCAGTTGAAGGATCTCTTAGATAAGGGATTCATTAGACCCAACATTTCCCCGTGGGGCGCACCAATATTATTTGTGCGCAAGAAAGTCAGTTCTCTCAGGATGTGCATAGATTACCGTCAGCTCAATAAAGTCACGGCCAAGAACAAGTATTTTCTTCCCAGAATCTATGACTTATTTGACCAAATTCAGGGTGCTAGTTATTTCTCTAAGATAGACCTCAGATCCGGCTATCATCAACTCAGAGTCAGAGAATGTGACATTTCGAAAATAGCTTTCCATACTTGGTATGGTCACTTCAAATTTCTAGTCATGTCATTTGGTCTTACCAATGCCCTAGCCGCTTTCATGGACATGATAAACCATGTGTTCAAGTAGTACTTGGATATGTTCGTCATAGTCTTCATAGATGATATTCTGGTCTATTCCCACAGTGAGCGAGATCATGTAGACCATCTCAGAATTGTTCTTCATACTCTCAGAGATCATCAGTTATTCGCCAAATTCAGTAAGTGCAAATTTTAGCTAAGGTCTGTAGCATTCCTTGGTCATATTATTTTTGGTGATGGCATTAGAGTAAATTCTCAAAAGATTGAATTGGTAAGAAACTGGCATCTCCCTGTCTCTCTATCAGATATTAGGAGTTTCTTGGGTTTGGATAGCTATTACAGGCAGTTTGTTGAGGGATTTTCTTCTATTACATCCTCTATGTCCAGATTGACTCAGAAGAAAGTCAAGTTTCAGTGGTCAGATCCTTGCGAGAAGAGTTTTAAAATGTTGAAGACTTGACTTACCTCAGCTTCAGTTCTAGCTCTTCCAGATGGTTCAGATAGATTCGTAGTATATTATGATGCATCCAGAGTAGGTTTGGGTTGTGTGTTCATGCAGTATGGTAAGGTCATAGTCTACGCCTCCAGATAGCTTAAACCCCATGAGAGGAATTATCCTACCCATGATCTTGAGTTAGGATCCATAGTCTTTGCCTTAAAGATTTGGAGGCATTATCTCTATGGAGTTCATGTAGATGTCTTCACAGATCATAAAAACCTTCAGTATATTTTTTCTCAAAAAGATCTCAATCTTCATCAGAGAAGGTGGTTAGAGCTCTTGAAATGTTATGACATGAGTGTCCTTTATCATCCAGGAAAGGCCAACATAGTGGCCGATGCTCTCAGTAGACTGTCTATAGGTAGTGTTTCTCATATTGAGGATAGTAAGAAGAAGTTAGCTCAGGAGGTCCATCAGTTTGCCAGACTAGGCATTCACTTAGTCAATTCCTTAGAGGGTGGTGTATATGTTCAGAGTAGTTCGGAATCATCTCTAGTTTCTGAGGTAAAATAAAATCAAGATAGAGATCCCAGTCTTGTCAAGCTTAAAGAGTCAATTCAGAATTAGAAAATAGAGGTTTTATCCCAAGGGGGAGATGGTGTTATTCGTTGTCAGGGTCATCTCTATGTTCTAGGTGTAGATGACTCAAAGCAGCGGATTTTTGCAGAAGCGCATGGTACGCTCTACTCTATTCATGTAGGGGCCACTAAGATGTACCGCGACTGGTGGGAGATCTATTGGTGGATTGGGATAAAAAGAGATATTGCAGAGTTTGTGGCTAAGTGCTCTATATGTCAGCAGGTTAAGATAGAGCATCAAAAGCCTAGTGGTCCTATGCTATTCCTACTTGGAAGTGGGAAGAAGTGAACATGGACTTCATGATGGGTTTGCCTCGAACTCATCATCAACATGATTCAGTTTGGGTCATTATAGAAAGAATGACCAAATCAACCCATCTTCTTCTAGTTCATACCTCTTATTCAGCCGAGGATTATACCAAACTCTACATCAGAGAGTTGGTTAGATTGTACGATGTTCCATTATCCATTATCTCAGACAGAGGTACCCAGTCTACCTCTCATTTTTGGAAAGCATTCCAAAAGCGTCTTGGTACCCAAGTTCATCTTAGTATAGCCTTTCATCCTCAGATAGATGGTCAAGCAAAAAGAACAGTAGTTGGGATGAGCACTTGCTTTTGATTGAGTTTGCATACAACAATAGCTATCATTCCACTATTCAGATGGCTCCATTCGAAGATCTCTATGGTAGGATATGTAGATCTCCAATCGGTTGGTTCAAAGTTAGTAAGGCCTCAGTTATAGCACCTAACTTAGTATTCAACGCCTTAGAGAAAGTCCAGTTAATTCGAGAAAGACTCTGGGCTGCTCAGAGCCGACAGAAGTCTTATGCAGATGTTCATAGAAAGGATCTTAAGTTTGAGATTGGTGATTGTGTCTACCTCAAGATCTATCCCATGAACGGAGTGAAGCGGTTCTGTAAGAAGAGAAAGCTCAGTCCCCGATATATCACTCCCTTTAAGATTCTTATTTGCTTCGGCAAGATATCTTATGAGCTCGAATTGCCTTTAGATCTAGGCATAGTTCATAAAGTTTTCCATGTCTCTTTTCTCAAGAAGTGCATAGGTGACCCAACAGTTGTAGTCCCTATTCAGAGCACAGATGTTTAGAGCAACCTTTCTTATGAAGAGATTCCAGTCGAAATCCTAGACTATCAGACTCATAGATTGAGGAACAAAGAAGTTCCTCTAGTTAAAGTTCTTTGGCGAAATCAGTCAGTAAAGGGAGATACTTGGGAAGCAGAAGCAGACATGCGTACCAAGTATCCTCGCCTCTTCCCCGCCAACTCAGATCAAGCTCAAGATAACAATTTTTCTTAAGCTTATTTAGTTCATGTTCAGTATTTATCACAAATATGGTATTCAGTTTCATGCTTATGTTCCCAGTATAAAATTGGTATCAAATACCTTGCATATTCAGTCATACATACACGTATTAGTCCAATTATATAATTATTCATCCGACATACATTCTCATTATGAGAAAACTTTGTTCCTCAGAACACTCAGTTATTTATTCATGAATCAATCGCACATGCATCAGATATGTATGTTTAGTATTATTTGTTCAGCTTGTCAGTCATGAGATCATGTCCCAGTTATTCATGTTCAGTTCATGCTCACTTTATTATTTCCCCTCTCAATCAGTCTTATTCGAGGATGAATGTTCTCAAGAGGGAGATATTGTAATACCCGTGCCTTTTCTTAGCTTGAAATCATCTTAAGGATGTTAGAAATTTGCTTTGAAATATGAATCTATTGTGGTACATGTGGTATTTTTGAGATTTTCACTTTCCATCACGTGAAAATTTATTAATCTTTCCATCAATACCAATTTTATCAAAATTTGGTGTCAGATGAGAAAGTTATGGCCAAAGTACAGAAAGCAGAAAAACCGCCCAGGTACGACGGTGCAGGTGGCCGACCGTCAGACAAGCGATAACTGTCGACTATGGACGTCACATCAAAGCAGTGGATCTAATTTTTGGAAATGTATGATAGCGAGGTTCGACGGACAGTCGACCCAGTGACGAACCATCGCATCCCACCGTTGCTCAGAGGCAGTAAGTCCCAGTTCTGTCCCAGTCCAACGGAGAAGTCCGATGGACCGTCGACCAAGCAACGGACCATCGCACTCGCTCAGTTGTTTTAAATTATTTTAATAAGGGTATTTTGGTCATTTATCACTCGTCTATATATACCCATTTATTCACGATTTCAGCCACTTTATCCATTATTATTTCACAAACAAAATTAGGGTTTCTCTCTAAATTAATCTCCAAGAACAAGATCCAATCTTCTTCAATAATTAGGGGATTTTCAATTCTTCAAGATCAAGAACATCAAGAATCTTAACCCAGGTATGCATAGTGTTCATTCATGGACCCCTTTCATCCATGAAGTCCAAGAATCCTTTTCTAAAACTCAAGTTATGGATTTTCTTCATGTTTTCATGATTTGGATGCTCATGTAGATGTTGATAAATGTGAGTTTGGATTCTACTCCATGATTGGTGATAATTCCTATGTGGGTTAACTTATTATAGCTATAGATTCATGCAACCCTAAGATTTAAACCTTTGAATGATGAAATTAGAATTGAATAATGATGTTTAGATGTACTATGCTTGCCATATGTTTGATTAAATGCCTAGATGAAGGAAATTTTTTTAACTAGCATGATATCATGAAATCTTAATGTATGTACAAGTTCATGCCTATTACATATTTGATGAAATGCTTTAATAAATGTATTATGGTGATTATTATATACTCAAGTAAGTTATGTTGTTAGTTTCCTTCCATAGAGTCCTAGGGGTACTTGTATCTGAAACATTAGCTGTGTGCCTAGAGCCATGTCATGTTTTCACGATACTCTCATTCAAGCTATGAATTCTTAGACTTCAAATAGTTTTATAACTTAGAAAATATCTATGATCTCATGTAATCAGTCAGTTGTCAGATATCAGTAGTGTTTCATCAGTCAACATAATTCAGTAACTCAGTCCATGTTTAGCTCAATAAATCATGTTCAGTGTCTATTTAGATGAGAGTAAAAATTAGCACCGGGCGATACCAAGGATGGGAACTCACCTGCTAGCTTAGGGTGTGATTCTTAGAAGCGATCCTTGTGTTCCAGAACTAAGTAGCTAGCGTAGGTTGAGACAACTAACCTTTCAGTCTAAGGTTGATGAGGTGGCTTAACCTGTCAGTTTATGGTTCCCACCGTTCTCATTTTGAGTACCTGCCAGCATAGGGTCCTCACAGTTTATCCTTACCAGTGGCATGGTATTGACACCCTTCCAATTGGGGTTACAGATCCCAATGCAGCCATAATGGCGCATTAGGGGCATGTCGGTTAAATAACTACTTCCCATAGTTTCAGTATCAGTCTCAGTAAGAAAACTCAGATAGTTCTATCAGATTCAAGACTGTCAGCTATAGTCACTCATTTTATCAGTTATATCAGTTATCAGTATGTCATGTTATCAGTATTTAGATTTAGTTCTCATGTATACATGGTATCATTGTCAGTTATTACGTCTCATGCATGTATTCTTATGTTTATGATAGTCAGTCAATTATTATTATTGTTTATGCATATAAACCTCATGCATTCTGCCTACTTCACATGCATACAAGTATATTCAATCGTATTGACACATTCGCTCAATGGAGTTCTTATACCATAGGTTCAGAGACACGAGCTCCAGATCAGCGGTAGATTCCAGTTTCAGCAGTTAGAGTAGAAGTAAGTCCTCATCCTTTGAGGACATGATGATTATTTCTTTATTATCTCATTAGCCAGTTTATTAGACGGAGTTAGTTGGGGACATGTCCCATCAACTCCCTATTCAGATTATTCAAACAATTTCAGTCATGTTTAAAGTCTTTCTAGGCTATTACGTTTCAGACTTTAGTACTTTCAGTTTTATTTCGAGTATTTTATTACCCCACACAGATTTCATATTATTCATTTTTTATTCTGTTTTTAACCTAATGGTCTTTCAGTACATGCTTCTGCATTATTATGTTATATTATGTAGTGTACAGGTACAAATATTAGTCATGAGTTTGTTTGTGGTCCTTCGGGATCATGAGCACCGAGTAGTGTTCTGGGCACCAGGCTCGGGGCATTACATTTCTGTTCTATTTGATGTGAAATTTTAACTTGCATTCCGATTTGGTAATTCTTCTTAACTACTCCATTTGTTACTTCATATCCGGGATTTCAAGTTTCGAGATTGTAGTTGGTAAAGTTTTTTTCTTTTTAAAATTTTATGTCATATGATTTTGGAAAAAAACTTCTTTTCCCAACCAGATTCTTCATTCCTCATTTGGTTTACTCATAAAGTCACAAATTAAAGACATTTCAATAATAACTATTTTCCAACAGAGTATTTGATAGTCAAGTTTTCAGAACCCTGTTTTCAAATTTATGTATTTTTCAAATTATCATATAATTTTAAAGTTCATTTTAACTTAGTTTTGTTATTTTTTTTGGGTTTTCATCCGGTGTCTGGTGCCCGTATTAGAGCCTCGTCTAATCCGAATTGCATATTGCAGGGTTCATTAAGGTGGCAGCGCTCCTAATAAAGTTTTCTCCAAATCCAAGGTTGAACCCTCGACCTCTGATTAAGGGTGGAGCAGCCCCATCCACTGCACCACAACCCATGTTGGTAACTTAGTTTTGTTATTATTGAGTAGTGTGGTTGCATTTGTATTTTATAGTCCTTTTCTTTTCTTTTCTTTTCAACAATTGATATTGAAAATTGACATGATAATTTTTTCTTTTCCCCTATCATGTTTTCGATTTTATTCTTTTTTCCTTTTTATTGTTCAAAGAACTTAACATTAACAAAAATGTCATGGTGGATCAACATAAAAATTAGTTTTGGTTACCCCAGTAATATTTAATAGACTTATTGGTCGAAGCCACGTGTTCACTTAATGTTCAAAAGAATCTAGAGGTCATTAAATTCCTTCGACGCTAGAATATTAAATGATTTGAGCTTTAATTTGCTAGATGATAGTTGATATTTTTGAAATCTAAAACCAAAAATAAATGATTGACTAAAGATTGAAATTTTCATCAATATTGAAAAAGAGTGTTAGAAAATATTTTTTCAGAATTTTCTAGAAAGAACCTCACTAACTCCTCGAGGTGGTGGTAAGATCTACATACACTTTATCCTCCCAAGACTTCAATTGTACGATTTTATAGAGTATGTTGTTATTGTATATATTTTATCAGTTATTGAATTGGTGAATTGCCTAAGAACTGTTTTAGCAACTTTAGAAAAATATTGAAGTAATATGCAAGAATGGCTTATCAGGTGTACCAATTTTTTCAATTCATAAGTAGTCATTTTTAGATGATATCTTGTGTTTTGCTGAATGAAGATAATAGAGTTATGTTAGAGATCAATTTATACTATAATGGAGATGTTACGTTCAAGGGTTTATTGGTTAGTGTATATGTTCTCTTTTTGATAACTAATGGAGTTATTGTATTCTATTTATTAAAAATCTCTACTACATGCAATGTTATTAAATTGAATCCTGGATTTTGTAAATGTTTCTCTGACGTTGTGTGATGCTGGTGATTTGGTTCAGTCATTATCATTGCTCCATATTATTTCAATGCATACATGTCATTCCAAATGACAAGGGTTACCCATATTTTGGTGGGTTCTTGTGATATAGAGGCACTCCACTCGGATACAGGTTATTACCTCCATATAATATTCATCTTAAGATACCGTTGCCTATGTTAAGACTACTTTTTCCATTATTTTTCTCAGTTAAAGATGCTGGATTATGAACCTCTCCCCTTCTAGCTTGTATGTTTAAGTATGAGCGAACAATCATTTTATCTTTTGTTGTCTGAGAAGTTGGAAATGTACCATTATCACTAATCTCATTTGTAATAGGAGTTACTTTTTCTGTGGTGCTTAAAATTTTTAGATAAACTTCTTCTCTTAATCTAGCACTATTTCGTTAGAACTTAATTTCAAAAGGATTTGCTACAAAAATAGTGGTTCTATCACAAACGTGCTGGAAGTTGTGTAAGACATTCATAATGGTCTTGATTTGTAAAATGTTGTCTAAAAAATAATTCTTCTACTTTTTCACAATATGCATGTGAATGTTCACTTCAAATAATCATTTCAATCAAGTTATAAAAATGGATTTTGTAAAAAAAAAACATATAGTTACATGGCATATGATACTATTGAATTGCGAATGTTCACTTTAAATTTAGGTGATTATAGGTGGTGGTGTAAGTGTGAAATCTTCGTGAGTTTTTTATTGTTGTCTTATCTATATTGTATATATTATTAATAGGAGAGGATGCAGCCTCCTCAATAAGCCAAGTGGCATCATCTGAATTAGCCATTTGACATATTACAACTAATATTTATTTTGGTTAGTTATTACTCATTAAATTAATATTCAAAAATTAATTGTAAAAAAGATTTTAAAAAATTAAAAGACTTTCAAATATATCAGATCTAACATCTCCACGTTTTTCACAACATCTGGTTACCACAATGGATAATTTTTTTTTTCTTTGCCCTCCCCCCCCCCCCCCCCCCCCCTAAAAAAAAAGAAATATCTGAACAGTACTAATTTTGAAATCCAAATATACTTAGTAATGGCATATCCACATTGCCCACATCATATGGTTATAGTAATTACCAAAAAGAAAACTGTCTTAATAATGCGAATTTTTACTTCAACATTTAAAATTTTAAATTCAAAGTGGGTATAGTTATAGAATACCACAACTTTCGCATAACATTTGTTTTCAAAAAAAATCTTATTGAAAATGTACAAATCAAAAATATGATGAAGTTTTTGTTATTATCAAATAATCCATTGATGGGATTTAAATGGAATTCAAATGTGAGGACATGGTGGACAATAATTGGGTTGGTTATCGACAACTCTTTTACTCGTGCTTTTTCAATTGTCTCTTATACCAATTTTCATATAACCAGTATATGAATTTGGGATTGTGAATATCTTCTTTATGAATTGCAAATTTGACACAGAGACAACAACAATTAGGAATTCAAAAAAATTGGGCTGCAGCATACAGAGGGGTTGTTTATTAAATATTTTGAGAGTATGCTTGGTAGTTTGATTACTTTCCATGGGAGTTACAGGGAAGCATTATTTTTGGCATGAATCACCCATTATAGAAGATAAAGCCTTAAGAGTGATGGATGGTGGTGATGGTATGATAAAATGTTCGCATCTCACCTAGTTTATGCTTATTTTATTTAATTTTTTCCCTAGAATTTATTTTGATAATGCAATTGTTGATATTGCTGTAATTAAGAAGGTTTGGATCCATAAATAACCATTTTAATAAGTATCGTTGGTAGCATCTCTATGTTTCTTTTTGTTTTTTCCATATCCACTATTTATGTTTTTGACATTAATCTACTTGATTAAGACAAATTGAATATTAAAATGACAAAATAAAGCTACATATAACTCTCCATTGAAATAAAAGAACGAATATTAACAACTTATACCTGGTAGAAGCAAAGTGGGGAAAAACTTCTTAATTCTTTTTTCATTTTGTGTTTCAATTTGATAAATGTCATGAAAATTCCTTAATTATATTATTTTACCATTATTTGGGTATTGAAATGCCAAAAGATATAATTTCAGGTCTTTTAGCAGTACAAGTATCTTACTAATTGATATATTGGTCATTTTGTGTTCGAATTCTAAACCGTCAAGGCGTTGCTGGATGCTTACGATCAATAGAACACGAAAAAAGTAAATCAAAAAAGGTTATGAGCTTGAGTCGAGTCAACAAAAATCTTATGATGAGCTTGAGAAGAGAGATGGATAGAGTATTGACGCTATGACCTGGTAAAAGCAATGGAGGGAAAAATTCTTAATTTGTTTTTCGCCATTCTATTTTCCATCTGACGAATGTCATGACAATTTCTTAATTATATTACTTAATCATTGTTTTGATATATAAATGTATAAAGAATGTGTAATTGGGACATATATTTTTGTTGCATTGCTCACTTATGGTAAGTTTTTCTCCCATTTTTCGTTCTTCATTACACTATTTTCTGGCACTTAATTTCTTAGAGAGTTCATCAATTCTGGTTCAATTCTCATCTCAACGAAGTTTATCTTCAGATATTTAGGTGAAGGTAGATTCTTAAAATCCTAAGTTCATATACATGAATATAATATGTTGGTATATCCCACAACTGTTGGTTTATATCGATTATGACACGATTTACATCTCTAAAAATCAAGTTGTATTATATGCAGATTTGATTTGAACATGTTGTTCAATTTCATCTATTATTTATTGAGTTCTTTTAGGACCATTTGAACCAAAACGAAAGAAATAAGAAGCGCTAGGTATCTCAGTTTTTACCCATTTTATCAATGTAAAACAACAGTTTTGTGGCATAAGACCTTATATCAATATCATCAGATAAATAATTTTGCTTCTTTGGCAAAACAATAAGCATGATTTCCATAGTTGCAAATTAATCAGTGAGATTTTTTATTAACACATCTTTAATGCAACACTCTCCTTCTATCACAATGGGAGATAAAATACCAGGTCCTTGAGGATCTGGCATAACAAATTGTTGTAATGTGGAGTTGATTTATGGTGAAAGTGTGCTGAAACTGTACTATAAAAAGTGGTAAGTTTGACGAATATTCTCTTAGTTCTGGTGAGAGCGTTGGAGGATATTAGGAGGTTTATAATGTCAAACCTATGAGGAACCAACTTTTTCTTAGCAGTGTTAATTATTTTTGCCATTACTTGATAGGACAATATTTATTAAACCAATATTGAGTTGAGATACTCCAAGTTGACTATAAGTTTTTACTTTCTTTCGAAGTATAGTTACTTATATAGAATGCAGATTGATACAATGGAGCATTCATTACAGCAGACAAGTTACATTCTTAATTATTCTAGGACTGAAGTTTCTATATCTATCCACATTCAACTAGCTGTTGGAAAGTTGACTATCTACTTTTGTTACATGCCTTTACTGGTAAATACGAGAGAGAGTTTGAAAGTGCATTATCTCATTGCTCGAAGGATTAGTGAGAAAGCAGATTCTAAAAGTTAAAAAATTCAAGAATACTAGATTATGAGCTTCGGAGGTAGCAACAAGATATCGGCACGACATAAGGCACGGGGTTTTTATAAAAGTATTCTCTTATGTAAGTCAAGCGACTTCCATTTTCGTTATTACGTACAGATAAATCTCCCGATTCATGACAATTAACTTATATTTTAGCATTATAATATCTCATAAATTAATCCCTGACCAACTCATTTAAAATGCAAAAATTAAAGACCAACCAATTTGAAGAGCAAATCATGCAAATAAATTTAACTTTATTTAACTTAAAGAAAATTTCATGCATTGCGCGGGGTACTATACTAGTTCTATATAATAATTCTACAGTTTTGATATACATTTTATACACCTTTAGCTACAATTATTGTTCAAATACATGTTTTATACAAGAGAAAAGATATAAACATACCACTAAAGTTGTAGCCACCCCATTTCACCTTCACTGAAACAGTCACCAATGCTATTGTAGGGTTTGTTATCAAACCACCACTAATTAATTTTGAAAATCAAACCCATTGAATAATCAAAATGTGAATACTCATATTACCATCAATTAATCAAAATCAAAATACTCAAGTTACCACCAAACTAAACTTGAAATTGAAATCACCATCTTTTTCAGCTTACCTTCAAATCGAGATACTCCCACCACCTTACTACTTTCAATCTTCATCTTTGAGGGAGAAAAAGAAGCACTAATTTTTTTTTTTTGTATTTGAAAAAATAAGAAATATGAGAAATTAATATTGTTTGTCCAAAACAAATCTGCAATAATCGATTCAACAAAGCCAAATAAAATTTGAAAATTATCTTTTTCGATTTTGATCGGATAATTATAAAATCGTAATTTCTATTACTAAAAGCAGCTATAATAAACAAACAGAAAAGAGAAATATAAAGAGAAATTGCTTGAATTTTTTCCCTCAAACCTAATCAAAAAATAAAATTTGATTTCAAAATTTTAAGCAAACTAAGACGAAATTAAAGCTCTAAAGACTGAAAAGTAAGAAAATTTAGAATATAAACGAAAAAATCGTATCTTTTAAGGCTGACTTTGTTGAGATTATATTGAGAAGGGAGTGATTTTTTTTTTTTGTTGAAATCAAGCCCCAAAGTTACAACAATGGATGTTGGGGAACATCAGATCTTTAAAAAGAAAAAGAAGGGTTTTTAAAATAATTGTCATATTTAGTTACACGTAGCATTTTCTAATTTTTGATTTCTGATAATTTTCTTCATTTACACGCTTCATAGTTGTGACCACACGCATAGGCTCAAAATTATTCAAAATGATCAATTTACAAGGGTTTGTACAAGTTTTGTGGTGTAATAGATTGCCCGGAAAATTTAAGTGTGTTTTTGCAAATTCGGGACAACTTCAATGACCATTTGATGTCTTTTCTCTTTATACAACAACTATAGAATTTATATACATATTTTATATAATTTTATATATATTTTATAGATATACATATTTTATGCAATAACTATACAAATTCTATACACATCCTATCTAGTTTCTATATACATATCTTATATAATTATACAGTTTCTACACACATTTTTATATAATAACTATATAATTTCTATACATATACATATTTTATATAACAACATTACAACATCTATACACATCATGTAAAAAATTATATTCTATACAATAATTATACAGACTCTATACATCTTATACTATTTCAATATACATCTTGTACAAATACATATTCTATGTAACAACCGTACAATTTCTATACAAAGATATTTAATTGTATAGAAGAGCAAAAAAATATAAAAATTCAAGTAGACTATACAATAGCACATCATAGTAGATACAATGGAGAAAAAACTCCTTCTAAATTTTTTTTTTTAAAAAAATAAATTTAGAAAGGAAAATTTGAATCTCTAATTGCATAAACATGTATTTCTGTAACACCCAGAGAGTACACCCTAGGCATCACACGGTGCTTACAGTCTCAAGAGACCACAAGCTAACCCATTACCTGGTACCTGCTATGAGCATTGAATAACAACATAATAAATGTGGAGGAGCAATAATTAGCCATAAGGTTTTATCACTGAATCAATACTGGAATATGAATCTAGAGAAATAACTGTCTGAATCTAATCAAATACTGATATATTAAATAACTAACTGATATGTCAAATGAAGTCTGAATACTGAATAACTGATTGTAGTGTCTGAAAGCCTCTAGACTGAATGACTGGGAGTTGATGGGATAGGCCCTAGCTAACTCCAACTAACTAGTAGACTGAAAATATGAAATAGAAATACTCCATCCTCGAAATATGAGAACTCACAACTACTACTCCTGAGATGTTTGAAATGTCTAAGCGCGGCCCAATAATTGGGCTTCAGAACCTATAATATGATACATCACAGCACAAGAAAAGGTATGCGGTTAGTACTTTGAATGTATTGGTATGCTAAATGAGGTAGGATGATATGAATTATTTCATGAATAGGAATAATAAATTATATGAATATACATGTAAAGCATGGAGTAGTGAATAGAGAGCATGAAAACTATACATATTAGAAATATATGAAATCTATAAATACTTGTATGCATGAAAGTCTGTAAATACTGAAAATACATAAAATTTGTTGATACTGAGGATGCATGACCAAGCATATAACATAAAATAAAATAAAGTCTATAAACTGAAGTACTGAAATAACTGATATCTTTATGCTTTGGTTAAAAACACTAAGACTAAATTACTGGCAAGATTATTAGACTGAGACTATGGGAGGTATCATCTAACTGATATTCCCCAATCTGTGTTAATTGGGGTCCTACCTGAAACCCCAGTTGGAAGGGTGTTAATACCTTTCCATAGGTACTGACACTGGTTGTGTGGATCTACTATACTGATATACTATTCAAAGGACTAAGGGTGTCAAGCCTGAACTAACGGGTGACCCCTATGAGATAGTCAAGCCTAAACTGATGGGTGACTTCTCATATTGTAACGCACCGAATCTTATACCCAAAATGTTATACGGTGCCCATGACCCCAAAGGACCACAAGCTAACCCATGACTGATATCGGTACCTGAGCACTAAATAATACATTGAAAATATATAGAGAATTTAAGCTGTAAGGCCATAAGGTTCAAAACTGAATAAACATTTGATAAAACAATGTCTGAAAATGGTATAACAATACCAAAACAAATCTGAAGTAACTGTCTGACATGCTATAGTCTGAAAGCCTCTAAACAAAAATGAATAAGGAGTTGAAGGAACATGTCTCCAACTAACTCCATCTACTGATACTGAACTGAAATAATAAATAATAATAAAGAAATTATATCATCCTCGAATGATGAGGACTCACTGCTAATCTACCGCTGCTGGAATCTGAAATGCTACTGATGCTCTGGAGTGCATGATTCTGAACCTATGGTATAGAATAAAACACCATAGCGCGAATGTGTTAGTACGATTGAATATACTAGTATGAAAGTGAGGTAGGCTGAATGCACGAGGTTTATATACATAAACTATACTAACTAACTGAATAACATGAATGTGAGAATACATGTATGAATACGTAATTGTAACTGAAGTCGTGATAGATCTAACTACTAAGTCTACTGAAAACATGGGTTTACTGATATTTGAGTTTCTAATACTGGAATATAGAGTAATTGTATTACTGATAAGCTAACAATTGAGTTACTGATATGGATATCTGAATGATTATTTCTGATAGTGCTGATTATGAAGAACTGATCTAATTGACTGTATTTGACAGACCTCAATCTGAATACTGATAACATGAGTTTCGTATAACTGATATACTAATACTGAGTGATTGTATCTGACACTCTAAGTTCTGATAGAACTAGCTGAGTTTTGTATGTATTGAATGACTGGATCTAACAGTCCTAAAATCTGTAGAACTATCTGAGTCTATTACTAAGACTGAGACTAAAACTGAGACATTGGGAGGTATTCATCTAACTGACATACCCCAAAACTGAATTGGTAGGGTCCAACCTGTAACCTCAGTGGAAGGGTATAAATATCGTGCCACGGGTAAAGACAAGCTATGAGGTAGCCCTCTCTGATGGTAAGCTCTTCCATCAACCCTCCTGTAGGAATAACACCAAATGAGATGTATTAGTAGCCCTATGCATAGGGGTACATCTCAATCTGCGGTGGCTACGTAGTTCTGGAATGCAAGGATTGCTACTAAGGATCGTACCCTCTGGCTTAGGTGAGTCCCCATCCTTTGGTTCACTCGGTGCTGAATCCTACTCCCAACTGAATAGACACTAAAGATGATTGACTAGACTAAACTGGATTGAGTTTACTGAGTTCCATTAATTGATGGAATACTATTAAAATCTAATAGCTGACTGAGATTACAGAGACTAATGGGATTACGGAGATTACTGAGATTACTGAGTAGGACTTAACTGACACTGAATATACTAAGTTTTCCTGAGTCATGAAACTGACTGGATTCTACTGAACATGGCTTGAGTGAGAGTATCGTGATAATTGACACTGGATCTAGGCACACACCTAAAGGTTTGGGTACAAGTACCTCCAGGACTCGATAGAATGAAACTGACATGACTTGTACTTCTTGAACAATTAACACTTTAAAACTAGTTCAATTAATATATTTCAATTCACATGATGTCATAGATTCATAAAAACACATAAAGATTCCAACTTGGAATCATTCAACATCATCAACATGGTTTAAAAACAATCCACAACATGAATAGCATGATAGATACTTTAAAACAAGATTATTGGACTTCATGGATGAAAGGAATCCATGAATGAACACTGTGCATACCTTAGTTCTTGATTTTACGAAGTTTGACGGAGAGAAATTCTTGAACTTGAATCTTCTATGAAAACCCTAATGTGTTCTTGAGAGGATTTTGAGAGAATAGTGTGTATTTTGGGTGTAATGGGGTTTAATCCCATGTTTTTGAGCTTATATGGGGTTTGGAAAATACCCATTTTAACCTAAAAATATTGAGTTGGAAAGCTGAAAATTTGAGCAGCATGATATGGAGCGTGCGTCGCATGCTCTAGTCCTCCGCACTGAAGCATGCATCGCATGCTTTGTAGCATGATAGGGCCAGTGAGATGGACCATGTGATGCATGCTAATCATATGGTGCCACTGTTTTGAAATCCAAACATGCCCTAAACGAATTCTGAAAATTCCAAAACTCACCCGGAATGTACTATGACCTTGCCCCATCGCAACACAAATTGAAAATTGAAAAACGGAGGTCTGGAAGGTCTTGAAAAAAATCACCGAAGTTCAGAATCTTAAATGAGACTAGGTATTAATTACTTAGCTAAATTTTCTAAGTGTTGGAGCTTTTTAAAAGCTTAAGGACCTGAATTTAGACTTAGAATTTTACGGGGTCGTACAATATCTCCCCCTTGGGAACATTCATCCTCGAATGAGACTACTGAGAGGGGAGAAATGATAAACTGGAGTATGTACAAGACATACACTAACAAAACATGATTTCTTGACTGACATGACTGAAGAGCTAAATATAACATACTGAACATGCATATCTGATGCATGACCGATAAGTTGAATTCATGCATATCTGATGCATGGATAATTGACTCATGAATACATGACTGAATATTCTGATGAACTGAATTTCTCGCAATGAGAATGCATGTCTGATGCATGATTACACGACTAAGCTGACACATGAATGCATGATTGAATCTACAATGATAATTGACATCAAGCTTGTATTGGGAATTTGATATCAAGTTTGTAATGGTAGTTTGAACATAGAACTGAGTAAGATTAAGAAAAACACATTACTTAAGCTAAAAATACTGATGAACCCATGATTATGCTAGGAGTATGCATGAACGGGAACATGAGAACATGAGACCATGGATAAGACTGAAACGTGATGCATGAATTAAATTCCATGAACTAAACTGAGTCTTGAATACATGGCGTACGACTGAGGTTGGCACTTGAGGGTCAACTTATGAGTACCCCTTACTCCAAACTAGATTCATTACATTAGAAAAGGGATTAAGATGCTTATGTTATGAGAGTTTGGGGGAATTCTAGTGTATCTCCCCCTTAGGACATTATTTCTCTTGATGAATACTGACTTGGCTGAGCTGTTGAGTAAAACTAAGGTGATGCACAAGGAACCTAGGAATGGAGTCATAACTAATTATCTGAGATCTAAAACTAAGGCGTGATACATGAACTGAGTTGAGCTTGCATCTATCTGATTGGTTCTTCTTAGAATGGTTACATTCTTTCATGATATTTTGGCTTGTGCAAATAGATGGGAAAATAGAAACAAAATTGTATGAATTTGTCTATAGAAGACAGTTTAGTAAGGAAATCATAACCTGATTGAGATTCGATAAGATGAGTTGAGACCTATGAACATCATCTAAGATGAAGTAACTAAGACTCATGCACTGCAACTGAAACTACTGGAAGATTCATGTAGGTGCTGAGAACAAATGCATGAATATAGTAACTTATTTGATTAACTGAATAACTGGTAATAAAGTATTTGATTCTGCTACTGAATATTGATTACTGAAACTGAAAACTAAAACTGTAACTGAGTTCTTATAATTGATTACAGACATATGCCAGGGATATATCGAATTTAACAATTAGCCGAGGCCTGAGGAATAGAATACTAAAATCATAGATTTCACAATGGTTTAAAGCTGAAGGTGTTCATGACATAACTGAGTTTGGCTTCTTACTAGAAGTGGAACATAAGTCATATGGGCTGAGCATACTGTAAAACATGACATAAGTATATGGGTCATGAGTTGCATGACCTGAGTCTGGAATTTCTGTATTTCATGGGACATGATTCGTGACACTAAGTGAACTAGAATTTCTTATACTAGGAACTTGGAACACTAAATTACCTATGTGAAGTGTCTATTGATAAAATCTGTATTCGTGGAATTGGAACGTAAAGCATGCATAGGTATTGTGATGTCTGAAGTACAAAACCTTGCACTAAGATCAGAATGGGTTGAGAATCATTTTCCCTTACTGATTTTCTAAACATACTGCACTACTGACAAGATCTGAAGACTTGACTTTCAGAGATATCATAACCGAACAGTTCCTATATACCTGTCGGGCTATGATAGACTGATCTTACTAGAGTGGAGACTAGAAAAGTCTTGTTAACATTTGGTTTGACCTTAAAGTTAACTGCTACATAAAGAGTTACAAAAGAAAATAAGCACTTGAATTTGAAGAAATATGAACATGTAAATGAGGGGTCTGTAATATACCAGTGGCTGCATTAGAAGAACTTTATTGATTCTGTCGGGACTGAAATACGTACAGTATGTTTGAGCATTGCCCCTTGAGAGCGCTGGAATTGGCACCCTGCTGATTTGGGTGACCATACTGAGCTAAAGGACGACCATGCTTACTTCTAGGGCCAGGCTTAGGATAATCTCGGACCTTGTGACCTAACTAACCACATCTGAAACACGCACCATTGCTGGCTCTACGCACACCCTTATGATGCTTACCACATTCATCATAAAATAGATGAGTAGGAATAAAGTTTGCACTACTCTGGGATTTAGAGCCTGGTGCTCTATCAAGACTGTCATTTCTGAACTTTGGTACTGAGGCACTAGCTGAAGAGTAAACTGGGTTTGAACATTTCTGACACAGCTAAAAACAATTACCACCCTGCTACCCTGAATGAGCAAAACTATAACTACCTGTTCTGGCTCTCTTATTTTCTCTCTCTTTTTTCTTAAGTTTCTTTTTCTCAATCTATTGAGCATGGACCATAAGCCTAGATATGTCCATCTTCTTAACCAACATCGCAGTCTACACTTCTTAACTACTCTACCTAATACCCCTAACACAAACTTACTTATTCTGGATCTACTATCTACTACTACATGGGGAGCATACCTGGATAACTGAGTGAACTTAAGGGAGTATTCTTTTATGATCATGCTACCTTGTCTGATATTGATGAACTCTAACACTTTAGCCTCCTTCTGCTCTATGGAAAAGAACCTATCTAAGAAATTCGTAGCAAACTCTTCCCAATCTATGGGATCTGCACTTGTACCCCTGTCTACCTTCAATTATTTGAACCACGTGTGGGCTATATCTTGTAGCTGATAGGAGGGTAACTCTGCACTCTCACTGGAATTCACTCCCATGATATTTATGACTTTCTGAACCTGGTCGAAGAACTCCTGTAGATTTTCTTCGAACTTAGAACTGGTGAATAAGGGAGGATTCATTCGGGTGAAGTCTCAAATCCTGGCTGTTGCAATATTAGCCATTGAGTTGGCCGGAACAGCGGCTGGCCTTTTATTTTAAGCTGCGGCTGAACTGGCTAGATTAGTGAATACAGTCCTGAATTCTGCATGGGAGACATGTCCATCCATGGAATCTGTCTAGAGGGGCTGAGGTGCTGACTGAGTTTCGGTTCCCCTTTCGTTAGTCCTTTTGGGAAGCATGTTATGTAAATAAAATAAATAAGCGTATTAGAATGAGAGTTTAACTGGAGCTTATGATCACTCGCATGACATAAATACTGAAAGAAGGAAAATTGTTCCTAAGACATTTTATAGCCTCCTGCACATAAGTGTGGTGCACAACACACCCATGTACAAGACTCTACTAGATGAGGTTTTTCAGTCTTCCTAGGACACTGTTGAACCTTTGGCTCTGTTACCAAGTTTGTAATACCTCAAATCTGATACCCAAAATGCTACACGGTGTCCATGACCCCGAAGGACTACAAGCTAACCCATGACTGATATCTGTACCTGAGCGAATAATACCCTAAAAATATATACGGAATTTAAGCTGTAAGGCCATAAAGTTCAAAATTGAATAAATATCTAATAAAATAATGTCTAAAAATAGTATAACAACACCAAAACAAAAATGAAGTAACTATCTGACATACTATAGTCTGAAAGCCTCTAAACTGAACTGAATAACGAGTTGAAGGAACATGTCTCCAACTAAATCCATCTACTGATACTGAATTGAAATAATAAATAATAATAAAGAAATCATATCATCCTCGAATGATGAGGACTCATTACTAATCTAATGCTGCTAGAATTTGAAATGCTACTGATACTCCAAAGCGCGTGCTTATGAACATATAGTATAGAATAAAACACCATAGCGCGAATGCATCAATACGATTAAATGTACTGGTATTCAAGTGAGGTAGGCTGAATGCATAAGGTTTATATGCATGAACTATACTAACTGACTGAATAACATAAACGTGAGAATACATCCATGAATACATAACTGTACTTGAAGTCGTGATAGATCCGACTACTAAGTCTACTGATAACATGGGTTTATTGATATCTGAGTTTCTAATACTAGAATATAGAGTAACTATATTACTGATAAGTTGACAACTAAGTTTACTGATATGGGTATCTAAATAATTATTTCTGCTAGTGCTGATTATGATAACTTGATCTAATTGACTGTATTGGACAGTCCTGAATCTAAATACTGATAACATGAGTTTTGTATAAATGATATACTGATACTGAATGACTGTATCTAATAGTCTAAGTTCTGTTGGAACTAGCTGAGTTCCCTACTGTATTAAATGACTGGATCTGACAGTCCTAAAATCTGTAGAACTATCTGTGTTCTATTACTGAGACTGAGACTAAAACTAAGACTGTGGAAGGTATTCATCTAACTGACATGCCCTAAAACTGAACTGGTGGGGTCCAACCTGTAACCCTATTGGAAGGATGTCAGTACCATGCTATGGGTAAAGACAAGCTGTGAGTTAACTCTCTGATGGGAAGCTCTTCCATCAACCCTCCTGTAGGAATAATCCCAAATGAGATGTATTAGTAGCCTTATGCATAGGGATACATCTCAACCTATGATGGCTATGTAGTTCAAGAACCCAAGGATTGCTACTAAGGATCATACCCTCTGACTCAAGTGAGTCCCCATCCTTGGGTTCACTCGGTGCTTAATCCTACTCCCAACTGAATAGACACTAAAGATGATTAACTAGATTGAACTGGACTGAGTTTACTAAGTTCCGTTAACTGACAAAATACTATTAAAATCTGATAGCTAACTGAGATTACTGAGATTAATGGGATTACGGAGATTATCGAGATTACTGAGTAGGACTTAACTGATACTGAATAAACTGAGTTTTCCTGAGTCATGAGACTGACTGAATTCTACTGAACATGGCTTGACTGAGAGTATCGTGATAACTGACACTGGCTCTAGGCACACACCTAAAGGTTTGGGTACAAGTACCCCTAGGACTCGATAGAATGAAACTGACACGACTTGACACTTCTTGAACAGATAACCAAAGTCCAAATTCATAATATGATAATTGGGGATATTTCATGAGGCACATTTTTAGCATCTTACTATAAATAGATAAGAGTGCAATTTCTCATGGTATGATTTCATACTCTAATAGTATGGCATTCCAATAACATATACATTTCACAACAATAGCCTGAGAGTCAATTAAACATAAGGGGATGGCATGCATATATCACTTAGGTAATAATTTAGCTAATATGCATAATTTCTTTGTTCTTAGGTATTTATCAAACACCTTGAATGCACAACTTTGGGCATAGGCATGATCAATAATTAACACTTTAAAACGAGTTCCATTCATATATTTCAATTCACCTGATGTCATCGATTCATAAAAACACATAAAGATTCCAACTTGGAATCATTCAACATCATCAACCTGGTTTAAAAATAATCCACAACATGAATAGCATGATACATACTTTAAAACAAGATTCTTGGGCTTTATGTATGAAAAGAATCCATGAATGAACACCGAGCATACCTTAGTTCTTGATTTTATGAAGTTTGATGGAGAGAAATTCTTAAACTTGAATCTTCTATGAAAAACCCAAATGTGTTCTTGAGAGGATTTTGAGAGAATAGTGTGTATTTTAGGTGTAATGAGGTTTAATACGATGTTTATTAGCATATATAGGGTGGGGAAAATACCCATTTTACCCTTAAAATGCTGAGCTGGAAAGATGAATATTTCGGCAGCATGCTTTGGAGCATGCATCGCATGCTGTAATCCTCTTCAGTGGAGCATGGTCGCATGCTCTATAGCATGATAGGGCCTGTGAGATGGACCATGCGACGCATGCTACTCGCATGGTTCCACTATTTCAAAATCCAAACATGCCCTAAACGGATTCCAAAAATTCTAAAACTTACCCGTAATGTACTATGACCTTGCCCCATCGCAACGCAAATTGAAAATTGAAAAACGGAGGTCGGGAAGGTTGTGAAAAAAATTCCCAAAGTTCGAAAGCTTAAATGAGACTAAGTCTTAAGTACTTAGCTAAATTTTCTAAGTGTTGGAGCTTTTGAAGAGCTTAAGGAGCTGAATTTAGACTTAGAATTTTATGGGGTCTTACAATATCTCCTCCTTGGGAACATTCATCCTCGAATGAGGCTACTGAGAGGTATGGATAATAAAATGGAGTACGTACAATATATACACTAACAAAACATGATTTCATGGCTGACATGACTGAAGAGCTGAATATAACATACTGGACAAGCATATCTGATGCATAATCGATAAGTTAAATTCATGCATATCTGATGCATGGATAATTAAATCATGAATACATGACTAAATGTTCTGATGAACTAAATTTCTCGCAATGACAATGCATGTCTGATGCATGATTACACGACTGAGCTGACACATGAATGCATGACTGAATGTACAATAGTAATTGGCATCAAGCTTGTACTGAGAATCTGATATCAAGTTTGTAATGGTAGTTTGAACATGGAACTGAGTAAGTTTAAGGAAAATACATTACTTAAGCTGAAAATACCAATGAAACCATGATTATGCTAGGAGTATACATAAATGGGAACATGAGAACATGAGAACATGCATGAGACTGAAACATGATGCATGAATTGAATTCCATGAACTAAATTGAGTCTTGAATACATGGCGTATGACCGAGGTTGGAGATTGAGGGTCAACTTATGAGTACCTCTTACTCCAAACTGGATTCATTACATGATAAAAAGGGATTAAGATTCTTATGTTATGAAATTTTAGGGGAATTATAGTGTATCTCTCCCTTGGGATGCTATATCCCTTGAAGAATACTGACTTGGCTGAGCTGTTAAGTAAAACTGAGGCGAAGCACAAGGAACCTAGGAATGGAGTCATAACTAATTATCTAAGATCTGAAACTAAGGCATGATACATGAACTGAGTTAGGCTTGCATCTATCTGATTGGTTCATTTTAGAATAATTACATTCTTTCATGAGATTTTGGCTTGTGTGAATAGATGGGAACATAGAAACCAAACTGTACGAATTTGTCTGTATAAGACAGTTGAGTAAGAAAATCATAACTTGATTGAGATTCGATAAGATGAGTTGAGACCTATGAACATCATCTAATATAAAGTAACTAAGCCTCATGCACTATAACTAAGACTACTAAAAGATTCAAGTGGGTGCTGAGCATGAATGCATGAATATACTAACTTTTTCGATTAATTGAATGACTGGTAATAAAGTATTTGATTCTGATACTGAATGCTGATTACTGAAACTAAACACTAAAACTATAACTGAGTATTGATAATTGCTTATGGACAATTGACCTATGCCAGGGATATTTCGAATTTGATAATTAGCTGAGGTTTGAGGAATAGAATACTAAAATCATAGATTTATCAAGGGTTTTATGCTGAAGGTGTTCATGACATAACTGAGTTTGGCTGATCACTAGAAGTGTAATATGAGTCATGTGGGCTGAGCATACTGTAAAACCTGACATAAGTATGTGGGTCATGAGCTGCATGACCTGAGTCTGGAATTTTTGTGTTTCATGGGACATGATTCGTGACACTAAGTGAATTGGAATTTCTTATACTTGGAACTTGGAACACTAAACAATCTTATGAGAAGTGTGTGTTGATAAAAGCTATATTTGTGGAATTGGAACGTAAAGCGTGCGTAAGTATTCTTATGTCTGAAGTACAAAACCTTGCACTAAGATGAGAAAGGGTTGGGCATCATTTTCCCTTACTGATTTCCAACACATACTGCACTACTGACAAGATCTGAAGACTTGACTTTCAGAGATATCATAACTGGACAGTTCCTGTATACCTGTCGGGCTATGATAGACTGATATTACAAGAGTGGAGACTAGAAAAGTCTTGTTAACATTTGGTCTGACCTTAAAGTTAACTTTTACATAAAGAGTTACAAAAGAAAAGAAGCTCCTGAATTTGAAGAAACGTGAACATGTCTGTAACATAATTGTGGCTGTATCAGGAGAACTTTTTTGATTCTGTTGGGACTGAAGTACGTAAATTATGTTTGAGCGTTGCCCCCTGATAGCGCTGGAATTAGCACCCTACTGATTTGGGTAACCGGACTGAGCTAAAAGATTACCATGCTTACTTCTAGGGCCAGGCTTAGGACAATCTCAAACCTTGTGACCTAACTCACCACATCCAAAACACACACCACTATCAGCTCTACACACACCCATATGATGCTTACCATATTTCTAACAAAGCGGATGAGTACGAAAAAACTTTGCACTACTCTGGGATTTAGAGCCTGGTTCTCTATCAAGACTGTCATTTCTGAACTTTGGTACTGAGGCACTAGCTGAAGGGTGAACTGGGGCTAAAATTTCTAACACAGTTGAAAATGATTACCACCCTGCCACCCTAAATGAGCAAAATTATAACTACCTGTTTTGGCTCTCTTATTTTCTCTCTCATTCTTCTGAAGTTTCTTCTCCTCAATCTGTTAAGCATGGACCATAAGCCTATAGATTTCCATCTTCTTAACCAACATCGTAGTCTTAGTACATGGGGAGTATACCTGGCTAACTGAGTGAACTTAAGGGAGTATTCTTTTACGCTTATGCTACCTTGTATGAGATTGGTGAAATCTAACACTTTAGCTTTCTTCTGCTCTATGGGAAAGAACCTATCTAATAATGTCATAACAAACTCTTCCCAATCTATAGGATCTGCACCTGTACCCCTGTCTACCTTCTACTGTTTGAACCACGTATAGGCTACATCTTGTAGCTGATAGGCAGCTAACTCTGCACTCTCACTGGAATTCACTCCCATGATGTTTGTGACTTTTTGAACCTGGTTGAGGAACTCCTGTAGATCTTCTTCGAACTTAGAACCGGTGAATAAGGGAGGATTCATTCGAACAAAGTCCCGAATCCTGGCTGCTGCAGCATTAGCCACTGAGTTGGATAGAATAGCGGCTGGCCATTTATTTTGAGCTGTGACTGAACTGGCTAGAGTAGGGAATATAGTCTTGAATTCTACATGGGAGACATGTCCATCCATGGAATCTGTCTGGAGGGGCTGAGGTGCTGACTGAGTTTTGGTTCCTCTTTTGTTAGTCCTTTTGGGAGGCATGTTCTATAAATGAAAGGAAGAAGCATATTAAAATGAGATTTTAACTTGAGCTTATGCTCACTCGCATGACATAAATACTGAAAGAAGGAAAATTGTTACTAAAACATCTTATAGCCTCCTGTACATAAGTGTGGTTCATAACACACCCATGTACAAGACTCTACTAGATGCAACTTTTCAGACTTCCTAAGACACTGTTGAACCTTTGGCTCTGATACCAAGTTTGTAACACCCCGAATCAGATACCCAAAATGCTAGTGCCCATGACCCAAAGGACCACAAGTTAACCCATGACTAATATTTGTACCTGAGCACTGAATAACACACTAAAAATATATGCAAAATTTAAGCTGTTAGGCCATAAGGTTCAAAAATAAATAAAAATCTAATAAAACAATGTTTGAAAATGGTATAAAAATACCAAAACAAATCTGAAGTAACTGTCTGACATGTTATAGTCTGAAAGCCTCTAAACTGAACTGAATAAGAAGTTGAAGAATATGTCTCCAACTAACTCCATTTACTGATACTGAACTAAAATAGTAAATAATAATAAAAAAAATCATATCATCCTTAAATGATGAGGACTCATTGCTAATCTAATGCTGCTAGAATCTGAAATGCTACTGACGCTCTGGAGTGCGTGCTTCTGAACATATGGTATAAAATAAAACACCATAGCGTGAATGCATTAGTGCGATTGAATGTACTGGTATGCAAGTGAGGTAGGATGAATGCATGGGGTTCATATGCATAAACTATACTAACTGACTGAATAACATGAACGTGAGAATACATGCATGAATACGTAATTGTAATTAAAGTCGTGATAGATCTGTCTACTGAGTCTACTAATAACATGGGTTTACTAATATTTGAGTTTCTAATACTGGAATACAGAGTAATTGTATTACTGATAAGCTGACAATTGAGTTTACAGATATGGATATCTGAATAATTGTTTCTGATAGTGCTAATTATGAAGAACTAAACTAAAAGTCCTAAATATGAATACTGATAACATGAGTTTCTTATAACTGATATATTGACACTGAGCGACTGTATCTAAAAGTCTAAGTTCTAATAGAACTAGCTGAGTTTCGTATTGTACTGAATGACTGGATCTGACAGTCCTAAAATCTGTAGAACTATCTGAGTTCTATTACTGAGACTGAGACTGAGACTGAAATTGAGATTGTGAGAGGTATTCATCTAACCGACATTCCTCAAAACTGAACTGGTAAGGTCCATCCTGTAACCCCAGCTGGAAGCGTGTCAGTATCGTGCTACGGGTAAAGATAAGCTGTGAGGTAACCTTCTCTGATAGAAAGCTCTTCCATCAACCCTCCTTTAGGAATTACCCCAAACGATATGTATTAGTAGCCCCATGCATAGGGGTACATCTCAACCTATGCTAGCTACGTAGTTCTGGAACACAAGGATTGCTACTAAGGATCGTACCCTCTGACTCAGGTGAGTCCCCATCCTTGGGTTCACTCGGTGCTGAATCCTACTCCCAACTGAATAGACACTAAAGATGATTAACTAGACTAAAATGGATTGAGTTTACTGAGTTTCGTTAACTAATGAAATACTATTAAAATTTGATAGCTGACTAAGATTACTTAGATTAATGGGATTACGGAGATTATGAGATTACTGAGTAGGACTTAACTGATACTAAATATACTGAGTTTTTTTGAGTTATGAGACTGACTGAATTATACTGAACATGGCTTGACTGAGAGTATCTTGATAACTGATACTGGCTCTAGGCACACACCTAAAGTTTTGGGTACGAGTACCCCCAGGACTCGATAGAATGAAACTAACATGACTTGACACTTCTTGAACACATGACCAAAGTCCACAATTCACTATATGATAGTTGGGGATATTTCATGAGGCACATGTTTAGCATCATACTATACATAGATAAGAATGCAATTATTCATGGTATGATTTCATACTCTAATAGCATGACATTCCAATAATATATACATTCCACAACAATAGCATGGGAATCAATTAAACATAAGGGGATGGCATGCATATATAACTTAGGTCATAATTTAGCTAATATGCATAATTTCTTTATTCTTAGGCATTTTATCAAACACCTTCCATGCACAACTTTGGGCATAGGCATGATCAATAATTAACACGTTAAAACTAGTTCAATTCATATATTTCAATTTACATGATGTCATAGATTCATAAAAACATATAAAGATTCCAACTTGGAATCATTCAACATCATCAACATGGTTTAAAAATAATCCACAACATGAATAGCATGATACATACTTTAAAACAAGATTCTTGAGCTTCATGGATGAAACGAATCCATGAATGAACATTGTGCATACCTTAGTTCTTAATTTTATGAAGTTTGATGGAGAGAAATTCTTTAACTTAAATCTTCTATGAAAAACCCTAATGTGTTCTTGAGAGGATATTTAGAGAATAGTATGTATTTTGGGTGTAATGGGCTTTAATCCCATATTTTTGAGCTTATATAGGGTGGGAAAAATGTCCATTTTACCCTCAAAACGCTGAGCTGGAAAGCTGAAAATTTTGGCAGCATGCTATGGAGCGTGCGTCGCATGCTATAGTCCTATGAACTGAAGCATACATCGCACACTCTATAGCATGATAGGGCCTGTGAGATGGACCATGTGATGCATGCTAATCGCATGATTCCACTGTTTCGAAATCCAATCATGCCCTAAACGGATAACAAAAATTCTGAAACTCACTTGAAATGTACTATGACCTTGCCCCATCATAACGAAAGTTGAAAATTTAAAAATGAAGGTCGAGAAGGTCCTCGAAGTTTGTAATCTTAAATGAGACTAAGTTTTAAGCAGTTAGCTAAATTTTCTAAGTGATGGAGCTTTTGAAGAGCTTAAGGAGCTGAATTTAGACATAGAATTTTATGGGGTCTTACATATATCCTACGTTAGCTACGTAGTTCTGGAGTTTAGGGACTGCTACTAGCGACTCTGCCTATCTGAAGAGGAATCTTCTATCGTTATACTCCCTAGGTGCTAAATCCTACTCTCAACTGAAAGACACTGAAATACTAGACTGTTCTGAGTTTGACAGACTGATATCTGATTGTCTTGATAATGCTCATAGTATGTTCTGAAGACTATTCTGGAATGTATTGAGACTAGACTAAGTAAACAACTATAGTTTTCGAGTATTCAATACCACCAAGACTCAAAAATAATAATAGTAAAATGACACTAAAGCTTGGAGGACCAAGCATGAAGGCTTTTATTAAATTAATCACTCTTGTAGGCATTTTATCAAACACTTGGAGTTCATGGTTTGATCAAATCATAGGAATGTCATAGAACTTGAAGTAAAAGCATGAATTCAACATGAATAATACTAAATCATGATTTAATTCAAGGAATTATAACATTAAAACATGAAGAATTGAATAACAACAATAATTTCATTGAAACATGGTATAAAATCATAGTTCATGGAGATTCATGGGTGAAATCACAATTTAAAACCAAATAACTTGAAAAGATCACAATTTCATAATTTAAATAGGATACTTGGACTCCATGGGTTGAAGGAACCCATGGATGAACATCTAACATACCTGAGTTAATGAATTTGGAAGGATTGATGGTGAGTTCTTGAGATTTGGCCTTAAATTTGAGAGCTAGGGTTTCTTGTTCTTGAAAAAAGGATATTTTATTTGAGAGGAATTTAATAATGATGTGTATTTAGATCAATTAAGGGTTAAATTTTGTGTTTAGGATGAGTTTAGGGCTTTGAAAAAAGACCCAAATACCCCTAGATGAATTTAAAAACGCAAGGTGAAAACTAAAGATCCCGATTTTTGGCCTTGGCGCGACGTGCCACTATCGTCTCAAGACACTGAAAAAGGGATAATTGGGAAATTAGACAATGGAGCGATGTGGTAAGATCATGGTCCTTCACTAGAATGCCATTTTGGCCACCTCTGTGGCACGTCATAATCGCAGAGGCTTACAGAAAATTGCCAAACGTGAACTCGATCCTTAGTGCGATGTGCCAAGATCACGGTACCACACCAGAAATTGACCATTGTTATTTAGAATGGCTCCGCGACATGCTAAGGGTCAAAATAATGGTGTTTAATGACTAAAACTTAAAATCGCTATACCTTCTTACCCGGTTATCAGATTTGGGTAAATTTTATATCATTGGAAAGCTAATTGAATTTTCTATGCAATGAAAGGATCGAAACGAAAAAATAATGAGTATTTCAAAAATTTATATATGAATAATCATGTATTGGGACTTAAATTATGCTAGGGGAATATGGGGTATTACAATTTCTCCCCCTTGGGATCATTCGTCCTTGAATGAGACTAGTTAAGCTGAGAAAACCTGATAGACTGAGCTCACATACTGAACATATATATCTGAGGCATGGAATGCATGACTGAACTGATTTATAAATGTATGATTGACATGAACATGATGTGCAACTAAACTAAGCGTGATAGAGAGAAATTCTTAAGAAGATTAGTACCTTAAACCGATTCTGAATTTGCGAAGAAAAAATGAGGCTACTTGGTTCACATATATGCTTCTGCTTCCTTAGTGGCTCCCTCAACGGATTGATTTTGCCAAAGAACTTTGACTAGTGGAACCTCTTTGTTCCTTAGTCTACGAACTTGATGATCAAGAATTTCGACTGGAACTTCCTCATAGGAAAGACTGTTATGAACATCTACACTTTCTAAGGGAACAACTACAGTTGGATCACCAATACACTTCTTCAATAACGAGACATGAAACATTGGTACACTGAAGCTAGATCTGAAGGAAACTCAAGCTCGTAAGCTATCTTTCTGAAACGACTGAGAATTCTAAAGGGACCTACATATCGAGGATTGAGTTTCCCTTTCTTGCCAAATTTTTTCACTCCCTTTATGGGAGAGATTTTCAAGTACACATAATCATCGACCTCAAACTCGAGATCATTTCTCCTCACATCTGCATAGGAGTTCTATCGGCTCTAGGCAGCCCTAAGTTTTTCTCTGATTAACTGAACCTTCTCTAAGGCATCAAACACCAAGTTAGGCCCTACTACTGCGGCCTCACCCACTTTAAACCAACCAATTAGAGATCTACATCTTCTACTATAGAGAGTTTCAAACAGAGCCATACAGATACTGAAATGATAGCTGTTATTATATGTGAATTCAATTAAAGGCAAGTGGTTATCACAACTACCCTTGAAATAAACAACACATGCTCTCAGCATATCCTCAAGAGTCCGAATGGTCCTTTCTACTTGACCATCTGTCTGAGGGTGAAAAGCTGTACTGAGGTGGACTTGGGTACCAAGACCCTTTTTGAATGCTTTCCAGAAATGAGAGGTAAACTGGATACCTCTATCTGAGATGATAGATAAGGGAACACCATGCAACCTACCCAACTTTCTGAGATAGAGTTTGGCGTAGTCCTTGATTGAGTAAGAGTTATGGACTGGCAAGAAATAAGATAATTTGGTCATCCTATCTACGATGACCCAAATAGAATCATGCTGATGACGAGTACGAGGCAGTCCTGTCATAAAGTCCATGTTCACTTTTTCTCATTTCCACATGGGAATACTGAACTCTTGCATAGACCCACTAGGTTTTTGGTGCTTGATCTTAACCTGTTGGCACGTAGAGCACTTAGCTATAAACTCCGCAATATCCCTCTTCATCCCACTCCACCAGTAGACCTCCCGCAAATTGCAGTACATCTTAGTGGCCCTTGGATGAATAGAGTAACACACACCATGCACTTCTGCAAAAATTTGTTGTCTCAAGTCATCTACACTAGGCACACATAGCTGACCCTGACAACGCAACACACTATCTCCCCCTTGGGAGAAAACCTCCACTTTCTGATCTCTAACTGATTCTTTCAACCTAAATAGACTAGGATCTCTTTCCTGCTTTTTCTTTACTTTAGACACTAGGGATGGTTCGGCACTGCTATGCACCCACACACTACCCTCTGTTGAATCAACTAAGAGGACACCTAGTCGGGCAAGCTGATGGACTTTCTGAGCTAACTTCTTCTTACCATCCCCAACATGAGTAACACTACCCATAGAAAATCTACCGAGAGCATCAGCCACTATATTGGCCTTACCCGGATAATACAGAACACTCATGTCATAATCTTTCAATAACTCTAACCGCCTCCTCTGACATAAATTCAAATCTTTCTGAGAGAATACATACTGAAGGCTTTTATGATCTGTGAACACATCAACATGCACCCCATATAAATATTGCCTTTAAATCTTTAAGGCAAATACTACTACTGCTAACTCAAGATCATGAGTCAGATAATTCTTCTTATGGGGCTTAAGCTGTCTAGAGGCATAGGTTATAACATTTCCTCTTTGCATGAAGACATAACCCAAACCTACTATGGATGTATCACAGTACACAAAAAACGCATCTAAACCGTCTGGCAAGGTAAGAACTGAGGCTGAAGTGAGTCGAGTCTTCAACTCTTAAAAACTCTTCTCACAGGAATCTAAACACTGAAACTTAACTTTCTTTTGAGTCAATCTGGACATGGGGGATGCAATAGATGAAAAAACTTCAATAAACCTACGGTAATAGCCAGCTAAACCCAAGAAACTCCTGATATCTGATGAAGATATGGGTCTAGGCCAGTTTCTCACTGCTTTGGTCTCTTGAGGATCAACTCTAATGCCATCACCAGAAATAATATGGCCAAGAAAAGCTATTGATCTTAGCCAGAATTCACACTTACTGAATTTAGCAAACAATTGATGGGCTCTAAGAGTCTGGAATACTATTCTGAGATAGTCTGCGTGATCATTTTTGCTATGAGAGTAAACAAGGATGTCATTAATAAAGACTGTGATAAACATGTCCAATTACTACTTGAACACTTAGTTTATCAAGTCCATGAAAGCTTCTGGGACATTTGTGAGACCAAAGGACATGATTAGAAATTTGAAATAACCATACCGAATTTGAAAAGCTATTTTTGGGATGTCACATTCCCTGACTCTAAGCTGATGATAGCCTGATTTGAGGTCTATCTTTGAAAAGTAACTGGCACCCTGAAGTTGATCAAACAAGTCATTGATTCTAGGAAGTGGATATCTGTTCTTGATTGTGACTTTGTTTAACTGACTGTAGTCTATGCATATTCTGAGAAAACCATCTTTCTTATGCATGAATAGAATAGGAGCGCTCCATGGGGAGACGCTGGATATGATGAATCCCTTATCTAAGAGATCCTTTAACTGTTCTTTAACTCCTAAAGTTCTTCTGGAGCAATTCTGTATAATAAAATAGATATGGGTTGAGTGTCTGGGAGAAGGTCTATTTCAAAGTCGATCTCCCTTTTGGGAGGAACTCTAGGACGATCTTCAGGGAACACATCTGGAAATTCCCTCACTACTGAAACTAACTCAAGAGTTGGATTTTCTGACTTAGAGTCTTTGACTCGAACAAGATGATAGAAACATTCTTTGGATCTCATCTTTCTCGCTCTAAGGTATGAAATCAACTGACCTCTAAGAGTTGTGCTACTACCCCTCCATTCAAGGACTAGTTTATTTGGGAACTAAAAATGAACTATTCTATTTCTACAATCAACTGAGGCATAACATAAGTGGAGCCAATCCATACTGAGAATGACATCAAAATCTGTCATCTCTAACTCTACGAGATCAACTGAGGTAACTTTCTGAGATATCGTGATCGAAAAGTTCCTATATACCTGTCTAGCTTTAATGGAAACACGTACTGGGGTAGACACTGAAAAAGGCTCTACTAGAGTTTCGGGACTGACTCTAAAATTGACAACTATATACGGAATTATAAAAGAAAGAGAAGCTCCAGGGTCTTGTAAAGCCAAAATATGTAAGTCAAATACCTGTAACATACCAGTTAATACATTAGGAGAATTTTGCTGATCTTAGCGGGACTGAAGAACATATAATCTGTTTAGACGCTAACCACTGGTAGCACTGGAAGCGGCACCTTGCTGAGTTAGCCGACCAAATAGAACTAACGACTGATTGGACTGGCCCTTTTGGCGTAAATCCCTACCTTTCTAAGTAACTACCGGATATTCCCGAATTTGATGACCTAGCTTGCCATACCTGAAGCACACATCACTACCCGCTCTACACTTATCATGATGGTTTCTGCCATATTTTTGACATAGAGAATTTGTACAGCTACTGTTAACACTCCCTTGGAACTTAGAGCCTGGTGCTCTATCCCTTTATTATTTCTGAATTTGAGTACTGGGGCACTAGATAAAGAGGGTGCTGGGGCTGAAAACCTTTATTAAAACTGAGAGAGGTTACCACTTTCTGACCTTAGCTGGCTGAAATTAAAATTAGCCATCCTAACTTTCTTGTTTTCTCTCTCCCTCTCCTCAATCTTCTGCTGCTTAATTTATTCAGCATGGACCATCAACCTAGATAAGTATATCTCCCTAATCAGCATTGAGGTCCTACACTCATTGACCGTACTATCAGATACGCCAGACACAAACTTATAAATCTTGGACCTGCTGTCAGCTACCACATGAAAAACATATCTAGCTAACTGAGTAAACTTAAGGGAATACTCCTTCACGCTCATGCTGTCTTGTCTCAAGTTAATAAATTCTAACACCTTGGCCTCCCTAAACTCCAATGGGAAGAATCTATCTAAGAAAGCTGTAATAAACTCTTCCCTTTCTACAGGCCCTACATCTATACCCCTATCTACCTTCTACTACTTAAACCATGTATGGGCTACATCCTGCAATTGATATATAGCCAGCTCAGCACTCTAACTAGATGTCACCCCCATAGCATCCGTTACCTTTTGAACCATATCTAAGAATTTCTGTGGATTCTCTTCAAACTTGGATCCCGCGAAGGAAGAAGGATTTATCCAAGTGAAGTCCCAAATTCTGGCTACAGCAGTATTAGCCACTGGGTTGTCCCAAACAACAGTTACCCATTCATTCTGAGCTACTACAAAATTTTCTCGAGTGGTAAACGTAGCCCTGGATTCTACGTGAGAGACATACTCAACCAGAGGGTCTGCCTAGATGGGCGGAGGTTTTGGCTGGTTTTTTGTTCTTCTTCTATTCTTCTTGGGAGGCATGTTCTATAAATGGAAGGAAGAAATGGATTAGACTGAGAGTTTAAGTTGAGCTCATGCTCACTTGCACGACATGAATACTTAAAGAAGGGAAACTTTTCCTAAATGCCTTGTATCCTCTTTCCTATAAGTGTGGCGCTCTACATACCCATGCACAAAACTCTACTTGATGCGACTTTTAAAATTACTAGGACACTTTAAAACCTTAGGCTCTAATACTAAGTTTGTAATGCCTCGAGAGTACACCTTGGGCATCACACGGTGCTTATAGTCTCGAGAGACCACAAGCTAACCCATGAGCTGGTACCTACTGTGAGCACTGAATAATAACATAATGAATATAGAAGAACAGCTAATTAGCCATAAGGTTTTATCACTGAGTCAATACTGGAATATGAATCTGGAGAAATAATTATCTGAATCTAATAAAATACTAATATACTGAATAACTAACGACATGTCAACTGAAGTCTGAATACTGAATAATTGACTGTAGTGTCTAAAACCCTCTAGACTAAATGACTGAGAGTTGATGGGACAGGCCCTAACTAACTCCAACAACTACTAGACTGAAATATGAAATAGAAATACTCCATCCTCAAAATGTGAGGACTCACCACTGCTACTGCTAAGATGTCTAAAATGTCTAAGCGTGGTCTGGGAACGGGCATCAGAACTTATGATATAATACATCATAGCGTAAGAAAAGGTATGTGATCAGTACTTTCAATGTACTAGTATGCTAAATGAGGTAGACTGATATGCATGATTTCATGAACAGGAGTAATAAATTATTTGAATTTATATGTAAAGCATGGAGTACTGAATAGATAGAATGAAATCTATAGATACTGGAAATATATGAAATCTATAAATACTGTGTATGCATGAAAGTTTGTAAATACTGAAAATACATGAAATTTGTAGATACTAAGGTGCATGACCAAGCATATAACATAAACTGAATAAAAGTATGTAAACTGAAGTACTAAAATAATTGATATATGTATGCTTTGATCAAACAACACTGAGACTGAATTATTGATTTGATTATTGGACTAAGATGTGGGAGGTATCATCGAACCAACATTCCCCAATCTGAGCTAATTGAGATCCAAACTGTAACCCTAGTTAGAAGGGTGTTAATACCGTGCAATGGGTACTAACGCTGGCTATGTGGATCTGAAGGTCTAAGGGTGTCAATCCTGAACTGAAGGGTGACCCCTGTGACATAGTCAAGCCTAAAATGATGGGTGACTTCCCATATCCTACGTTGGCTACGTAGTTCTAGAGTTTAGTACTAGTGACTCTGCCAATCTGACGGGGAAGCTGCCATCCCTACACTCGCTCGGTGCTAAATCCTACTCCCAACTGAAAGACACTGAAATACTAGACTGTTCTGAGTTTAACTGACCAATATCTGATTGTCCTAATAATGCTCATAGTATGTTCTGAAGACTATTCTGTAATGTACTGAGACTAGACTAAGTAAACAACTATGGTTTTCGGGTATTCAATACCCCCAAGACTCAAAAACAATAATATTAAAATGACACTAAATCTTGGAGGAAAAAGCATGCAGGCTTTTATTAAATTAATCACTCTTGTAGGCATTTTATCAAACACTTAGAGTTCATGATTTGATCAAATCATAGGAATGTCATGCAACTTGTAGTAAAAGCATGAATTCAACATGACTAATACTAAATTATGAGTTAATTCAAGGAATGATAAAATTAAAACATGGAGAATTGAATAACAACAATAATTTCATTGAAACATGGTATAAAATCATAGTTCATGGAGATTCATGGGTTAAATCACAATTTAAAATCAAATAACTTGAAAAGATCACAATTTTATAATTTAAATAGGATAATTGGACTCCATGGGTAGAAAGAACCCATGGATGAACATCTAACATACCCTAGTTAATGATTTTGGAAGGATTGATGGTGAGTTCTTGAGATTTGGCCTTAAAATTGAGAGCTAGGATTTCTTGTTCTTGAAAAAGGTATCTTTTATTTGAGAGGAATTTAATAATGATGAGTATTTAGGTCAATTAGGGGTTAAATTTTGTGTTTAGGACGAGTTTAGGACTTAGGAAAAAGACCCAAATACCTCTAGACGAATTTAAAAACGCAAGCTGGAAACTAAAGATTCCAATTTTTGGCCTTGGCGTGACGCGCCACTATCACACCAAGCCACTGGAAAAGGGAAAATTGGGAAACTATATGATGGCGCGATGCGGTAAGATCACGGTCCTTCACTGGAATGCCATTTTGGCCACCTTTGCGACGCGTCATAATCACGCAGGCTCACTGAAAATTGCCAAACGTGAACTGGGTCCTTGGCGCGACGCGCCAACATCACGGTACCATACTAAAAATTTAAATTTTTTATTTAGACTAGCTCTGCCATGCGCTAAGGGTCCAAATAATGGTGTTTAATGACTAAAACTTAAAATTGTCATAACTTCTTATTCGGTTATCGGATTTGGGAAAATTTTATATCGTTGGAAAACTAACTTAATTTCCTACACAATGACAGGCTCTAAACTGAAAAATAATAAGTATTTTGGAAATTTATATATGAATACTCATGTTTTGGGACTTAAATTATGTTAGGGAAAAATGGGGTATTACAAAATCTATGAAAATTAATCAGAAAAGGATGAAAATATTTTAATAAAAATCAAATTCAAAAAGGTAAAATTCAAATCTCCAATTCCATAATCATGTAAATTTAAAGAAATAGAAAAAATATGTCAAATCAATTGTAAGAAATTGAATGACATGCATGTGTGAATACACCCAAAAGATGAAGAAGAGAGAAATTTACAGTAGTATGGTGAATAAATAAGAACCGAGAAAGAAACAAGGGTACAAAATCTAAAAAAAGACCATAGTGTCAAATATCTATGTGTTGCTATTTTTATTTATTTCCTATATGAGGTGGGTGGTCCACCTTCTTTGCTGCCTATATCAACTTGGCTAATAGTATGTAATTGTTTGGTCGACTGGATATCACTTGACAAATTAGGCAAACATTGGCCATTTGCTTTCAAAATGGTCACTAGGTGTCATTTTTCCCCTTTTTTAATCACAATCTATGGAATACCTCACTGCTCACTCTATATTATTTTTCTCTCTATTTTTGGTATATCTTGGGATGAGTTGAATGCTCTCCCTTTGTAGAGAAAAAAAGATCATGAATAGGTCATTGATGACGTAAATAAAAGTTGGAATGTCAATATTCACAACCACAAAGATAATTGATTGATTTTCTCTCTGCCAAATGTTTGAAAAAATTAGCCATAGAGAAGAAAACATTTTTCTTAGATCATGGACTGCCATGAATCAATTTTTCAATGGCATTTATGGGTCTGGAACCCACAATCGATATATTATATATACATCACATAACTATTTATACAATATCGATAGATTGTACAATTATTTATACATCATATAAACATGTTCGTGCACCATTTATATAATATTGATGGATGATTATACTCCATTTATATTGAAACATTACAAATACCCTATATAACTGTACATTGCATATACAACATTCGAGAAGTTATATATGAATTTACCTTGTTGATTAATAAAATTATTAGTTACTAGAAAAAAGGCATTTAGCCATGCTTTTAATACCAATGATAGTCTTTTCATCTTTTTGGCTATTTTTATAAATTAAAAATATGATTATATTATTATAAACTAATTACTTCATTGTATATATTTAAAATTATCCCTTATTAAAAGGTGCTCTATATATTTTTGGTTTATATAAATCTCGAATTTTTAATGGGTTCTAACACTTTTACCATAACTTTATTTATTTACATGATATCCCAGATTTTGATATTTGTGATACATATTTTTAGCCTTGATACATATGCATTGTGATACATTTGTAATTTAGTGGTTAGTTAAATAAGCAAGTAACTAATTTTTAATTATTACAGAGAGTAAAATTAGGAACAAATCGTGGTATAAATACATGTGGTTCAGATGTATCATATTGATACATTTGGTTCCAAATGTATCATAATGATCTATTTGGTAAAATTACTCAATACTCATTAAAAATTCAATTTCACACAAAAATAAATAGTTTACTTATGTCTAACATATGTTAAATGTATCAAACATTTATAAATAAATCAAAAATATGAATCACTATCGCAAAGTAGATGTCATATATATCATTAGTATTCCAACAATAAATGTACCATATTGATAATGTATATATTTTTGATAACTGATTAACAACACCAATACATATTTTTTATACTATTATATTAGTGTTACACATGTCGTTTCTCATGGAATAAAATATATCAATGGTGCACGTATAAATTATATCACAGAATTAAATAAAATACCATATGTATCAATTGAAAAATATCCAAACTAAATGAAGGTGGTGAAACCATTAAATGACCAAAGAACATATGCATTATCCTTAAAATTATGAAAAGAGTACACAAGTTCTTGATATGTATCTATATATGTATTAAATACATTTATTTGATACATATGCATATGTCTTGATGCATATGATTGATATATATATATATATATATATATATATATATATATATATATATATATATATTTCTTGATACTTATGATTGATATATATAATCCACGACCATCCTCTCTGTCGTTCGTCCGCACCATCACCGCCACCTTGGCTACCTCACCTCTTCCGCCGTTCGTCCTCACCATCACCGCCACTTTAATCGTTCTCGTCAGAAATCTAACAACTGATTGTTCAATTTACTTATGATTGGTACATATAATCCACCACTTGTAATACTCCGTATTATTAGCTTAGTTCATCCCTTAGTTCCATGCACAAGAGGCTTAAAACCTAAAAATTTCACCAAGTATTGGGGACTTAGTCATTTTTAAGGCCTCTTAACTTTGAGGATTTTTAAATTAGTCTTCCTAACCCCGAGATGTTGGTTTTTGACTTAATTCATGTTCAGGGGTGTAAGGAGCATGTCTCGGAGAATTTTCAAATTTTTTGAATGAGGATTAGGTCATGTTTGGATCACGATTCCAGCAACTCATCACGATAGCATCGCATCGCGATTCTAATAGCGATGGAAAACCTACCGCACCGCGGTGACCATGTAATCCGCAATTCAGTTATGAATTTAATTATCCGAGGGACAATTATGTCTTTTCTCCTCAACCTAATTCGTTAATTCACGAATTATAACACCGGTTAGGACATTATTAACCCATCTTCTCCAATTTTCTTTCAAAAACAAACCCTCTCTTCCCCCAAGATCATCAAATTCCATTACTTTCTCTCCAAGAAAACTAAGAATTAAAGTTCCCCAATCCAAGAACATTTAAGAAATCATCAATATTGGTATTTTTCTTTCAAGCTTAAGGGTTTAAGGTATGTGTGATGTTCATCCATGGGCCATTTTTACCCATGGAGTCCAAGAACCCCCTTTTATTTTTAAATTATGAGTTTTTACATGTTCAAGTTGAATTATCTCCATGAAGCTATTATTGATTTTGATTTTAAGTTATGTTTACAAGTGTTTTCGATGAGATGAGCCATTACATGTTTTAAATATTGAAATCTTCATATTGAAATCCCTAATTCATGATTTTAGTATTGTAATCATGTTATCCTTGTATTCTTTACCCATTGCCATGCTTAAATTCATGACTCTCATATGTTTGATGAAATGTCTAAATATTGGGTTTTGAGCAATGATCCCCAACTATGGATTTTAAATCTTTATATGTCATTATTTTTATTTTCATTCAGTGTTGGTGGGTTATGAATACCCGATACCTAGTTGTTTACATAATTTTAGTATCTTCAGAATGATTTCAGACAAACCATAAGCATTGGTATTTAGTTAGTTGTTATGATAAGTTGTTTGCTCAATGAAGCTTATTTTAGTCTAGTATACAGTGTTATTCAGTTAAGAGTAGCATTTAGCACCGAGCGAACCCAGGGATTGGGGTATTCTTGCTAGTTTAGGGTTTGACCCTTAGTAGCAATCCCTGAGTTATAGAACTACTTAACTAGCGTAGGTTTGAGACGTCTTCCTGGTAGTTTAGGGTTGACACATATCGTATGAATTTCCTGCCAGTATAGGGTTACTCCTTGGTCCTTTGGAACACTTGTTTCGTAGATCCACACAGCCAGTGTTAGTACCCGTGGCATGGTACTGACACCCTTCCAACTGGAGTTACAAGTTGGATGCCAATTAACTCAGATTGGGGCATGTCAGTTAGATGATACCTTCCACAATCTCAGTGCAGTATTCAGCCTAGAATTCAGTTCAGGTTTGCTTTACCAAAGCATACAGATTACAGTCATTCAGTTATCAGATTTCAGTATTTCAGTTTATAGATTATTTCAAAAATGTATATATGCTTGGTCTTGTATTCTCAGATATTTTAGTTTCTATGCTTTCACATTCTGTTATCTCATTCTATTTAGTTATTTCATATTTCATGTGTACAGTAACCCATGTATATCAGCCTAACCTCATATCATATACTAGTACATTCAAAGTACTAACTGCATACTCTTCTTTGTGCTATGATGTCTTACATTATATGTTCGAATGCTCAGTTTACCAACCATACTTTGACAGCCCAGCGCTTCAGCAGCAACAACAGTGGTAAGTCCTCATCTATTGAGGACCTGTTATGTTTATTCAGTTATTTCTGTATTTCTTTCTAGTTAGTCAGTTAGAGTTAGTTGGGGCCTATCCCATCAACTCCTTAGTCAGTTTAGAGGCTTTCAGATATTCAGACAGTCAGTTAGATAGCTAGTCAGTTTATCAGTATTATCAGTTGCATTTTTATTATTGTTATTAGACGTTTATAGACTTGTAATTGAATCACGCTTTTAGTATTTAGATTGATTTTGGCCTTATTATTATATCTTCCACGTATATGTTTTATTGCCAGTGTATTCAGTGTTCGCAGTAGGTACCAACTCATGGATTAGTTTGTCGTCACCTAAGATCGTAAGCACCGTTGTCACGACTAGGGGTAGCCTCGGGTCGTGACGCCACTACCCCCTCTTCCGTTCTTCCACACCATCACTGCCATCTTGGCTACCCCACCCCCTCTGTCATTCTTCCTGACCATTACTGTCACCGTCACTTTGATCGTACTCGTCGAAAATCTAACAACTGATTGTTCAATTTCTCATCTTTTTCTTAATGGTTATTGACTTAAAAATTAAAAAAAAATTCAAAATTGATAAAATAAAAGTTGATAAAAAGATTTAAAAAAAGACAATGAAATTGATGAAGAAGTTGCAGTAATGGAGATGAAAGTTGTATCAATTGATGAAAATTTGAGAGAGATTTTAGGGGATGAATTTTTTGAAAAAAAAAATGGATTGCATACATTAATTATGGAGTAAAATTAGGATGGAGTTTTTATTCATATGTATCAAGAGTAAAATATTAAATTCAGAATTTTAAGTAATTATGCAAAAAGTAAGGGATTTTGGATAATAAGATCTCTTAGGTTTGTGGTTTTGTGTAATTTTTCCTAAATTTTAATCTGATCAAATCTCTTGAATGAATTGTAATTCTTGAAAGAGGAAATGAGCACTTATCTCCCTTCTTTGACCTCTAGTTTTTTTGTTTATTTTTTAAAATTGTAGCTTCAATAATCTCAGTTCCATTTTCAAAAATGTTCATTGCAAGTAATCCAGTAATATATAGATGTTAGTCGATAACCTATGAACGAGAATAATGCCAATGAAAACCAGAAATCATTAGCAACAATAACACAAGAAATTTCATGGGATGACCCCAAAAGTGGGTGACTTTTGATTTTTGACCTCCATAAGAAAAGTCTTTAAAGACTAACCTTTCTTCTTTTTTTATGTATAGTACAAGCACATTTTTGCCTCTCTACACCTCAAATATTTTAAAATTTTCATTCTCATTCGTCTCTCAACTTCGATTTTACTTTTTTTATTTTCTTCCTTAATTTTTTTTTTCTTATTTTAATTCATTTGTCTAAACTTTTATTTTCTTTTACTTTTTTTTTATTTTCTTTTCCTCAAACATTATTTATTTCTTCATTTCACTCTTTTTTTCTAATTCATTGGTCTCAATCTTTATTTTTTTATTTTTTTATCAGTTCTCATTTATTCTTTTTCATTTTTCTCAAACTTTATATTTACTGTTTTCTTCTCATTTTTGTTTTTCTCAATTTTTCTTTTCTTCTTTTGGTTATATATTCTTCTCTTTTTTCTTAACCTTTATTTTTTTCTTTTTTTATCTATTTTGTTTGTTCTCTTTTTTTTTTCTCAACTTCTATTATATTTTGTTAATAAATAAAATATTGGATAGTCCACAAAGAGATCCTTTTTTTGGACATAAAAGCAAATTTAAGGCCATGACTTGTTGTTAGGAAGTCCTTTGGGATAAGTCTTGCCTCTAAGACAAAAATTATAGAGCATCTCATAAATCAAGAAACAATGTAGTAGTGTCAAGTCTTGCTTGTGGAGCATAATTTTTTGTTTGAAAACCTTGAATTAAGTCTCGCTTATAAGGAAAGAGTTATTGAACATCTCATAAATCAACAAATAATATGGTAGTGTCAACACTTGTCCATTGAGTGTAACTTGTTCTTTTTGGAGGTTCTTAGGCTAAGTTTTGTCTTAGAGGCAAGACTAATAGAGCATCACATAAATCAAGACACAATATGATAGTGTCAACTCTTGTCCATGGGGCGTAACTTGTTGGCTAAGTCTTGCCTCTAAGGCAAGAGTTATAGAATATGTCTTAATTCAAGAAACAATATGGTAGCGTCAAATCTTGCCCATGGGGCGTAACATGTTGTTTGAAAGTCCTTGGACTAACTCGTACATATAAGGCAAGATTTATAGAACTTCTCATAAATCAAGACATAATGTGGTAGTGTCAACTCTTACCCATGGGGCACAACTTGTTGTTTCAAAGTTATTGATTTATAAAATATCTCATAAATTAAGACACAATGTGAAAGTATCAAATATTGACTATGGAGCATGACTGTCCCTGGGATAAGTCTTACCTCTAAGGCAAGATTAATAGAACATCGCATAAATTAAAACATAATGTGATAGTGTCAACTCTTACCCATGAGGCGTAAGTTGTATTTTGAAAGTCCTTCGATTAAGTCTTGGCTGGTAATATCAACTCTTTCCCATAGGGCACAACTTGTTACTTGAAAGCCCTTGGTCTAAGTCTTGCATCTAAGGAAAAAGTTATAAAGCATCTCATAAATTAATACACAATGTAGTGCTGTCAACTCTTGCTCATGGGGCATAACTTCTTGTTTGATAGTACTTGGGATGAGTCGTACCGCAAAGGCAGGAGTTATAGAACATTTCAAAAGTAAAAACACTATGTGTTAGCATTGAATCTTGTACAATGTGCATAACTTGTTTGAAAATTCTTGCATAAGTCGTGTAACGATCCAAAATCTCCTCCCAGGATGTCACACAGTGCTTAAGGCTACAAGTAGCCCCAAGCTAACCCTTTGAGCCTGGTACTACATATAATAACTCATTTCGAGATGAGAGAAACAAAACACCGGCACTGTCATATCAAATGATGGGAAATACAAAGAAAATACTCTGACCAAACGATCACAATACTGGAAATCTCAACATACTAACAATCTGATAACTAGTCTGACAAAGCCTCTACTACTCCATGAACTATAGAGCCATTGGGATAGGTTCCCAACTGACTCAAATTGAACTGAAAGCAATAATATGTCTACTAAAATACTGAAATATCTGAAGATAGGTCCTCGAACCATGAAGGCTCACCACTGTGGGGATGTAGACAAAGGTACTTGGAAATCACTGACGAGACAGAGACTGAGCACCTAAACCTACATTATAAGACAATGTAGCACATAGACATATATATAGATCAGCACTTGGGAATGTACTGAGTATATGGGGGTGTATGCCTTTACATAAAACAATATTAATAATCTTTAATCAAATCATGCATGCAATTAGGAATGAATCACATAGCTTGAATAAGTCTGAAATGTAAAACTCATAAATCATGTATAATGAAGCATGTAACACAAATCTCGTGAGTCATTATACTTTAGCTTTAAAATCTATACTCTCCTCTTATTCTCAATACCCACAGACCAAAGGAGCTTTAGATAATACTGTCAAACTCATACTCTTATCTCATGGAGAGTAAAACTTCTTTAGAACTCAAGAACTCAGAACTCTTTTAGAATCGGGATACTAAGAACTCAAAATTATATAACTTTGGTTTAAAAACTGATTATTTACTCTTGCTAGGAGAGAAAACTACTATCTTCTTAGGAAAATTTTACTGCAAGAAACTATTCTGAAAATCTTACTATTAGGGAAAAATACTCAAAAGCTTATTTATTTACTGTTTACTAGCAGGTGTTTCTCTTAACCGACATAAACCATGCGAGGTACATGGAGTCCAACGTCTTGCCCCCCTAAGGAAGAAACCTCACTTTGGGGAGATGCGTCATACTGTTGTCAAGGAGTATAACCTCAACTCAGTGATCACTTATCTCGGCCTTGGTTCCATAAATCTCAATCCTGCGGTGGCACGTAGTTCTAGGGTATGAAACCATAGTAACTAACCCAACTTGGTGCTAAATACTACTCCCTTTAGTTAGCTATGCTCATCTCATGGAAATCCACTTTAGAATAATCTCATGATCCATGAAGAACCCAACTATAAAATCTATAATCTCATTTAGTAAAGTGGATTTCAAAGCTGCTATGACCATTAAGGTCAAAACTTTCTCAATGATCTCAAAATACTCAAATCAGGGGTGCATATAGCACAAAAGTTCATAAAAACTGAAATCTCAAGTAGGGCTTAATGACTCATAATTCAATCTCAAGTTAAGACTCATCAAAATGCATACTAGATATCATATGGATTCATAAATCATATAGAAATTTGGAATTTTCAGCAATTTGTCTTAAAATCTCAACATACTCATGCATTTCAATTTCTAAAACATGAAAATTATCATAATCTCAAGAACAACCACAAAGGGTACAAACCCATACTTCAATTTTCATAAGAAAACATGTGAAATCATATATTCTTGTAATTTAAAACAACTTTTGGACATAAGAACGAAAGAAGTGTCCTTGTTCAAATCCCACATACCATAGATTGTGACTTAGATGAACAAACTTTCTTGGGACTCTTCTTCTTACTCTTGAGAGGGGGTTCTTGAAGCCTTTGACTTGAGAAACTTGAATCTCAACTCAATTTGTAAAATCTATGGTAAACTTTTGAATTTATTAGAGAAGAATTTTAGGTTTGTACTTAAGGAAGAAACCCTAGCCTTTGGATGTTTTAGGAGATAATCAGGTTATCTGGTTCATTTTGTAATATATCTGAATGTTAAAAGGATGGGAAAATATCAAAAAACCCTTTTTAAAATGACTTAAAATTACTGATCGGGATGTTCGATGGTGGGGTGCGACGGTTCATCGGTCCGGACCGTCGCACCTAGGCCAGAATCTTACTTTTTGTCTCGACTACGATGGTGGGGTGTGATGGTCCATCGCTAGTACGACGGTCCGTTGGCCCTCTCCGTCGAACTTGGCCAGTGAGTTGGTCTTCTGCCTCATTGCGATGGTCCGTCGCTTGTTCGATGGTCCGTTGGCCCCTTCTGTCGCACCTGGGCGATTCAAACTACCTTTTGTAATTTGGCCATATCTTCTTACTTCGACATTAGATTTTGACGAAATGGGTATTGTTGGAAAGATCAGAAAGTCATTTTTAGGAAAATTCAACAAGGTTAAAACACTAATCACTTTGGAAGTAAATTCTCAATCTTTTAGGTCTGGAGTTACACTTCACTTGACACGCTCTAAGGCTCAGACTACGAGGGAGTTCTGCGGGGTCTTATATTATCTCCCCCTTGGAAACATTCATCCTCAAATATTGCTAATTAGGCTCAAAGCACGGAGAAATCAGGGATGGTGCAGCTGAAACAAATCGCCAAACTGACTCTATATCTTTCTAAACTTTTGAATACTTCAAAAATTGCAAGAACTCATGTAAGAATAGATACATAGCTGAACTTTAGATTAGAAGGGCTTATTTAAGGAGGAATAATACCTTTGACTTGATCTGAACTCACAGAGAAGAGGTGCAGGTACTTGGATCGCATGTCTTCTTCTACCTTCCAAGTAGTGCCCTCAACTGACTGGTTCCGCCACAAAATTTAACCAAGGAAACCTCTTTGTTCCTCAGTCTACAGATCTGGAAATCTAGAATCTCAACAGGAATTTCATCAAATAAAAGACTGTTCTGAATATCAGCACTTTCTGAAGTATCTACTGCAAAGGAATCACCACTATGCTTTTTAAGCACAGAGACATGAAAAATAGGATGAACGACTGACAACTCTGCAGGCAACTCAACTTCATAGGCTACTTTACCAACACGGCTCAAAAATCTATAGGGGCCAACATAATGAGGACTAAGCTTCCCCTTTTTACCAAATCTCTTCACCCCTTTCATGGGTGAAATCTTTAAGTACACCAAATCACCCACATCAAATTCAAGATCTCTTCTTTTCACATCGGTATATGAATTTTGACGACTCTGAGCTGTCTTTAACCTTTCTCTAATCAACTTTACCTTTTCCATAGCCTCAAATAATGCATCAGTCCCAACCAAAGTAGCTTTACCCACTTCAAACCAACCTATGGGTGATCTACATCTTCTATCATATAAAGCGTCAAATGGTGCCATCTCGATGCTAACATGGTAACTAATATTATAAGAAAACTCTATCAATGGAAAATGCTCATCCTAACTACCTTTGAAGTCAAGAGCACATTTCCTCAACATATCTTCTAGAGTATAAATGGTCCTCTCAACCTTACCATCTGTCTGCAGATGAAAAGAGGAACTCAAATGAACTTGGGTACCAATACCCAACTGAAACGCTCTCCAAAATTGAGAAGTGAACTGAGTACCTCTATCCGTAATGATAGACAAGGGAAATCCGTGCAACCTGACTAACTCTTAGATATACAATCTAGCATAATCCTCAGTTGTATAAGATTATTCATGGGAAAAAAATACGCGGACTTCCAAAGAGATGCACGGACTTCCAAATAGATGCACGAGCAATAAGATGTATTTAGCCTGTCTACAGCAACCCAAATAGAATCATAATGACAACGCAAAAAAGGTAAACCAGTCACGAACTCCATATTCACCTTTTCCCACTTCCAAGTGGGTATACCAAACTCTTACATCACGCCACCAGGTCTTTGGTGCTCTACCTTAACCTGTTTCCATGTTGCACACTTTGCTACAAACTCAGCTATATGCTTTCTTATACCACTCCACCAATAGATTTCTCGTAAGTTGCGGTACATCTTGGTAGTGCCGGGATGAATAGAATACCGTGCGCCATGCGCTTCAGCCATAATCCTTTATCTCAGATCATCCATACACGGAACACACAATCTACCCTACAATATCAACACGCCATCGCCCCCTTGGGAGAAAACCTCTACTTTTTGGTCTTTAACTAACTACTTCAATCTGACCAAACTAGGATCCCTGTCTTACTTCTCCTTCTCTTCCGAAACTAAAGAGGATTCGAAACTACTCTGCACCAATATACTCCCCTCAACTAAATCAAGCAACCTAACACCTAGTTTATCCAAATGATGCACATCATGAGCCAACTCTTTCTTACGTTCCTCTACATGAATAATACCCATAGACAACCTGCTAAGGGTATCTGCCACTACATTGGCCTTGCCTAGGTGATACAACATACTCATATCATAGTCTTTTAACAGCTCTAACTACCTTTTCTGCCTAAGATTCAACTCCCTTTGAGTAAACACATACTGCAGGCTCTTATAGTCTGTAAACACATCAACATGAACACCATACAAATAGTGTCTCCATATTTTCAAAGCAAAGACTACAATAGCTAATTCAAGATCATGGGTTGGGTAGTTTTTTTCATGCGGCTTCAACTATCTAGAGGCATAGGCTATAACTTTACCTCTTTGCATTAACACACAACCCAAACCAACTCTAGAGGCATCACAATACACCTCAAAACCATCTGTATCATCAGGCAAAGTCAACACAGGGGTTAAAGTAAGTTGAGTCTTCAATTCCTGAAAACTCTTCTCACAGGAATCTGACCACTGGAACTTAATTTTCTTTTAGGTTAACCGGGTCATGGGAGATGCAATAGAAGAGAAACCTTCAATAAAATGGAGGTAGTAGCCAGCTAGACCCAAGAAACTCCTAATGTTAGACGGAGAGATAGGTCTAGGCCAATTTCTAACAGCTTCTGTCTTTTGGGGATCAACTCTAATGCCTTCGACTGAAATAATATGACCCAAAAAAAGGCTACTGACCTTATCCAAAATTCACACTTATTAAATTTGGCAAACAATTAGTGACCTGTAAGAGTTTGCAAGACAATCCTAAGGTAATCTGCATAGCCATTCTTAGTATGGGAGTACACAAGGATATCATCTATGAAAACAATGACAAACATATCAAGATATTGCTTGAACACTTGATTCATGAGGTCCATAAAGGCTGCTGGAGCATTGGTTAGCCCAAAAGACATGACTAAAAACTCAAAGTGACCATAATGGGTTCGGAAGGCTATTTTTTGAGATGTCACACTCCCTTACCTTAAGCTAGTGATAGCCGAATCTAAGGTCTATCTTGGAGAAATAACTTGCACCTTGCAACTGATCAAACAGATCATCAATTCTCGAAAGAGGATATTTATTTTTGATTGTGACCTTATTAAGCTGACGATAGTCAATGTACATACGCAAAAAACCATCTTTCTTTCATATGAATAGAATAGGAGTGCCCCAAGGAGAGACATTGGGCCTTATGAAACCTTTTAAAATATCTTTGAGTTGCTCTTTTAACTCCTTAAGCTCTGCAGGTGCCATACAGTATGGCAAAATAGAAATAGGCTAAGTGTCAGAAAGAAGGTCAATCCCGAATTCTATCTCTCTATCGGGAGGTAACCCTAGGAGATCTTCAAGAAAAAAATTAGGAAATTCATTAATAATTTTGATTGACTGAATAGTTGGAGCCTCAGACTTAGTGTCTTTGACTTTAACTAGATAATAGATGCAACCTTTGGATATTAGCTTTTTGGCTTTGAGATAGGAGATAAAATGACTCTTAGGAGATACTGAACTCCCAGACAACTCAAAAACTGGTTCATCAGGAAACTAAAACTTGACTACATGGATATGACAATCTATGGATGCATAACAGGAATGGAGCCAATCCATACCTAGAATAAGGTCAAAATCCACCATGTCCAACTCTATCAAATCATCAAGTATTGTAAGACCCCATAAAATCCTAAGTCTGGAACTCAGCTAATATGGCTTTACAAGTCTCAAGACTTAGCAAATTTTGATAAAGTTCAACACTTAGTCTCATTTTAGACCTCTAAACTTTGGGGATTTATTTGATGACCTTTTCGACCTTCATTTTTGGATTTTAAAGTTATGTTGTGATGGGGCAAGGTCATAATACATCCTGTGTGAGTTTCAAAATTTTCAGAATCCATTTCGAGCATTTTTGGATTTTGAAACAGTAGCATCATGCGATTAACATGCGACGCATGCTATATCGCATAGTCCTAGCATGATATAGAGCATGCGACACATGATATTCTATGGAGGGATGGAGCATGCGACACACGCTCCATCGCACGCTCCCAAAATTTTCCAGCATCCAGGTCACAAATTTAAGGACAAAACGGTCCTTTTCCCTACTACTATATATACTCAAAACACGGGATTAATGCTATTTTTTCACCAAAATATTGTTCTTTTATTTATTTTCTCTCAAGAAAAACCAAGAACAAGTCTAGGGTTCAATTGGGGGTTTCAAAGTTCAAGCAAATTCAACCGTAAATTTCGTGAATTCTTAATCTAAGGTATGTGAAGTGTTCATCCACAGATCCCTTTCGTCCGTGGAGTTCAAGAATCAATCTTTAATTACTAAATCATGAATGTTTTGTGGTGATATGATTGTATTCATGTTGGTGGTTGTTGTTTTTGCCATAGAGTAGAAATTTGATGAATTTTCATAAAGGTTATGATCATGTAGTTGGAACCCATGAATTTGGGTAGTTTAATATGGTGAAATTCATGAACACACCTATGTCTTAAAGAATACATGCAAGATGTTTGATAAAATTCTTAGAATGCTAGAAATTTCATATTTACATAGTCCTATATTATCTACATAACAAGTCCATGTTAACTATAAAATTCAATATGAGTTCCATGCCATTGTTTTGTTGCTATTGTTATGGTATGAAACATTTATGATAATTGAGTGATACAATATGTTCATGATATATATTCCATGCACTCCCTACCATGCACAAGATATTGAAAACTAAATATGGTATATTATCCCCTACTTATGATATTATGAATTGTGGACTCTAATCTTGTGATCAAGTTATGTCATGTGTGTCAGTTTCCTTCTATCGAGTCCTAGGGGTATAAGAACCCAGAAAATATACCTGTGTACCTAAAGCCATGTTATGTTGTCACGACAATCTCAGTCAATCCATGATCTATAGAACTCAGTCGGTCATGTGACTCAGGAAGCCTCAGAATTATCATGATCTCAGTTAACTCTCAGATAGTAGTACTATTCCATCAGTCAACGGAAGTCAGTAAATCAGTCCATGTACGGTCAATTAAATAATGTTCAATATCTTTAAATGGGAGTAAAATTTAGAACCAAGTGAACCCAAGGATGGGAACTCTCCTACCAATTTAGGTGTGATTCTTAGCAGTCATCCTTGTGTTCCAAAACTACGTAGCCAGCGTAGGTTGAGACATCCTAACCTGTCAGATTAGGGTTGACGAAGTGGCTTAACCGATCAGTTTTGGGTTCCCACAGTTCTCATTTTGAGTACCTGCCAGTTAAAGGTCACTCACAGCTATCCTTACCAGTGGCGCGGTATTGACACCCCTCTAGTCGAGGCAGAGATTGGACCCCAACTTAGCTATATGGTTATTGGGGCATGTCGGTTAAAAAAATACCTCCCACAGTTTTAGACCCAGTCTTATTAAAAGAACTCAGACAGTTCTTCAGATATCAGTATACCAGGACTGTCAGATACAGTCAAATTTAGTTATAGTACAGAACTCAGATAGTTCCATCAGATTCAAGCCTGTCGGACGCAGCTGTTCATGTTATCAGAAATATAGTTTCAGTTATGATTAGTTATAAGTAAACCATGTATTAGCGTACATATTTAGCTATCACGTACTCACGATCTCAGTTACTATGCATGCATGTTTGCACTCTCACATTTATATCAGTCATCTAGTTAGCATTGTTCATGCATGTAAACCCTTTTGCATTAGCCTACCTTACTCGTATACTCTGTACTCCAGTTGTACTGACGCATTTGCGCTATGTTGCTTTTTTTTCATATTACACCATAGGTTCAGAGAATAGCATTCTAGTCGCAGAGTTGCAATGAGTCCTCATCCATTCGAGGACGATATTATTTTATTTTATTTATTATTTCAGCTCAGTTTTGCTAGATGGAGTTAGTTGGAGACATGTTCCTTCAACTCCTTATTCAGACAGTATTTAGAGGCTTTCAGATTTAGTTCAGATTTGATCCAGTTTTCAGTTGTTTAGGGTATCTTTCACCTATATGGATATTATGTTTTGACAGATTCTTTATTCAGTTGAACCTTATGGCTTATATGTTCATGTTTTCCATATTATTATATTATATATTATAGTGTACAGGTACAGATATTATTCATGGGTTAGCTTGTGGTCCTTCAGGGTTATAAGCACCGTGTAGCATTCTGGTTCAGAAAATTGAGGTGTTACAAACTTGGTATTAGAGCCTAAGGTTCAATAGAGTCCTAGGAATTCTGAAAACCACATCTAGTAGAGTCTTGTACGTGAGTGTGTTGCACGCCACATTTATGTGTAGGAGGTTATGAGATGTTTTAGGAATAGTTTATCTTCTTTCAGTATTCTTGTCGTGCTAGTGAGCATAATCTCAAGTTAAACTGTTAGTCTAATCTGCTCTTCTCTTATTTCAGAATATAACTCCAAAGAGAAGGAACCAGCCAGCTTCTCAGCTCGAAGATTCTTTGGGCAAACATGTTTCTCATGCGGAGTTTAGAGCCGCATTCACCACACTTGCTCAGTCTGTGGCTGCCCAAAATAAACGACCACCAGTGATACCAGCTAATCCAGTGGCTAATTCTGCAGCAACTAGAATTCGGGACTTTACCCGAATGAACCCTCCATCTTTCGTCGGGTATAAGTCTGAAGAAGACCCTCAGGAGTTCATTGACCAAGTCCAAAAGGTCATAGATATCATGGGTGTTACTTCTGTCAAGACTGCTGAGTTAGCCACATACCAGTTGCAAGATATGACTCATACTTGGTACAAATAGTGGAAGTTTGAGAGGGTAGATAATGCAAGTCCTATTGAGTAGGAGGAATTTAACATGACTTTCTTAGACAAATTCTTTCCCCAAGAGCTGAGGGAGGACAAAGTTCTTGAGTTCATCAAACTCAGGCAGGGAAATATGACGATTAGGGAGTATTCTCTTAGATTTACTTAGCTAGCAGATATGCCCCTCATGTGGTTGCAGACAATAGGGCTAAGATGAGCAAGTTCATGTCAGGGGTGAATGATAGCGTGGTAAATGAGTGTACATCTGCGATGCTAAATAGTCATATGAATTTAGATAGGCTCATGAACCATGCCCAGTAGATAGAGGAGCAGAAGGTTAGGACTAGGAAGAGATAGAACAAGAGAGCAATGTCAGGTAGTTTCAATTTTTCTCAACCCAAATCCAAGGGAGGAAATTGTTCACAGTTTCATCCCAAGTCAGTAGCTTCAGCTCCTTCCTCCGCCAGTGCCCCAGTGTCAAAATTCAGAGATGGCAATAGAGAAGAGCACCAGGCTCTAAATCTCAGGGATGTGTTAGCAATACCCAAACTAATCCCCTATGTCAGACTTATGGTAAGAACCACAAGGGTATTTGCAGAGTCGGTAGCGATGTCTATTTTGGTTATGGCAAGCCAGGCCACAGGATTAGAGAGTATCCACAGTCAGGTCTACAGGGCCAGCAAAATTGTTCCACAGCTCAGTCTGGTCGCCCGAACTAGCAGGGTGCCACTTCCAGTGCTACTAGTGGGCAACACCCAAACAGACTCTATGCACTTTAGACCCGACAGGATCAGGAAAATTCTCCTAATATCATTACTAGTATGTTACAGATTTTCCATGTTTATGTTTATGCTTAGGTAGACCCAGGTCCATCCTTGTCTTTTGTTACTCCTTACATAGCAGGCGATTTTGAAATCAGTCCTAAAATTTTAGTAGAGCCCTTTTTAGTCTCTACCCCAGTAGGTAAAACCATCATAGCTCGGTGGGTATACAGGAACTACCCGATTATGATATTTTGGAAATCCACGTCAGTAGATTTAGTCGAGTTAAAGATGACTGATTTTGATGTCATTTACGGTATGGATTGGCTTCATTCCTGCTATGCCACAGTCAACTGCATAAATAGGATAGTTCAACTTTAGTTCCCGAATGAGCCCATCCTAGAGTGGAAGGGTAGTACTTCATCTTTTAGGGGTCAACTTGTTTCCTACCTTCGGGTAAGGAAAATAATTTCTAAGGGGTGTGTGTATCACCTCGTGCATGTTAAGGATTCCAGTTCCAAATCTCCCAGTCTTAAATCAGTCCTAGTGGTTAAAGAATATTCAGATTTTTTTCCAAAGATCTTCCAAGCATTCCTCTCGAAAGGGAAATAGACTTTGGCTTAGACCTTCTCCCAGATACTTAGCCTATCTCTATTCCGCCATACAAAATGGCACCAGCAGAACTCAAGGAACTAAAAGATCAGTTGAAGTATCTTTTATATAAGGGATTTATCAGGCCCAGTGTGTCCCCATGGGGTGCACCAGTCTTATTCTTGTGCAAGAAAGATGGTTCTCTCAGGATGTATATCAATTACCGTCAGCTCAACAAAGTTATGGTTAAGAACAGGTAACCACTTCCTAGAATAGATGACTTGTTTGACCAACTTCAGGGTGCTAGTTATTTCTCCAATATAGACCTTAGATCAGGGGTATCATCAGCTTAGAGTTAGAGAATGTAATAACCTAAAGACAACTTTTCATTCTCGGTATGGTCACTTCGAATTTCTAGTCATGTCCTATGGTCGTACCAATGCCCCTACAACTTTCATGGACTTGATGAATCGAGTGTTCAAGAAGTACATGGACATGTTCATCATAGTCTTCATAGATGATATTCTAGTCTATTCTCACACAGAGTGCAACCATTCAAACCATCTCAGAATTGTTCTTCAGACACTCAGAGATCATCAGTTGTTCGCCAAGTTCAGTAAGTGGAAATTTTGGCTAAGATCAGTAGCATTCCTTGGACATATTATTTTTGGAGATGGCATTAGAGTAGATCCTCAAAACACCAAAGCAGTAAGAAACTGGCCTCACCCCATATCTCCATTAGATATCAGAAGTTTCTTAGGTTTGGCTGGCTATTACAGATGGTTTGTCAAGGGATTTTATTCTATTGAATCTCCCATGTCCATATTGACTCAGAAAAAGGTCAAGTTTCAGTGGTTAGATTCTTGTGAGAAGAGTTTTCAAGAGTTGAAAACTCGACTCACCTTAGCTCCAGTTTTAGCTCTTCCAGATGGTTCAGATGGTTTTGCAGTCTATTATGATGCATCCACAGTGGGTTTAGGTTGTGTCCTCATGCAGTATGGTAAGGTCATAGCCTATGCCTCCAGACAGCTAAATGCCCATGAGAAGAATTATCCTACTCATGATCTTGAGTTAGCAGCCGTATTTTTTGCCTTAAAGATTTAGAGGCATTATCTATATGGAGATCATGTAGATATCTTCACAGATCATAAGAGTCTCTAGTATGTATTTTCTCAAAAAGATCTGAATCTTCATCAGAGAAGGTGGTTAGAGCTCTTGAAAGATTATGACATGAGTGTCCTTTACCATTTGGGCAAGGCTAATGTTGTGGCCGACGCTCTCAGTAGACTCTCCATGGGTAGTGTTTCTCATGTTGAGGATAGCTAAAAAAAGATAGCTCAAGAAATCCATCAGCTTGCCAAAATAGGCATTCGTTTAGTCGATTCTTCAGAGGGTGGTGTATGTGTTCAGAGTAGTTCAGAGTCATCTCTAGTTTTCGAGGTGAAAGAAAAGCAAGACAGGCATCCTAGCCTTATCAAGCTAAAAGAGTTAGTTCAGAATCAGAAAGGAGAGGTTTTCTCCCAAGAAGGAGATGGTATTCTTCGTTGTCAGGGTCGTTTGTGTGTTCCAGGTATAGATGACTTAAGGCAGCGAATTCTTGCAAAAGTGCATGGTGCGCGATACTCTATTCATCCAGGGGCCACTAAGATAAACCGCAACTTACGAGAGATCTATTGGTGGAGTGGGATGAAGAGAGATATTACAGAGTTTATGGCTAAGTGCTCTACATATCAGCAGGTTAAGATAGAGTATCAGAAACCTAATAGTTCTATGCAGGAGTTCACTATTCCTATTTGGAAGTGGGAAGAAGTGAACATGGATTTTATGATGGGTTTGCCTCACACTCGTCATCAGCATGATTCAATTTGGATCATTGTAGATAGAACGATCAAGTCAGCTCATTTTCTTCCAGTTTGTACCTCTTATTAAGCCAAGGATTATGCCAAACTCTATATCAGTGAGTTGGTCAGATTACACGGTGTTCCATTATCTATCATCTCAGACAGAGTTATCCAGTTCACTTCTGACTTCTAGAAAGCATTCTAAAAGGGTCTTGGTACCCAGTTCCATCTCAGTACAGCTTTTTACCCTCAGACAGATGGTCAAGCAGAAAGGACCATTCAGACTCTTGAAGATATGCTAAGGGCGTATGCAGTTGATTTTAAAGGAAGTTGGGATGACCACTTGCCTTTGATTGAATTTGCATACAAAAATAGCTATCATTATAGTATTTAGATGGCTCCATTCAAAGCTCTCTATGGTAGGAGATATAGATCTCCAATCGGTTGGTTCAAAGTTAGTGAGGCCCCAATCATAGGTCCTAACCTGGTATTTGACTCCTTAGAGAAAATTCAGTTGATCAGAGAGAAACTCCGGGCTGCTCAGAGCTGACATAAGTCGCATGCAGACATTCATAGAAAGGATCTCGAGTTTGAGGTCAATGATTATGTCTATCTTAAGATCTCTCCCATGAAGGGAGTGAAGAGGTTCGACAAGAAAGGGAAACTTTGTCCTCGCTATGTCGGTCCCTTCAGGATTCTCAGTCGCTTCGGCAAGGTGGCTTATAAGCTCGATTGCCTTCAGATCTAGCCTCAGTTCATCCAGTCTTCCATGTCTCTTTGCTTAAGAAGTACATAGGTGACCCAGTAGTGTAGTCCCTATTCAGAGCATTGACATTCAAAACAGCCTCTCTTATGAAAAGATTCCATTTGAAATCTTAGACTATCAGACTCATCGTTTGAGGAACAAAGAAGTCCCTCAAGTCAAGGTTCTTTGGAAAAATTAGTCTTATGAGGGATCTACTTGGGAAGAAGAAGTAGATATGCATAACAAGTATCCTCACCTCTTCTCCGCCAATTTAAATCAAGCTCAAGGTAATAGTTCTCCTTAAGCTTATTCAGTTTCACGTTCATGTTCCCATCATAAACTTGGTATCTATTATTATTGAATACTAAGTCATGCATTCATGTATGATTTATCCAAGCATCAGATATGCATGAGCTCAGTATATTTAGCATGTCAGTTAGGAAGTCATGTCTCGATCATTCATGTCCAGTTCATGTTCAGCTTGTCTTTTATCCCCTCTCAGTTGATTCTCCTTCGAGGATGAATATTCCCAAGGGGAAGATATTGTAATACCCCATAAAATCCTAAGTTTGGAACTTAGCTCATTTGGCTCAACAAGCCTCAAGACTTAGCAAATTTTGATAAAGTTCAACACTTAGTCTCATTTTAGACCTCCAAACTTCGGGGATTTATTTGATGACCTTCCTGAACTTCATTTTTAGATTTCAAGTTGTGTTGTGATGGGGCAAGGTCGTAGTACATCTCGGGTGAGTTTCAGAATTTTTGAAATTCATTTAGAGCATTTTTGGATTTTGAAATAGTAGCATCATGCGATTAGCATGCGACGCATGCTATATTGCATGGTCCTAGCATGCTATAGAGCATGCGACGCATGCTATTCTAAAGAGAGATGGAGCATACAACGCACGCTTTATCGCATGCTCCCAAAATTTTCCAGCGTCCAGGTCACGAATTTAAGGACAAAATGGTCCCTTTCCCTACTACTATATCTACTCAAAACACGGGATTAATGGCATTTTTTCACCAAAATATTGTGCTTTTATTGATTTTCTCTTAAGAGCAACCAAGAACAAGTCTAGGGTTCAATTGGGGGTTTTAAATTTCAAGCAAATTCAACCGTAAATTTCACGAATTCTTAATCTAAGATATGCGCAGTGTTCATCCATGGATCCCTTTTGTCCGTGGAGTTCAAGAATCAATCTTTAAATACTAAATCATGAATGTTTTTTGGTGATATGATTGTATTCATGTTGATGATTGTTGTTTGTGTCATAGAGTAGAAATTTGATGAATTTTCATGAAGGTTATGATCATGTAGTTGGAACCCATGAATTTGGGTGGTTTAATATGGTGAAATTCATGAACACACCTATGTATTAAAGAATGCATGCAAGATGTTTGATAAAATACTTAGAATGCTTGAAATTTCATGCTTACACGGTCCCATATTATCTACATGACAAGTCCATGTTAACTAGAGAATTCAATATTAGTTCCATGCCATTGTTTTGTTGCTACTGTTGTGGTATGAAGCATTTATGGTAATTGAGTGATACAATATGTTCATGATATATATTCCATGCACTCCCTACCATGCACAAGATGTTGAAAACTACAGGTGGTATATTATCCCCTACTTATGATATTATGAATTGTGGACTCCAATCTTGTGATCAAGTCATGTTATGTGTGCCAGTTTCCTTCTATCGAGTCCTGAGGGTATTCGTACCTGAAAAATATAGCTGTGTGCCTAGAGCCATGTCATGTTGTCACAATAATCTCACTCAATCCATGATCTATAGAACTCAATCAGTCATGTGACTCAGGAAGCCTCAGAAATCTCATGATCTCAGTTAACTCTCAGATAGTAGCACTATTCTATCAATCAATGGAAGTCAGTAAATCAGTCCATGTACAGTAAATTAAATCATGTTCAGTCTCTTCAGATGGGAGTAGAAGTTAGCACCGAGTGAACCCAAGGATGGGAACTCACTTACCAATTTAGGGTGTGATTCTTAGCAGTCATCCTTGTGTTCCAGAACTACGTAGCTAGCGTAGGTTGAGACATCTTAACCTATTAGATTAGGGTTGATAAGGTGGCTTAACCTGTCAGTTTAGGGTTCCTATCGTCCTCATTTCGAGTACCTTCCAGCTAAGGGTCACTTACAACTATCCTTACCAGTGGCGCGGTATTGACACCCCTCTAGTCGGGGTAGAGATTGGACCCCAACTTAGCTATATGAGTTATTGGGGCATGTCGGTTAAACAACTACCTCCTACAGTTTCAGACCTAGTCTCATTAAAAGAACTCAAATAGTTCTTCAGATATCAGTATACCAGGACTGTCAGATATAGTCAAATTCAGTTATAGTATGAAACTCAGATAGTTCCATCAGATTCAAGCCTATCAGATGCAACCGTTCATGTTATCAGAACTATAGTTTCATTCATGATTAGTTATCAGTAAACCATGTATTAGCTTACAGATTTAGCTATCACGTACTTATGATCTCAGTTACTATGCTTGTATGTTTACAGTCTCACGTTCATATCAGTCAGTCAGTTAGCATTGTTCATGCATGTAAACCCTTTTGCATTAGCCTACATCACTCATATACTCAGTACTCCATTTGTACTGACGCATTTGCACTATGGTGCTTTCTTTTCATGTTACACCATAGGTTCAGAGACACGAGTTCCAGATCAGCAGTAGAATTCCAGCCGCAGAGTTGCAGTGAGTCCTCATCCATTCGAGGATGATATTATTTTATTTCATTTATTATTTTAGCTCAGTTTTGCTGGATGAAGTTAGTTGGAGACATGTTCCTTCAACTCCTTATTCAAACAGTATTTAGAGGCTTTCAGATTTAGTTCAGATTTGATTCAATTTTCAGTTGTTTTGGGTATCTTTCACCCATATGGATATTATGTTTAGACAGATTCTTTATTTAGTCAAACCTTATGGCCTACATGTTCATGTTTTTTGCATTATTATGTTATATATTGCAGTATACAGGTACAGATATCAGTTATGGGTTAGCTTATGGTCCTTTGAGGTTATAATCATCATGTAGCATTCCAGTTCATAAAATCGGAGAGTTACTAATATGACTCTATGAAGAACAGTAACAGGACAATTTTTGTACACTTACTTAGCAATAACTGACTCCCCTACTGGAGTAGAAACTATGAAAGGCTTAGGAATTTTTTTGGGACTCATTTTGAAATTCATAGCTACAAGTGGGGTCACATAAGAGAAACTTGACCCGGGGTCCAATAACGCATAAACATCAAAGCAAAAGACACGGAGCATACCAGTAAAAACATCGGGAGAATCCTCCTGCTCCTGACGGGATGTTAAGGCATAGAATGTGTTCTGGTGCTGACCACTAGTAGTGCTAGATGAAGTGCCCTATGCAGGGGCAGGACGGGCTACATGAGCTGGTGCACTAGCAGTCTGTGCCTGAGGTTGGGCATCTCTGTTCCCCTGCCTAGCATGCGGACAATCTCTAAGTCTGTGGCCCATCTTGCCACAACCAAAACAACCTCTCTGATATGCCAAGCACTCACTAGGATGATCTCTACCACACTTAGCACAAGGAGGATAGCGAGATCTATTACTTACACTGTTCTGCGACCTAGACATAGAAGACCTGTTCCCTTGCTCCTTCCTGCCTTTAGGAATGGGAGCACTAGTTAATGAAGGCGCTGGCATAGACGAAAAACTCTAGAACTGTAGGCGGTTCCCTCCATGGGACCTAGTCTGACTATACTCATGCTGCTCGAATCTAGCCCTCTTGTTACCCCTCACTCTATCTATCTCCCTTATCTTATCTGCCTCTATCTACTGTGTATGTATAATCAATCTAGATAGATCCATATCCATATTCAACATCGCAGTCCTACACTCTTTCAGTACCAAACCAGAAACACCTGTCACGAACTTGCTCATACTAGCTTAGGTGTCAGAAATCAAATCAAGAGCATACTTGGCTAACTGGTTAAAATTCAAGCAGTACTCCTTAATAGTCATGGAGCCCTGCCTTAAGTTTATAAACTTCTCAATCTTCACTTCCTTCATCTCAAGCGGAAAGAACTTATCCAATAACGCATCTTGGAATACCTACCAAGTCACAGGAGCAACACCCTCACCTCTACCCTTCTTCCATGCTACAACCCAGTCATAAGCAATGTCTTTCAACCTGTAAGACACCAGCTCAACACTTTTTTCTTCCAAAACATGCATCATCTATGTGATTTTCCTCACCTTCTTAAGGTATAACTATGGATCCTTACCTGGTTAGACCCATAAAACTCTGGCGGATTTATCTGCATGAAATCATGAATCCTAGCAGCAGTTAAATCACCTTCCTGCTGATTTAAAACTGCGGCCTGGTTATTGGCCTGAATATTAGCGATGACTAATTGGGCTAACGCTTGAAAGACCGCCCGAAACTCAGCATGAGACACAGTCTCATTCAAGGGATCAATAGGATGGGGTTGCTCATTATCATTTCTGTGAGGGTTTGCTCTTCGAGGAGGCATTTTCTGAAATATGAGAGCACTAATTATTAGATGAAAGGGAAAACTGTAGGCATGATAGAATCTAAAAAAAAAGAAATAACTTTTTTCTAAAACGTCTTGTAGACTCTTCCTCATAGATGTGGTGCGTTAGACATCGATGATCAAGGCTCTACTTAATGCTGCTTGTCAAACTTCCTAGGACTCCTTAAACCTTTGGCTCTGATACCAAGTTTGTAACGACCTAATATATCTTCTCGGGATGTTACACGGTGCTTAAGGCTACAAGTAGCCCCAAGCTAACCCTTTGAGCCTGTTACTACATATAATAACTCATTTTGAGATGAGATAAACAAAACACTGGCACTGTCATATCAAATGATAGGAAATACAAAGAAAATACTCTGACCAAATGACCACAATACAGGAAATCTCAACATAATAACAATCTGATAACTAGTCTGACAAAGCCTCTACTACCCCATGAACTAGAGAGTCGTTGGGACAGGTCCCCAACTGACTCAAACTGAATTGAAAGCAATAATATATCTACTAAAATACTAAAATGTCTGAAGATAGGTCCTCGAACTATGAGGACTCACCACTGTGGGGATGTGATAAAGGTACTCGAAAATCATTAACGAGACTGGGACTGAGCACCTGAACCTACATTATAAGATAACGTAGCACATAGACATATATGTGGATCAGCACTTGGGAATGTACTGAGTATATGGGGTGTATGCATTTACATAAAACAATATCAATACTCTTTAATCAAATTATGCATGCAGTTAGGAATAACTCACATTGCTTGAATATGTCTGAAATGTAAGGCTCATAAATCATGCATAATTAAGCATGTAACACAAATCTCGTGAGTCATTATACTTTAGATTTAAAATCTGTACTCTCCTCTTATTCTTAATACCCAAAGACCAAAAGAGCTTTATACAATGCTGTCAAACTCATACTCTTACCTCATGGAGAGTAAAACTTCTTTAGAACTCAAGAACTCAGAACTCTCTTAGACTCGGGATACTAAGAACTCGAAACTATATAACTTTGGTTTAAAAACTGATTATTTACTCTTGTTAGGAGAGAAAACTACTTTCTTCTTGGAAAAATTTTACTTCAAGAAACTATTCTGAAAATCTTACTATTTGGGCAAAATACTCAAAAGTTTGTTTATTTACTGTTTACTAGCAGGGAGTTTCTCTTAACTGACATAAACCATGCGAGGTACATGGAGTACAACGTCTTTTCCTCCTAAGGAAGAAACCTCATGTTGGGGAGAGGCATCATACTCTTGCCAAGGAGTATAACCTCAACTCAGTGATCACTTAGCTCGGCCTCGGGCTCATAAATCTCAATCCTATGGTGGCACGTAGTTCTGGGGTATGAAATCGTAGTAGCTTACCCAACTCGATGCTAAATACTACTCCCTTTAGTTAGCTACGCTTATCTCATGGAAATCCACTTTAGAATAATCTCATGATCCATGAAGAACCCAACTATAAAATTTGTAATCTCATTTAGTAAAGTGGATTTCAAAGCTACTATGAACATTGAGGTTAAAACTTTCTCAATGATATCAAAATACTGAAATCAGGGGTGCATATAGCACAAAAGTTCATAAAAACTGAAATCTCAAGTAGAGCTTACTGATCCATAATTCAATCTCAAGTTAAGACTCATCAAAATGCATCCTAGATATCATATGGATTTATAAATCATATAGAAATTTGGAATTTTCAGCAATTTGTCTTAAAATCTCAACATACTCATGCATCTCAATTTCTAAAACATGGAAGTTATCATAATCTCAAGAACAACCACAAAGGGTACAAACCCATACTTCAATTTTCATAAAAAAAATATGTGAAACCATATATTCTTGTAATTTAAAACAACTTTTGGGCACAAGGACGAAATGAGTGGCCTTGTTCAAACACCACATATCTTAGATTGTGACTTAGATGAACAAACTTGCTTAGGACTCTTCTTCTTACTCTTTAGAGAAAGTTCTTGAAGCCTTTGACTTGGAGAACTTGAATCTTAACTCAATTTGTAAAATCTATGGTAAACTTTTGAATTTCTTGGAGAAGAATTTTGGGTTTGTTCTTGAGGAAGAAACTCAAGCTTTTGGATGTTTTGGGAGATAATGAGGTTATCTAGTTCGTTTTGGAATATATCTGAATGTTAAAAGGGTGAGAAAAGACTAAAAAACCCTTTTTAAAATGACTTAAAATTACCAATCAGGATGTATGACGGTCCGCCGGTCTTGACCGTCGCACCTGGGCCAGAATCTTAATTTCTGTCTTGACTGCAATAGTGGGTTGCGACGGTCCGTCGCTAGTCCGACGGTCCATCGCTAGTCCGACGGTCCGTCGGCCCTCTTCATCGTACTTGGCCAGTGAGTCGATCTTCTACCTCATTGGAATGATCTGGGTGATGGTCCATCGCTTGTCTGACGGTCCGTCGGCCCCTTTCGTCGCACCTGGGCGGTTCAAACTGCCTTCTATAATTTGGCCATATCTTCTCACTCCGACATCAGATTTCGACGAAATGGGTATTGTTGGAAAGATAATTCAATTTCCCACACGATAGAAAGTTATTTTTTAGGAAAATTAAATAAGGTCAAAACACTAATTACTTTGGAAGTCACTTCTCAATCTTTTAGGACCGGAATTACACTTCACTTGACACGCTCTAAGGCTCAGAGTACGAGGGAGTTTTACGGGGTCTTACAAGTCGTGACCCTAAGGTAAAAGCTGTAGAGCATCTTATAAATGAATACATAACATGGTAGTGTCAACTCTTGCTCATAAGACATATTTGTTGTTTAAAAGTCCTTGAGTTAAGTCTTGCCTCTAAGGAAAAAGTTGTAGAATATCTCATAAATGAAGACATAATGTGGTAGTATCAAATCTTGTCCATGGGGCATAATTTATTGTTTGCAAGTCCTTGAGTTAAGTCTTGCTTCTAAAGCAAGAGATGTTGAACATCTCATAAATGAAGACATAATGTAGTAGTGTCAACTCTTGCCCACAGGGCATAATTTGTTGTTTGAAAGTCTTTGAGCTAAGTCTTGCCTTTAAGGCAAGAGTTGTAGAATATCTTATAAATGAAATCATAACTTGGTAGTATCAACTATTGCCCGCGGGGCATAATTTGTTGTTTGAAAGTCCTTGAGCTAAGTCTTGCCTCTAAGGCAATAGTTGTAGAATATTTCATAAATGAAAATATAACGTGGTAGAGTCAACTCTTATCCGTGGAGCGTAATTTGTTGTTTGAAAGTCCTTGGGCTAAGTCTTGTCTCTAAGGTAAGAGTTATAGAACATCTCATAAATCAAAACATAATGTGATAGTGTCAACTCTTGTCCATGAAACATAACTTCGTGTTTGAAAGTCATGTCTTGCCTCTATAATGTGGTACTGTCAACCCTTACTCATGAGACGTAACTTGATTGAAAGAAATCGAAGAAAAGAAAAAAATAACAAAAATTTCGAAAAAAGAAGAAAATCAATAAATTTATTAAAAATAAAAAATTAAAATTAAAGAAAGTAAAAAACAAAAAGAAAGAAAATATAGAAGTTGAAGGAAGAAAAGAAAAAAAATAAAGGTTGAAAAAAAATTAAAAAAAGAGACAAAAAAAATAAAGACTGAGAAAAATTAAAAAAAAAAGAAAAAAAAGAGAAAAATATAAAAAGGAGAAAAAATAAAAAAAATAGAAGTTGGGAGGAGAAAAAGAAAAAAAAGTAAGGATTGAAAAAAACTAAAATGAAAAAAATCAAAGCAAAATAGAAAAGAGATTTGTTTTTTAAGAAAAATAGAAGTGGAGAGGAGAAAAAAGAAAAAAGGTAAGATTGAGAAAACTAAAAGAAAAAAGAGAGAAAAAAGGTAAGATTGAGAAAACTAAAAGAAAAAAGAGAGAGAGAAAAGAAAAGATAAAAATTAAAGTAAAATAAAAAATAGAAAAAAACTAAAGTTGAAAGATAAATAAGTATTGAGTTATTTAGAAATATTTGAAATATTAAGGGGCAAATAGGTAATTGTGGTACATATAAAAAAAGAAGGGAGGCTAGTTTTCTAAAACCATTTTTATGAAGACAAAAAAAACAAAACCACCAATTATAAGCGTTATTTATGTAGTTTGCCCACAATAACAATATATTCATTGTAATCCCACAAGTGAGGTCTAGGGAGGATAGTATACACGCGACCTTACCCCTACCCAAAGGCAGAGAGGTTGTTTGTAATGGACCCTCTGCTCTGATAAATCATATCTATATCTATCATCTATACTAACTTAAAACACCAACTCAAAACAACTTAAAGTGAAATTACTAATCTACTCCAAAACATAGAAAAAAAAAAACCAATCCTAGGAGATTGCCAAATCATGTCCTGCAGATTTCTAATACATGTCCTATGCCAACAGGCGGAGTTTCTAGCGTTCTCAATCTTAGATAGACACAACCTCGAAGAGATGAAACTTTATGCTTTGCTATTGTTGACATACACAAACACATATGGCACTTTTCCCCCAAATCGGTATGAAACAGGTTTGTCGTGTTACTCCTATTTGCCCAAACTTACCCTGTCTTGAAATAAAACATTGTACTCACTCTGTTTAAATAAAATAACAACAACAGTTGCTTTACTTAGTTTTATTCTCTGCTTCTAACACTCACTTGTCTCATAATTATCTCAGCTTGTGTTCTCTTACTGGTGACAAGACAAAGAAGAAATCAAAAAATTCCATCAAAACCTACAAGATCTGCTTCTTCAAAGTCTTGAAACAAGTCCATGCAGTCGTCGAAATTTCAAGCGAGGCTATGGGTATAATTAAGAGCTATGATATTTCAAGAAGTTCAGACACCGCTTCGCTGCTCTTACCAGTTTAGCACTTTGCTGCTCAGTTCTAAAGTCTCTGTTCTCAGGTATGTTAAATCTCTTTGCTCCTCTTATTCCCTGCTCTTATTCCCTGCTATTGGTGCATTTTCATCAATTTTTTTCGCCAGGTTAACAATTGGGAATAATTTCTTCTCGCTTTATCAAAATTCACAGTTTCCTTGTTCTGGTTCTTAATAGTTTCCTCTTGATTTTAGTGGTTTAAATGTTTTTAAGGTGACCTTTATTTTATGTTATCAGACTGTCTTTTTTAATTCATGCTTCTATTCTATTGAGTCACTATGAAATTTTTTAATCAACACATGGATGGAATAAATTATGGGGAATCATGTTTAATCTACTTCTTTTCATGGACAATCCTTTCTGTTTTTCCTTTTTATGAATTTGATGTTGTTGTTGACAAGAACAAGAAATCAGCAATATACATAGCAAAGCTACTAATGCTATAGCTAAAAGGCATAAGTTACGTCATTGTTGAAAATCCTTTGAATTGATGCACAAAGTTCACTTAGAAGAAAACTCTAGGAATACATTACCGAGTAAGGATACTACCAGCTGATCTTTTGCTCCAATTACTGAAAATTATGGTTAGCTTCTTCATTGTGATTGATTTTTCTAGTAACTGAAGCCAATAACTAAAGTTTTGGTGACTGACTTATACTGTAAACAGAGTCCAAAATCTTTTCACATGTATAAAGGAGGTTGACTGAAAAGTGAAGAATATCAAATCTGAAACAAATACTTAGGATTATAAATGCCAGAACGAATACGTCTTTTATACTTTTCTTAGAATTTGATGGATTTTAGGAAGAAGTTACCTGCCCCTTTTTCCCTGTTAAATTACCAAGCAATTGATATGTAGGATATCCATACCTACTCTATATTGTTACGGAAGAAGTTGCGGTAATATTCTTAGACATGCAGCAGGTAGGCACAAGTGGAGATGTTGTTGTCGACAAGCTTGAAAAAAATACTCGCTGAGTGAGCTTTACAACAAATTGATGAAGCTCCCCATTGTATTCACTATCGTTTTCCTACTATTTTACTTCTTGTAGATTGATTGCAAGTGTTTGCTTTAATTTATGAGGATTTTTGACTTCTTTGGGATTTACATGGTTTGTTGAATAAAATTTTGGACTCTTTTTGCATATTCCAAGTCGATTGAAATATGAACTAGAGTTTGACGTATAACGCAAATTAGAAATGCAATAACAAAAAATATTTTTCAGTCATGCTATGTACAACAACTACATTGTCAGTGTAATTTTACAAGTGATAAGTGGAGTTTGAAGAGGATACAAAATACGCAGATCTTACCCCTACCTTAGGTAGGTAGAGAGGTGCCATAGTCATCAGGCATTTATGCATAGCGTGCCACCATATGTATTTATGCACTGGTATGCTTTCTTTATTCCATACACCTCTCCAATATGCCCACACAATTCCCTCATCTCTCCTCCGTATATAACCACTATGGATTATGTATTTCCCATCTGTTATTAGCCAACCCTTTTGTACATACCCTGTTGCAAACTTCTCATTTAGTCCACTATATTCATCCAATAGCAGCATGTGTCTACAGCAGCCTTGTATAGCCATCAATCCTGCCCTTTTAAGTAGATATAATTCACCCATTTCACTCACATATTGTATGATTTTCTAACCATATTCGATACGTATTTACCTATTGATGTATCGCTCCATGTTATGCATTTAATAACCTCTAGTCCACCCTCCTTCGTGGACCTACAAACCAAATCCCAAGCTACACTTTCATACTTGAATACAATATTTTTTTATTTTCTTTCCACATTTTATATGGGATATGAGAATGCACAATCATATAGTTACACTTTTGGTATAATAAATACATGTGATAAGTTTGGTATAGTTTTGAATCCTAATATTGATTTGTTCTTCACTAATCAAATATTAAATTCTTAATCCAGATGGTCTTTGTCTTTCTAATGTTGTTCATACATTGAGACAACAAACGGGAACAATCCTCAACAACCTGTGGAAAGGATTGTTTCGCTCAACATTCTATGAATGAAGATAAATCATTAGTATTATATTGGAAAATATCGGGAATAGAACTAACCCAATAAGTATTTATTTCCTAGTAAAGTTACCGCGCCTAATCCGTAACCCCTACAATTGGTATCAGAGCCTTGTTATTTAAAAAATACGGAAGTCATATATATATGGATTTATTTGATTAATTTACTAATTATGATTTATTTGATAAAACTAGATTTAGATATTCCCCAAAATATTATTTAAATGAATAACGTACAAAAATATAATGAATTAAAGCAAATAATATTTGAAAAACGTAAAGAATTAAAAATAAGGATAGAAAGACTACAATATAACATAATTGCCGGAGTTAGTAAAAACTCAATAAATGCACAAAAAGAAGAAATATCAAATTTAGAATCAATAATAGATAGTCTAGAATATACATACCAACATGATCTATTAACAATTAAATAAAAAATGAACAAAGAAGAATTTATAATAGACGAAAAAACATATGAAAATCATGAAGGATTAAAAATAAAAATAGTGTTTTCTAATTTAGGTAGAAGGTATAAGAAAATAGGTGAACATTTATATTTAATGTTAGAAAAAAGAAGAATTAAAATTAGAAGATAAATTGACAACTATGGTCAGAATAGAAAAAGAAAACGAAGAAATAGATGGAAAAAAGGAAATAGAAAAAATAAAACAACAAACTACAGAAGAAATACGAAAAATAGAAGAAACTAAAAATAGTAGGATTGCTGAATTAGAAAAAGAACTACAAATGCTAAAAGATCTGTATGAAAAAGGACAGAAAGAAAAACAAGAAAAAGATAAAGAACAAAAATTATTAAATGAGATAAATCAATTAAAAGAAAAATTAGAAATAGATAATAAAGAAATAGAAACCAAGGAATTAGAAACTAATACAATAGATGTTGAAGAAACAGATAATTATGATTCAGAAGATAGTGAAACATATACAGAAATCTTAACAAATACAAAAAATTTAGGAATCAATGGAAAACAAAAAGTAATTAATGAAGAAAACTTAGAAAATATAAAGACGAAAATAAACACTCTTGATAAAAAAGAAGATGACAATATAATACCTAGAACATCAGAAATAAGAAAACCTACATATTATAAGAATAAGTTTAAAAGATATAATCTAAAGAATGAATATGACAAATGGACACCAAAACAAATAGTTAATAAAAATTATAAATTTTTAGACTTAGATTGTGTAATAGATACAGAAAAAATAATACAATTATGGATAGGATATATGACAAAACAATTATTAGATAATAATATATATGTAATAGATGCACTAGAATATATAGAAAGAACACTAATAGGAACAGTGAAATTATGGTTTTTAAATCTAACTGAAAATAGTAAAAGAGTATTAAGAACTGACAAACCCACAGAAGGAACATCATCAACAACCACAACTAAACTAATACCTATAGAATTATTAAAAAAATATGAAACAGCTATAAAAGACAAATTTAGTAGCATGACAACAACAGAAAAAGAACAAAATGAAGAGAAAGATACAAATAGGAATTTAATGTTAAAATTAGCAATATGTAATATGTGCTACATAGATGAATATACTTGCGCATTTAAAGAATATTATTATAAAGGAGCATATAATACAGAAGAAAGTAAAGAAATAAGAAAATTATATTTTATGATGGAGTGAATAGGGCTTACGGAACAGCAACTGAATATCGACTTTTTTTAAGCGAGTTGACCTGAGGACCTCTTTTTTACTATGTATACAAAATGAAAGTAAATTACCTGAAAATACAGAATATATGCAGATAGATTATATAGATTACGAATTAGAAAGTGAAGATAGTATATATAAAATTTCAGAGAATGAAACAGATAATGAAATAGAAGATAATGAAATAGATAGTGAATTAGACGAATTAAATGACTGAAGAAGATATACAAATAAACCAAATGACTGAACAAGATATAAAAATAATAACAAAAGAAGAATATTTAAATGACGAAGGAACAGAACAAAAAATAATATTTGATAATAATATATTTGATGAAATAAAAGGAAAAGAGTTAGACTTAAGTGTAGAAAAAATATTTAAAATACCAACAATAAAATATATATTTACTAGGAAAAAGGAAGAATATTACGTAGTAAGTCAAAAGGAATATGTAATAGACTGCAGATATACAAAAGGTAAAGCTAGTATACCACTAGTAACAAAAAGGTTAATTAATAAAGAAATAAACGATATAAAAAGTAGAGGAGACCCAATAAAATATGTACACCTTGGAGGCACAGAGATATTAATAAAAGCATGTTTTAGAGAAGGAATAGATACACCAATAGAATTATATTTAGCAGATGATAGGATTATAAGACCTATAGAAAAAAACATAATAACTAAAATTAAAGGAAATTTAATATACCAAAAATTTAAATTTATAATAAGTGCAAATTATTTAGTAACAATAATAGATAAAAATATAGATAAATCATTAGTACTATATTGGAAAATATCAGGTATAGAACTAACCCCATGAAGTAAAATATTTACAGCAAGATGTAAAAATCTATATGTATTAACAACAAAACATAAAATAAAGAGAAAAAATAAAATTAATAAAATACAAATAGAAAGTCCTTTTGAACAATTCGTAAAAATAATTGATAATAATGATTATAGTTACAGAAATATAGACATAGAAGAAGATTTAGAAATAATAAATGATAGAATAAGTACAACAAAAAGAATAGTTTATGAAAAACCAGAATCATCAAATTCATCAAAAAGAACAAGTTATGAAACAAGTTCAATAGTTAATTTAAATTAATATTACATAACAGGAACAATAAATGAAAAAGAATATTTAATACTCTTAAATACAGGACAAGAAGAAAATTATATAGCAAAATATCTAGTAAAAAATGAGGAAATAAAATCTGATAATAATATATGCCCAGATCTACCAAGAAGCTTAATAAACACTAAAAATATAGCAGAAAAAAATAATAATAATAGGAGTTAGAAAAATGAAAATAGAATTTGAAATAAAGGAAGAAATGCAAAAAGCAGACATAATATTAGGAATTAAATGGCTAGAACAAGTAAAACCATACAATATAGAACATACATAATTATCTATAACATATAATAGGGAAAGATTATTCCTAAGAAGAGCTCTAACATGATATGAAAAGATATGTATTAATGAAGATAGTAGTAGAAGGATATTATAGTAGGTACTATAAGCCTATGATAGATACAGGAGCAGAAGCTAATTTATGTAGATATAATTGTTTACCAGAAAGTAAATGGGATAAAGTAAAAACACCAATAATAGTTAAAGGATTTAATAACGAAGGAAGCTTAATTACTTATAAAGCTAATAATGTAAAAACACAAGTATGGGATAAAATATTAACAATAGAATAAATCTATAATTATGAGCTAACATCAAAAGATATACTTTTAGGAATGCCGTTTTTAGATAAATTATACCCACATATAATAACTAGAACAGATTGGTGGTTTACAACACCATGTAAACAGAAAGTAAGAGGAAAAAGAGTTATTAATAAAATAAGAAAGAAAACTGATTGGATAAAAGGAAGTAAAAAAATTACACAAAAATTAGAAAACATAAAAAATACTGAAGATATAATAGAACTGGTCATATTTTCAATAAATAAAAAGGAAATAACTATATTTTCAATAAATAAGATAGAAATAATTAAGAAAAAATTAAAACAATTATAAAGTGAAGATCCATTAAAAGGATGGGAAAAAACATAAAACCACTATAAAAATTGAATTAATAGATAAAAATAGCATAATAACCCAGAAACCATTAACATATAATTTTGATGATTTAAAAGAATTTAAAATGTATATAGAAGAATTATTAGAAAAACAATATATACAAAAAAGTAATAGTAAACATAATAGCCCAGCATTTATAGTAAATAAACATAGTGAACAAAAAGAGGAAAAAGTAGGATGGTTATTGATTATAGAAATTTAAATGCAAAAACAATGATTTATAATTACCCAATACCAAACAAGATATTAAAAATAAGGCAAATACAAGGATATAATTATTTTAGTAAATTTGATTGTAAATCAGGATTTTACCATTTAAAGTTAGAAGAAGAATCTAAGGAATTGACCCCATTTACGGTACCACAAGGATTTTATGAATGGAATGTACTACCATTTGGATATAAAAATGCACCAGGTAGATATCAACATTTTATGGATAGTTATTTTAAACAACTACCTAATTGTATAGTATACATAGATGATATACTATTATATACAAAAACTAAAGAAGAACATTTAAAATTATTAGAACAGTTTACAGATATAATAGAAAAATTAGGAATAGGTTTAAGTGAGAAGAAAGCAAAAATTATGAAAAATCAGATAGAATTTTTAGGAATACACATAGATAAAAGTGGATTTAAAATGCAACAACATATAGTCCAAAAAATAATATTCAGAAGAAGAATTAGATACAAAAAAGAAATTACAATTATTTTTAGGATTAGTAAACCAAGTAAGAGAATATATTCCAAAACTAGCAGAAAACTGAAAACCATTACCAAAATTACAATTTTCAGATGAAAATAAAAAATTTACATATATAGTAGAAGCTGATGCAAGTGAATATAGTTATGGAGGAGTACTCAAATATAGGTATGAAGAAGAAAAATTAGAACATCATTGTAGATATTATTCAGGAACGTTTAACGAAATAGAAATAAAATGGGAAATAAATAGAAAAGAATTATGTTCTTTATATAAATGTTTAATAGCATTTGAACCATATATCGTGTATAACAAGTTTATTGTTAGAATAGATAATACACAGGTACGATGGTGGCTAACAAGAAAAATACAAAATTCGGTTACGACAAAGGAAATTTGGAGACTAGTATTAAATATACTGAATTTTACATTTACAATTGAAGTAATCAATACTAACAAAAATATCATTGCAGATTACTTATCAAGACAAAGCTACTCAAACTGATTTACCAATGGAAGAGACTGATGCCAAAGATACCCAGACTGATTTATTGCTCCAAATGTTTAAACAAATGGAGTTATTACAAGAATGAGTTATTACACTAACTACTGAAGTTACAAATGTAAAAGTGCAAGTCGAGCACTATAAAAAACAAGATATTGTGCAGGAAGAGCACATTAAAAAACTAGACCTAGAAGGTGACGATGAGAAACGCCTTAAAACTCAAATTACTAACGAAACTTCAATTACAGCTGCAGGTACATCTAAAGGAAAAAATATAGTAACTAAAAATAGACCTGAAATACCAAAGAAAAAGAATTATAACCTCAGCCAAATATTTTCAAAACCATATACACCAAATATACAAAATTTAGAAGCATTTGCACCTCCCCAGATACATACCTATTCTGAATCACTTAATCAAGAAAAATAGACATACAATTATTCTTCTCGTAAATACATTGATAACATACACACCTTACAAACCTTATTAAATACCAAACCCATTCAAAGTGAAGAGCTAGCCGCACAACAAAAAGGATATATTACCCAAAAATGCCAAAATTACAATAAACTTATTGCCTTACCAGGTACAAGCCCAAATTTTATTAAATTATGTTACTATTATGGATTATTATCTACGGTTTACACAACTGATGGAGAAGAGTTAGCAGGAATCCCTGAAATTTACAAAGAATTTATGACTTACAAGAGAATTACCAACGAATAATTATTCTATGTTTGATTTTATTCCGCACCCGCAGAAATATTATTTGACGAAATTAAACAGACTATTAATGTGGTCAAAATGGATATGACCAGAGCTTATATTATTCCGGAAGAAATATGTGAATAGACCGAGATACCAAAAACGTAGATACCAACATTTTACAGCAACAAAAGAGTTATTGGAATAAGCAATATATTATCAGAGTTACTTAATAATTATTTAAATAAAAAGCCAGTTTAGATATATAATTCAAGGAACCAAGCATTGATTTATTCAACTTGCAAAGAAGTTAGAAACCATGACATGGAAGAACTTAGAAAATAGGGATTAACACTCCTCAGACCAGAAGAACAACCATTAACAAGATCTATCGGTAAGGAAATTATTTCAGAAGAAGCTATGGATCAATTTTGTGAAAAAGTTGGCCAAAAAGACAAAGACCACATATGCAGCAGATGTAGTGGCAAGCACAACTTTATTCCAAATGTGATGCTACACTGATAAGAAGATAGAAAAACAGCAGATACAACAAAACAGAGATAACCATGGAGCGAAATAATGGAGAAGACAAGCTATTAAATTGTGAAAGTAACATGTAGATAACTTTCACAATTTTCTTTACGTAAATTGTAAAAATTTGTGTAGAAAAGTCTTAGGCATTTAAAGTTTTTTTTGTCATTTAGTGCTTTATGTCAAAGTCTTCTTTTAAAAGATGAAGACTTTTTTGTAAACATTAATTAGTATAGCTTAGACTAGTATAGACTTTGATTTTTCAAAGTCATTTTAGGAAACGTCTAAAGAAATCATCTGTAAATTTTAGTTATAAATAGAAGGACCGAAGGCAGTGCAAAGGCAAGCCTTCATGCGTTGAAGTAAAAAATTCTCTCTCTTGTCTACAATAAATATTTTGCTTATTTATTTAAAAAACAGGTATATTTCAATGAAAAAATCTATGGAGGAACAAAACTTAGGATTATCAAACTTACCAGAAAAGGTATATTCATTCACTATTATGAATAGCTAAATTCATAATTCCTAACAATCATGATATAATAAGATAAGTTCATGTTAGTTACTTTATAGTAGAATTATTCGAAGAATAGCATGTTAAGAAGTTTATTAGCAAAGTGGAAATGGAGAAAAATCCCTAAGAACTATGTCATTCTAAAGGTGAAACCAATAAGGCAAGAAGCTGTGGTGGGGAGTAGCCAGAGTTGAGACGTTGTTTAAGGGAAAAGTATATGGATTACCATGCTAATAGTGACCGACGAACATGTTATTTAAGAATGATCTAGTATATAGTAATCTAATATGATCATATTTTGTTATGTGTATGATTGAAGGGAATATTTGAAAATAGCAATTTTATGAAAAATGAATAATTATTTATCTGACGAAATGGTAGATAAATTTAAAATACTTATTTTGTATGCACTTAAGGATATAAAAGTAGTAGATATAAGAAAAATCATATTAGAAAAAGCATTTGGTAAATATTATATGACTAGAATAAATTACATACCATGCCAACCTAACTACTCTTACAAATACTTACCATGATAAATTACATATATCTATAATTTGGGGACAAAGATATGAGAAACATACAGTTAATAGAAAAATAGATGAAAGTAAATTTAGACAAATACATGGAAACAAAAAATATAAAATATATAGAATTTCTTAATGAAAATATGCAAGAACTACTTAGACTAAAACAAACAACTGAAAAATATTATGAAAAAATATTTAATCAAGCTTAAATGATAGATGATATTAAAATACTTGTTTTATATATACTTAGAGATATATAAATTATAGACATAAAGAAAATAATATGGAAAAAATTACAAGATTATGAAGAGAAAGAATTATTAAACAGTATAGAAAACTTACTCATATATTATGAACACCAATACTATTTAGATTCAGATGGATATTATACAGACTAAAAATGTCAGAATATATTAAGAAAATTAGAGAAAACCAAAAAGACCTACATAAAGAAATTGATTATAGAAAACAAATTAGAGAAATAATGGAAAATCTAATAGAAAAATTAAAATGCATAGACGAAACCTTGAAAAATTTAGAAAAAAACAAAGATAAAAGTTTAGATAGTTTAAAAAATTCATTAAGAAGAGAACAAGAAAAAATAGTCAGTAGTATTAATAACCTCAAACAAGATATTAAATATAGTACAAATAGAATAGATTATTATACATTTACTTTAGAAAAATAAAATGATAAACTACGAATATCTAAAATACTGGGAACAAGAAATGGAAGAAATAAGATTAACAGAAAACCTTATAAAAACGAATTTAATTGAATATTTTAAAACAAAAGATTTAGAATATTAAGAATATCTTAAAATAATATAGAAAACTTACAAAAACTAAGAGAAAAAGCTAAAGAATATTATAGCAAAGTATTTAATCAACTACCATTTAATCACCTCTCAAAATATGAATATCAGTAAAATTGAAAATATTAATAAAATATATGAAAATAAAAAATACAAGAACGAAGAAAAACAGTTAATGAATATCACTACAACGCATTTAACAATTACATAAATTAATGGATACATCTTACGAAAAGAATAAATCATTAAAAGAAATCGAAACCCAACTATATAGTTTATACCAAGAATACAAAAGATTACATAGTACTAACGAAGATCCTAGAACACTAGATAATTTAATTACGATAATATCTAATTTAGAATATGAATTAATAAAGCATCTTAAGTCAAGAAGATAAAAATGAAAAATATTTCAATCGATAATATTCACAAAATACATTATATAAAAATAAATACTTATTACCCAATAACTATTTATTTCCTAGTAAAGTTACCGTGTCTAATCCGCAACCCCCTACAATTACCCAATAACTATTTATTTCCTAGTAAAGTTACCGCGCCTAATCTGTAACCCCCTACAATTGGTATGAAGGCTACGTTGGACCTATTCCTTGTTGCTTTCCTTCTGGACAATAATCATTCCCTGTTGCTTGCCTTCTGGACAGTAATCAACTTATATACGATTATATGACAACGATGTGTAATAATTTGATATGCGACCAAAAGATTCAACCACCTACTGATGTCACTCAAGCTTTCATATATCATGATTTTTAGCTTAGAAGATCTACCGGCAACAACTAGAGGAATATATTTCATATTATCATCCAACAACTCACAAATATGGCTAACAAAGTTTATGTTGATGCCCTTCTCCCGCAAGTCTTTCTCAACAACTATTTCTTGTCTATCAAATGCCACACTTATATAATAGGACCAAATATTAGTGTCAGACGAAGAGATGCCAAAAAATCAATCAAGAGTACAACTAGCATCAAAAGAAGCTCCTTGTGCATGACACTGACAATACTCCTTAGCAAGCTCAAACCCTTTTGAAGCTACTTAAATTATCTGCATCTCCACCAAATATCTCCATTACAACTGATATGAACCAATAACAACAATTTATTTCTATATTTCGAGTAAAGCTTATCAGAAATATCAAATTATGTTTGCTGAAATCCTGTCCTTCAACCACATTTTCAAGAGGATTGTATATACTAATGCATTACCAAAGCCATGACGTCATCTATGGCGTGCCACCAAATCTACTGTATCAATGAGACCATAAAATATATAACAACTACATACCACAACACAAAATACACTGAAATTATAATTGCATTGAAATAGAAATACTAAATCAAGGAACATTAAAATAAGGTAATTAGGAGCAGGGGATGATACTACAACTGAGAAGGGAGATAAGAGACAACAGAAGGCTAAACGTTTGACCTAATCCACATAAACACGCTGCCTAACATCAAGCCCTTTTCAAAACGGTTTCAGATAATAATTGTGCCTACATCCCAAATAAAAATCTCAGACAATTTAACCAGCCCAATAGATTAACTTTGTTCAGCACACTAACAAATAATGTCGACAACAATTGCTAATTTCTTATACTCTATTTATCACTGTGGGAGGATAGTAATTATTTCACTAACACTGTAAAACGTAATAATCATATATAACGAGTTTCTTACGGTGCATATTTTAAGGTGACAATCCATATAATATGCTTTAAGGTGACAATCCATATAATATGCTCGGCTTAATCATCGTTCAATTTATTTCATAAACTTCTTACTACGAGAAATAGTGTCTTCCCATTGCATATTTTATTTATTTTATCAAATGTATACCGCACCGAGTAATACATCCTACGTAGAAGAGCATGGAGGTCGAGAATTAAAGTACACATTTAATACGTAACTACGCAACAGGGTTCAAGGTTGATACAAAAAAGAGTGAAGTAGATGAGTTAACGAGACCATGGATTCAAAAACGTTTACATATATACAAGAAGTCCTTATCGGTATAGGTGGAGGTCCAGCAAAAAATTACTGGTCTTCAACAAAAGACAACCGTACTAATTAATTTAACAACAACAACAACAATAGAAATAGACAAACTGTTGTATACCCAAATAAACCTACCAATCCTATGCAACATTAAAAAAATGCTTCAAAATTCAAGACAACGATCACATGTAAAGCAACACATCACACACATCTTCTTCCCCTCATTAGTTGCATACTTTGGGAAACTGTATTTTTCCCAAGAATTGCCATCACTTCGTTTCACCATTCATAAAATAAAACACTGAATGAAAATTACTCATTGAACTTCATTTTCTGTGAATATCTTAAGGTTCGATTAATTTCTTAAGGCACTTTCACAATGCTTTCACTTTATAATTTCAGATTTGCCCATCATTGATAATTAATTACAGTTACAAACTATAATAGAGCATGTTTTTTTGCAGAAGTCTATTAGCATCACAACTTGCCAGATATCAACAAAGTGGCACGAATAAAATTTGTCACAATATCGACAACAACAATCAACATAATAATTCAACTATATAATAATTCGACAATAAACACATCACACGTGTCGTAAGTCTAGTATATTAAAAGTGTGAAGGACCTTAAAAATGTTGTTTGAACTTTTTTCCTTTATTAAAAGATTCGACAATAGACAAAATCGCCTTTTCACTTTTTTTCTTTAATTATTTTAATTAACTTTATAATATTAAATTTTAATTATAACAAATATATGAAAAAAATAAATAGTAAGACTCCCAAATATATGGGAGGACTCTAATTTATGAAAACTTTTGTTGGGTATGTGAGTCCCAATGTTGGCAATAATTAATTAAGATTTATTTACTTTACTTAGTTTTCCTCCTAACAATTGCAGACTGAATTTAAGAGAGAAATAAATACAAAAATCACGATTAAATTTCAATTAGTATAATTACAGGAGTCAAATATCCACAGTATGGTTAGAGGGAAAAAAGTTGTCCGATCAAGTTCAACTATACTAAGTGGTGACTATCCTTTATAAATAAAAATATTACCATTGTATCATTTGTATATAAAGGATATACTATATATTCATTACATGAATTTTCTCCCATCGTGTCCTTAAAAAAGGGTACAGTTCCATTAGAAGCTACTAGCAAAGCTTACATTGGGTACAATCAAGAAATTACAGTCGACAAATACTATTACATCAAGTTGAATGTGGTCAAATTATGTTTTGGTATCTCATCAAGTTGCTCTGGTGAGGTCAAGGTCGGAGCAAAGGAAGGAGAAGCAGTCACAACCATCTGTTTCAAACCAACAACACCAATTAAAAAGCAAACAACTTTTATTGTAACGTATTTGCTTATGTTTTGTCGTAGAATTTGTGTGATGCCAATATCTTGTCTTATTTGTTATCTATGTTATACTTTATCTAACGGATTGCTACTTCCAACATGCAGATTTATATTGTCTCAATACCATACGTACTGTGGTTAGCATTGAGGTCATGTTATTCGCTTTATTCGAAGAAATTTTGCAAGTTATTCTTAACGTTATGATCAAATGCGATAAACTTTATGTATCTATCTTGTTTGTCTAATTTTTGATTCGACATCAAGTTAGATTATTTTTCTCTAAGGAGCTAGAGCAAGTAAAAATGGCATCTGGATCGCTCTCCATGAGGATGAGAAGCAAGAGAGAATGGAGAAGGAAGCAGAGAGATTAGAAGAATGAGTTTGGTTATTTTTGAACATCAAAAAATCCATGATCGACTATGTTATTTGCTTATTTATTTTGTTTCAATATTTGATTTTATAAGAGAGTCTATGATGGTAAAAAAGTTCACTGCATTGGTAGAAAGTGTTCATCACATGATGATATAGGCTATTGTTTAAGTGTTGTTCATATAAAAAGTATTTTTATTTTTTAAAAAGAGTATGTATTTCTCACTATTTCTTTTTTCAATAGTTTTGTGGATGAAGTTGTGATAATATTTCAAAAAAATTCATTCCATTGAAGTTATTGTAGGGTAAGGCGAGAGCAAAATGCACATAAATTTTATTCATATACTATTTCATAGAGATAAAGAGGTTGTTCCAAAGATCCCGACTCACGTAAAATTGAACTTGCACAGTTATATCTTTAAATTATTTATAATGATAAAAGAGGTTATTTCGAAAGATCTCACTCAAGTGAAGTTGAGTTTGCGTAGTTGTTGTATCTTAAAATTGTTTGCTTAGTTTTTGAGAGAAAATAAGTATTTTTGGGAAGTAACAAAAATTATTTTTCAGAAGTTAAAAAAATATTTTTTCTCTTATGTCTTTTTTCACATGATAAAAGATGATGCGGAGAAAAGCAATGGAGCTTTTTGAAGTGTAGCAAGATAACATTAAAGAAAAAGATATCTTCAATCATGCTTGCCCTAGCAAGAAAAGGGATGCGCTAAGGCGCAACGGCTTTCGCGCTAGCGCGCTTAATTAATCCGTTGCTTCTTTCCTAATTTCATCGATCATAACGTGGTCTATCTAGGTTGGTCTAACTCCTTGGCTTGGATATGGTTATTATTCCTGGATCACAGTAAGAAAGGATAAGCTATATATAAATAGACCACGAATAACTTCATAAAGCTCCTCGCAATATATCATTAGGAGGATGGGACGACGTGACGGATTGGATAGCACTTTTACCATAGTCACTTCTACCGGTATCAGATGACCACTGCGCTAGGCTTATACGATCTCGTTTATAAGCTATTCTAAGAGCTAAGAGGAAGGAAGAAGCAGCGGATTAGCGACATTTAAGACTAGTTTCGCTTCCTTACTCGCTTACTACAGCTGCTTATTTCCTTTTATCGACAAGCAAGGAGCTTTCTCACCAAATAGCAGCTGCACCGATGAAACAAGGGAGTTCTTTTGCAGAGACAAGGAAAAACAATCATTCAATGAGGTAAGGTACTACACAAGAAAGACAAGTTACAGTGGATCGTAGACCAATGAACAAGTGTCTCTATTTATTTGTGGCATAAGTCTTAGCTTACAACCGATTAGCGACCGGCTTCAAGGAAGTGAGGGAATCAACCCCTTCTTCCAGTCCGCCCCGAGGAGTAACTAGGACCAATTTAGTCACGTTTTCATGTTTCAATTAAACACTGTCCATTTTTTATTATTTTCAAAGGATTGAATCACGATCTTATTCAAAATTATGAAGCACAAAGAAAAGAAGACCTATGGAGTATATGTGTCTATAATGCTTGATCATTTTGTGGTTGTTTAGATTTCTACATATGTAGCAACAATTTCATTATCTATGTATTTATATAGCCAACATGGCGTATGAGCATATGATTGTGCTTGATGGATTTTGGAGGGTATGTAAAATAGCTTTTCACAATTATTTTATACTATTTAAGTTCAAAAGATTTTTAAAAAATATATATTTTTATTCATTGACGTGATATACACGTGAGAAACACATACATTATTTACCTTAGAAAAGTAGTTGTAACATAATTTTTTTTTGTTATCTACAAACACAAACAAATAATAAGGAATCCGAGGTGAAGTTAGTCTTACGAAACTCATCTATTTGCTTAATCTAGCCAACAAAGGATTAATCATATTTTGTTATGAGGAACTTCATAAAATGACTATAATTTGGGGTTATTTGATATTTATATCTATAGTTTGCTTAATTACAATTCATATGTACAAGTTAAAAGGAGGAGAGAGGCGCGTGAGATTTGAGAGAAAAAGGAGAGAGGCGAGAAAAATAATGATGTATTTATTGTATCAAGTTGTGTCACGAATATAATTTATTTGTATGAGTGAACATAATTGTATCAAGTGTAGCAATAGATACTATTTTATTTTTTAGTAGCAATGGGTTAATATTTTTAATCGTTATCGTATGAATAAAATATCACTCTTTTATACGTTTTTATCAAGGACTTCCAAAATATATGATAAAAATATAAGAAAAATTGAAATATATGAAAATATATGAGAAGGATAGGTTAAGGAGAATTAATGTCAGATTTTATAACAAAAATGTAATTTGAGTACTTTTATTTGAACGAGACTTTATAAGTTACATAAATTTTGATCATAAAATTTTACATTGTAAAGTTTTAACAATTTTAATTACATGATAATTTTCTTTTCGTTTTAGAATTCATTCGCTACTAATTTATTCAAATTTAGGAGTATTTTTTAGGTTTATTAGTGGTTTTTACTTAGAATTATAGAGAAACAATGATAAATCATCTTTTTCCCACAACTATGATGGTTTTGAAACTTTTCTTCACATGCAAGCGTTTGATTCTCCACACAATCTCAATATTTGAAGGGTTATCGTCATATTAATGGCTCATGTTTTAGATTTCAATGACTAAAGATAATATATATACACTCCACCATTGCTAAATTAATTTTAAGTTGTGTTCAATATTTTCAATTTTCAAAATTATGTGGCCATTGTGTTTCGCAATATTTTATTGGACTCTTTTAAATAATTACGCATTCACATATTTCGTGTTGATAAGCCGTTGGACAATTGTCACGTTGTTGGGGCCTCGAAGATAGGTATTGTGTAAATTATCCATTCTCGATTGTTAAATTATGTTATTTCAATAATTTATACTTTTGATTCTTGGAGGTATGTATTTTAGCCAAAAATTTATATTTTTATTGTAAGGTAAGAATGACTTTATTAATTTGAAGACGATGAAGTCATATTTTTTAGCCACTATTGTAAAGACTAATTGGATAAATGCAATTAGGGGCCATTTGGTAGAAGAGTTAAGAAAAATAATCTCGGGATAAAGTTTGAGATTAACTTTATCTCATGTTTGATACAAGGTATAACTTAATTTCAGGACTATTTTATTCCACCATTTACATTAAAAATGGTGGGATTACTATCCCATAGGGAGGGAGGGATGAATAATTTCATCGAATATTCCACCTCATGAGATATCCTTACTTATCCGATGAGTGTACTAAACGACCCTTTAGGGCTTGTTTGGTTTGAAAACAAGTTATACCAGGATTAGTTATGCTGGGAATAAGTTGTGACAAGATAAGTTATACTGGGATTAGTTATTCTGTGATTATTTTTTATTGAGTGTTTGGTTTGTTGTATTCAAAGTAATATGCATGGTATAATTTCTAGGAATAAATTAATTGATTACCAAAATACTCTCTATCTTATTTAACTTTTATATATATGTGTGTGTGTATATATATATATATATATATATATATATAT
>NC_061114.1:186765365-187015003 GCF_002878395.1 Capsicum annuum
TATATATGTGTGTGTGTATATATATATATATATATATATATATATATTTCTTTTCAAGCTTTAAATATTTATTCTTAAAAATAAAACTTTCATCTTATTTAGCTTAATTTTTTTGTGTGTGCGCATTTCCATAATTATATCGTGTGTATTTTAAAATAAAACTTTCATCTTATTTAACTTTAATTTTTTTGCGTGTGTCTTCCCATGATTGTGCCATGTGTGTTTTAAAAAAATCTTACTACTTCTTTTTTAGTTTGAAATAAAAAGTTTCAACTTAAGTTTATTAAAGTAAAAGATGATTTGTTGTTTATGTCACTTCATTTAAATACATATCACTCATATAATATAGAATATTAAAATTCATTTTAATTGATATATAAAATATCAATTTTTAAGTGATTAAAAAAATATTTAATTTAAAATTTGTAATTCAACAATGGAGTCGACATTTTTATTATTTTTTAGAGAAATTAAAATATATAAATAAACATAATAATTATTCAAATAAATTTAACGTATAATATATTCATAAATAAAATATTTCCTAAATGTTTTTGAATCTCTAATATTTCTTGTTAAATTACTTATTTTGTTATAAATTTCATAAAATATTGATAATCTCATTTTTTGTTAAAAAAATTCATCATCAAAAAATGTGAAAAAGAATGACTCTCATTTTTTATTATTTAGTATCATTAATATTTGGAGAGTCAAATTATATTTTTTTTAAAAATAAATTTTCAAATATTTTTAGCTAAATATAAAAATATTTTTTATTTAATAATTAAGAATGTATTAAGTTAGAAAGGAATGTCAACATACTTTAGTAACTTGTCCATAATTTTATAAAAATACCTTATATTTTATTTAAAAAAATAAATTAATATATATATATATATATATATATATATATATATTGGAGGACAATTGTGTCTTATTCTAATTTTATCCCAAGGATAACTTAACATGGGATAATAATCCCATCATATCTATGGATAACTTAACCCGGGACTAATTATTAGTCCAGAATAAGTTATCCCAAATATTGACATCCAAAAAAGTGAAACAAATTTTTATCCCGGGATTATTTACATCCAAAATGCAAACCAAACGGCACCTTAGAGTTTTAATATGAGAATAATAACCCCAAATGTCCAAGGATGAAACTTTCATTGTTGTATTCTAACATCATACTTTGGAAAGAACTGAAATGTCAGATCATTGATGACATCAATGGTGGAAGATGATAACTATTTTGGCTTATAATTGGAACGACTCTAAGTCTCCCATATGAAATAATCAGTATATAACTTTTGTTATAATTTTAATTTTCTAATTTTATTAAGACTTAAATTTCTAAGGGTTATGTGTGATTGTTAAATTAAAATGGAGCATGATAACTTGTGAATCTGAGCTGATAATTTTATCAAACTGGAACCAACTCTTTGATTTAAAAGTAATTCAAATTAACTCTTCTGCCAATTCACCATAAATAAAAAAAGACAGTCTGATCAACTAAAGCTCCCGCTATGTGCAGGGTCCGGGGAAGGACCTCACCATAAGGATGTATTGCACGTAGCCTTACCTTGCATTTCTGCCAGAGGTTGTTTCCAAGGCTTGAATCCGTGACCTTCTGGTCACATGGCAACAACTTTACCAGTTATTCCAAGACTCCCCTTCTAATTCATCATAAATAGGCGTATTGAAATTATGAGGCACCAAACTTGGTATGATAAAAGACAAAAGAGAAAAGAGAAAAATGACACGTGCAACACACATATCCTAAACTAATAAAAATAAGTGTGTAAAGCAAATACAAACAGTGAAGAAGTCATGCTGAAAATAACGGAGAAGAGAACGATAGCAACAACAAATAATATGATAAGTAAAGCAAAGACAACAACATGCAATACTAAAATCGAAGAAAAACGAAAACCATAAATCATCTAGCAGGAAATATTAGCTTCGACCTAAACTGATGATGTTACAAAAGAACTTTGATTTACAATAATAAGCCAGAACTTCTCTATTAAACCTTTTATTGTTGATGAGAAATGGATACTTTGGGAGTTTGAGAAAAAGAGCAAGTAATGTGAACGTATTATCGCGTCAAAGTAGCTACACTGCAACATAAACAGTAAACAATGTAGTCATCATAACTTGCTCTAATTTGAGAAATTTGTTATCTGCACCACCAAGCTGAGAGTAGTGAAGTGATTACAGGGTATAAACACTTCCATCAGTTTTTCTCTTCAGCAGCGTAGAGCTTTTTGATCTCCTCAACGTCATCATAACTACCAAGAAATATAGGAGAACGTTCGTGTATCTTCTCTGGAACTAGGTCGAGCGCCTGCATAATAATAATACCATGAGAGTCAAACTCTGATAATAAAACGAAAGGCTTCTTGTACTTTATACTGTGACCGGTAGACAGAATTATCTGAAATCATACGCGCTGCTTCCCAGTAAATGCTTGGCCTCCTGCTTGTTCCATCAGAAATGACATGGGAAATACTTCGTAGAGAACCCTGTTTCATATATTTTATTTCCAATGCTTCAGAAAGTTGTTGCTAAGGAAGTACTTCAGTGACTGAAAATATGTGCATAACTTACCTCAGTTTTCCGTTGGGACTTTTCTTATCTCCAGGGTACAAGAAGATGCCTCCGTAGAGTAATGTACGATGAACATCAGCAACCATACTGCGAATGAGAGTCCATATTCGACTAAGTTGATTAACAATATGTTCATTCACTCTTGTGTTAGCAAATCCAAAGACATAGACAAATCACAACAACAGAAAAAAAGGATTGAAACCGAAGCAATATCAGGCCCTATATCGCTTTACAATAAGGCACTAAACTCTTTGTACATAATGGTCAAAATAAAAGGATTAGTAAGAAACCCAACAAGGTACCTCCATTTAACCCTACCTGGAGATGTAATATGAACCTATTAACATTTGAATATTTCAACCACAGTTTGTTTATAAGAGTTCTAAGATCGTCAAGTAGATGATTCCTAAAATTGGTAGTTATCAATTGAAAATGACTGGAGATGAATACATATTACGTTAAAAAGTACAGGAAGCTTGATATCTAGTATTACCCAATGCCCGAACAACAACAACAACATACCAGGTGAAATCCTGTGGGGTCTGGGGAGGGTCGAGCGTACGCAGACCTTACTACTACCTCATGGAGGTAGAGTTTGTTTCTGAGAGACGCTCGCCTCAAGTGCAACAATGTTGCCCCATGCCCAGAAAAGTAATAAACATAGATCCAAAATCACACGTTTACTCAGCAGAGCTCATCTTCAACCAGCTTTTATGTATGTAGAGAGTTTCAACTTTACGGTACATTTCAAATTTCTTTCATGAAGTTGGCATTACTGCTTAGTATGTTGAAAATCTGTCATGATTATGGATTTTGATTGTAGGTTGGCGAATTATTGGATCATACAAGATACAACAACATCATAAACCGAGCGATCCACACACCTAGAGAAATTTCAGTTACCTTCCAATATATCTCAAAGATTTTGGAGAAGAACCATCAGTGGGGTACTTGCAGCTCTGCACATATCTGAAATTAAAAGAATGGTAGGACATTATGAACATAGGAAACAAGCTTAGTAGCTCTTGTTTTCTATTATGCATACTTGGTTGTTGGACCATCCCAGTTCTTGGCATTTCCTTCATTTACTGAATAGATCTTCCCTTTCTTAGGAATCTTCAAGTAAAAGCAAAATGAAAATCATGTTAACTGGAAATCTAATAGGAAATATGTCAAAGAAATTACAAAATATATGTATATAAAAAACAAAAAAAGGAAAAGTGTGGTTGGTGTTTGAAGAGGTAGAATTTTACTAAATTCAGACAAGCTCCAGGCTCTATTGAATCTGAGGTAAACTTAGAGCTCAAAAAGGACATAGAGCACCAGATATGCTAAACCAATTTTATGTTAGACCATCTGTATTTCTAACTAATGGGCACTGAAAGATGATTATGTTGTTCACAAACCATTCAAGTATTCAGCAACCCGAGAGAAGCCAGTAGACTATTTAAAACACACAAGACTAATAAAGATTTAAGGTATCTTGACAGCATTTTCTAAACTTGCCTAAAAATTGATTAGGATATTTTTATCATCCAAAAGCTGTCCTTTATGAACAATATCAACTTTATGTTCTAAGACAATCTTGAGTAATGAAGATGTGATCAAGATTATGAGTCAACAAGAAGTTATATGTTCTACGGCAATATAAGGAGCTAAAGAATGGCAGTACCTTGATGTCAGGATGAGTTAGGATGAACTCGCCAAGAGAGGGATCAAGGGTAAAACCATTAACTCCAGATCCAGTGCTCAAAACTAGCTGCAAATAACGGAGCTCGGAAAATCTTATTACTTGTATTTCCAACTCATCATTGTCTTAAAATAATTCAGATCATTATATTATTTTGTTCGTTGCCCATGTAAAATTTCAAAATACTTCAAAGAATATTAAACTTAAATGTGAGTCACATACCGTACAAGAACTTCCATACATGCAGTAACCGGCGGCTAACATGTTCATCCCAGGTTGCAAGACATCTTCTAGATTTGGTTCATGACCCTCTTTAATCATGCAAATCCCAAAGATCTACATAAACGAGACGTATTATTCATTGTTACGTGAAAAAGGATAGATTAGTAGATTGCCAAGTAACAACAATATAAATATTGCTCAAACTAGAATTATACCGTTCCAATAGAAACACCACAATCGATGTTCGAGGAACCATCCAGAGGATCAAAAACTACACAGTATCTGTCGTCAGAATTGCATCAATGGATTAGTTCTCAAAACATAATGACAAATGTCAAACTACAGAGATCAAACAATAGCACTCACTTTCCACGCTTAGCTGGCTCCACAAATGTAGCCTCTTCGTCTTCTTCGGAGACAAGAATGCACTACATGATTTGACATCTCTTAGATTAACATCACTACATATTTTTGCAGAGTGTACTAATAGAATGAGTTCCTCAAGTCTTACTGTTCGGCCACTGCTAACCAGAGCCTTGATAAACACTTCATTTGAGAGTACATCCAGCTTCTTTTGATCTTCTCCCTACAATTAGAAATCCAAGACAGAGTAATTCCAAAGTTGAAACGATTGAAAGATTTAATTCTATAAGGGCAGCATCTTCATGAACTTGCCTGCACATTTGTCTCACCAGCAAGTCCTAGTAGTTTGGCCAGACCTGCCTGGAAAGATGTATCGATGTGTAAATGTATTAAACATAAGAGTAAATGGCACAACAAAGAAAGGTAGAATAAATGTGCAGTACACAAAAACAGATTCATTCTACTGAAGCTTTCTCTGCCTTCTACATTTTTGTACAACGAAAACTTTTTTAAAAATAGCTACTTAGCTCTATCCGTCAGTACCTACAGTCAACTTTAGTTTCTTGCGCTATGACTTCACTAATCTGTTTTCCCAGCCAAAAATAATACTCCATAGAGACTAGAGGAGGAAGAGTTGATACTCTTCAGTCTTCCCAGTTGGAAATAAATGAACTACAGAAAGGTTTAGGCTTTTTAGAATAAATTTGATGCATACTTCCAAATAGTGTTACCAGAAATTCCAGTTCAAACTGCAGAATAAATTAGATTTTTCTCATTTTTGTTATGAATGCCCCATTGGAGTCAACCTGATGTATGAAAATATAGCTATTCTGGTCAAAGACATAAACTTAACCTGAAAAACCAGGTACCCATGAATGAATGATAAACCAAAATTAATCGAGATAATTCCTTGAGTGATCATTCAAGTATGAAAATAACCTACCAAAAGTCACTATTATGCTCTTTTATCCACAAAATCAGTAAACTCTGTAGCTTTTTCATTCAGATAAGTAAAAGGCACCACAAATGTTGTGGTTGGCATGTCATATCATATTAAACACATATTTTGATAACAAGACTTTCGACTCATTTAGCCCATGTCCGTTACTCTTACCAATCTGAGTCCCAGACTCGTAAAAAAGAAAAACATAAGTGTCACCTTTTTCTTTTATAATCCTGATATCTAAGTCAATTTGCGCACACCTCAACTATCAATTCTACATGATACATACTAACTCCCACCAATATATGGTGGCTTGGTAATGTTGTCAACCAAGGCTTAAACAAATGTGAAGAAATGATCACTTAGTATATTTGAACCTAAGACATAATCCTCAACCCACTCGGTCGACTGCGACCTTTTTCAACCAATTGGATTAAGAACCATCCAAAAGTGCCACCCTCTTCAACCATCACCCAAGAACCACACACATTGGAAAAATAAGAAAAATACTACCCCACAAGCAAAATTCAAAAACGCCATCTTTCTCAACAACAACAACCATGTCAAAACCACACAAAACAGAGAAACTAATACAATCATGAATCAACCACCCCAAAAGCAAAAAAAAAAAATATATCAATTGATACCTTATTAACGGCACTGCAAACGAACTTGCAGCCAAGGACAATGTGACTGAGCAAGATACTGAAATCACCACGTGATTCAGGATGTTTGGTTTGTTCATTCAACACAAACCTTGTTATGGTCATCAAATCTGTCCGGTGTGCATCCGCTGCGTGATCCATCTCTACCCTCTTCTTGATTTTCCCACAACTCAATCTATGTTATATTATACGTAAGAAATTGGCATGCTGGCCTTAATGCTGATATATAGTACTAACTACAAACTGAGATGTGGGGGTGGGGTTGGGGGGTGGGGGAGGGGGAGGGGCTATCTGATCTGATGTCAGATGAAGTGTAAGATGACACGTGGAAAGAGGAGAGTGATGCATGGGATTAGTGGTTGGCACTAAGATAATGCATGATCCAAATTGTCCTTATGCTAATTACTAAGTTTCTGTTCTTTTCGAAACTGATTGCTTACTATTTTTGTTCTCTTTCTTTAACTGTTTTGTTCCTATCTCCCACTGCTATCTGATTTGGCTCTTTGATCATTATCGACGTCACATATTTCGTGGATTTCAAGAGACGTATCCTTATATTTTACTCTACTACATTTAAGAAAAAACAGATTTAGATATTATTCAGTTTTGCTTCTTAAAAGTTGTGATGTGCTCTGTGATGTCTGAGTTAGGATGTGCTTTAGCCTCTGTAAGTAGTGGTGATGTGAATTGTGATTCATTAGAATTCAATATTTTTAAGTGATGAGGTCTATATTTATGAACAAAAATTTGATAAAATCGTAATAAATATGCACTCATTACTTTCAAATATAATGAATTAAATGTTAAGTATCATAAAAATGGACTTCGTAGAACTTATATGCTGGATCTACCTCTAACTTTAAGGGGTGGTATGATAAGAGGGACAAGAGATAATAATAATTTTGAGATAAAATATAAAATTATTTTATCACATAACTTAATTAGAAGTATTAATTAATAATTATTTCATTATATGATGGTAGAACTAGTTCCACATAATATCTCATTCATAAGATAACTTTGTCCTATAAATATTTTTTGGAATGCTAGTTTTCACCCAAATAAATACTCTCTACCAATGAAGGCTTAAAACAATAAAAAGAAATTACTAGTAATTTAATTTTTTTGTCTAAACTAGAATTTGCCTCTTGATATTTCATGATTTTCAAAACTTCATTAATTGTCATATATTATTATTTTATAAGATGTTGATTCTATACTAAAAGTCAAATCCCCATTTGTTAGAACTACGCGATTAAACAAAAACGTATTACGTACTACTTATATATTTTTCTTCCAGTGGATATTTTATTGCTGGCCATTGAGGATAGCGAAAGATGGACTTACTTTTTGCCACCACACATGTCCACATAGCTAGACCCCAAGAATCACTTGCAATATGTTTAAACAAACGTTTTCTAATATAACAGCGAGAGAAAATAGGTACTAATAAATTAAAAATTCTAAAATTTCATTAATATATCTAAGCAGGAGTAATTGGTATTAGAGAGTAGAAGTCCATGATTTGAATTTTGAAGTTGTTTTGGCCAAATTTTAGCTAGTAGATTAATTCATATAAAAGATAAAGAATTAAAAAGTTTTTTTTTTTTTTAACTAGGTGCTCGATATTTATATTGAGTCTCGACTAATTTAAAATATATGTACGTTTCATATTTTTTTGTTCAAAGTTCAAACATAAAAGTATACATCAGAGGTGGAGTATATACATCCCAGTATCATCGTCTTTGGTGATTGTTTTGGAAAGTTGGAAATGAAACTTTTAGGCATTTACGGGGTATTAACTAATCAGCATCTATGTTTATGCAATGTAATTAAATTAATTGTAATTTGTACAATTTAAAATCTGTTCAACTGCGACAAATACGAAAGTCGTGTTGACATTACCTGCCAGCTCCCTAAAATCCCCAAGAAGTCGGCAGATTTCATTATTTTTTGGGTTCACATAATTAGGCATTATTTGAATTCTCAAATACTTCGATAACACTATGATACCTTATTGTGTGCTGATGCAATACATTGTTGGCTAGATAATTGTGCATGGTTAACTAACGTCCAAATAAAGGTAAACATAAACTCCCTCCGATTCATTTTAATTGTCGGTTTATTAAAAAAATAGTAACTGATCGAAAATACCCCGTATTTATGCTAATTGATGTTCTTTTGAAATTGATTAGCTGTTCTCTTTCTTAACTATGTTGTTTCCATCTACCTAAGGAGTACCATATACAAACTTTTTACTTTGAACATATAATGAATCATATCATAAGTGATTGACATTAGACTTTCAACAACATACTCAGTGATACCCACAAGTGGGGTTTGCAACCTTACCCCTAGTCTAAGAGGTTTTCAATAGAACGTCGACAAGGAAAGCATATCGAACAAGTAGGAAAAAAAAATACAGTAAAATAAAGTATGATTTTACAACAGTAGTTTTGGTTTCCTCCATTTTAATTAAGCTGGGGAATATGTTTATCTAAGAAAGCCTGAGCCAAATTACTGAAGCTTGTACTAACTTTGCCAGCAGCTGCATAACTCTTGATTGCATCAATTACTTCTGGCTTCAAGATCTCTTCCTTGTTTGATGCATCGCATAGATAATACAAAGCTCCTAGAGCATAATTTACCTGCCCAGTTTGAAGTTTATTTGTGTGAAATCCATGCACATACATCCATATACGTGTTCAAAATACGAATATGTAAACACAAAATGAAGCCCACCGGAATTCAACATATCTATATCTATATCTATAATATAATAATAATAATAATAATAATATAATAATATATTAAAAGTGTGAAAGCCTTAGAAATGTCATTTGAAATTTTTGCCCTTCACTAGAAGTGTTTGATTTAGACAAAATCGTCTTTTTACTATTTTTTTTCTAATATTTAAGATTTGAAAATTAATTAAATATATTTATGGTAAACTTTTTCTTATTAGAAGTCATCAGAATTAATGACAACTAACATTATTTGCATTAGTTTAAAAATTCTAAATTAAATGAATTTGATTTTTAGATGATTTAAAAAGTCTATAATTCTACATCTACATCTACATCTACAATATATTAAGTCCATTAACCACTCGAAGCTTATAGATGGTAAAATATATGAGCTTACAATAAAATAGTATATGTTTTGAATTTTTTGCACTTCATTAAAAACCTTCGTAATAGATGAAATCGTTTAGTTTTAAATAATCAAAAGTTATACGTGTGAGGCACGTGCAACTACACTAGTACTATATAAACATATAACTTAAATTTAGCTCCCTCCTGCTCCCTAGATCCGCCCCAGCGTGTGACTGTTGCTCTATGTGCATATGCAAGCAGACACCATTTTTGATTGTTCAGATTAATATGAGAAGAGCAACATTTTCTGTAATTGCTAAAAAGAGGATGTCCCTGCGTGATTTACATTAGACCTTGAGAAGTAAAACTGACCACCAAAGTGTGAACCAGTTTGAGACTGAGGAACAACATTAGTAAGATTGAAAGTTTTCCTGTCCAAAAACAGATGATTTCAGAATGAGGAAACAATATCATTTTTATTCGGGATGCAACCGAAGTAACAGAAGTCTGTAGGATGCCAAAAATTAAAAAACTGACCAAGTTCTATAAGAGGTGATATGTCTGACGCCTGGTGATACAAGTATGATCGTGATTGTGGACCAATACGTAAAGACTCGAGCTCGGGTGTCTGCCCAACCAATGGAACAAGCTTTGAAGTCTAGAGAACAAGTCCCAACACTTCAAAGTCGTCTAATATGCATACTCGAAGGCCGCCCCTTTGTCTTGGTTCATTAAGGGCATTATAACCATTTTGTAATAAGTTATAACCTAGACTATAAATAGAATATATTAGATCTTTTGTTCACAACTTAGATGATATTTTGAGAGCTCTTTGAGAGTATTCATGCAAGTGTGGATATCACTTGTGACAAGTGTGGAATCACTTGTGTTGGTTGCTTGTTTTGAAACGTTGGTTGCTTGGGGATTCCATTCCCTTGAGGTCACCGTAAGAACTTGATGTTATTTGTATGAATTCTTGGGTCTTAGTGTTCAATATACACTTTGGTTCATAGTGTTTGTGCATTGTGTGTCAAGTTATCTATCATTCTATCTTATTATTGTTGTTGTGTTCATTCTTGGTTTTGGGTGTCCAAACCCGAGAACTTGTTGTGTCATTTTTGTTCTTGTTATTGTGTTGTAATCTTAGTTTATGGCTCGCTGATTATAGGTGTTGAACACCTTAGAATCTTGTTGTTATCGTGCTTATATTGTTATTGTGTAGTGAATCCGAGAGGGGTCACCAAAAGGGGTCCTCGGTTCTTCAAATCATGGACTGTTTTGGTGTGTGTTAGTGTCTTCCTTGTCGATATCGTATCATTTGGTATCAAAACATGGCTAGATCTTGTTCCTACAAGATCAATCTTGGGCTTGCTTGTTAGAAAACTAAAAAAAAAATTGTTGAAAAGCTGAAAGAAAAATAAAAAAAAGAAGCAAATTTGTCCATCTTGTTCTAGTTCTTGGCCGAAAAATTTCTTTTCTTGTCTAGATCTAGAAGTCATTTCTAGTGTTAGTTTCTTCATCACTAACACTCTTGAGTCTAGATCTAGATTTGGGCTTGAAATGTTGATGATGTTGTTGTGAACCAAATTGTGGCCGATTGTTGTTGCGGGTCTGAGACTTGAACGTGTATTGTGGGGATTGTGTTGTGGAATTTAAGTTTGAGAAGGTGTTGTTGTTGTTTGGGAGGTCCAACTTGAACCTTAGAATTTCAAGACTCAAAGTGTGTTCTTGGTGTTCTTCACCATTTTCAAATCTTGTTGAAGAAAAGTGGTTGTTTGATTTAGAAAGTGAAGAAAGAGAGTGTATTTTGTTGTTAGTCTTGAAAGACTTGTCCAAAGACTTTACATCCACTCAAAGACTTACAATCACCTTTTCAACCACTTTCCAACAAATTTCCATGATTTAAGAATCATGTTTTAGGGAAATGGTACAAGAAAGTCAAGTCTTCCATTTTTGAATTTGAAAATAGGATTTAGAGACTTGTTTTCCTTCTAAATCAATTCCCACCAATTCCAAATCACAAATTGTTCAAGACTTCTAATTTTGGAAAATAAAATGTGTTAAGACCGCAACCAATACGTGGCTGCCACGTCACGTTTTACTGCTCACACGACAAATTTAGGCTCAAATTTTTTATTTCTTAGTTTCTAATTATTGTTTCTATGTTGCATTTTGTTGATTATATTGCTAATTAACAAACTAGTAATTGTCTACTAGGTTGTAAATTAATTTTTGGGTCCGTTTATTCGTGTCTACGTTTCTTTGTGTGCTTTTATCTTTTTGAAATTCGTTGTAGTTTCTTGGTTGAAGTCCGTACGTATTTTCTTTGAGTTGTTTCAAAAGAGAATCTATTCCGACCTCGAGCCCCAATTGGTACCAAGTAATCTCCTTGGAGTATAAACGAGTTACCAACACTTGTGAGGCCAATTGAGAGGCATTTCAAAGTGGGAGAGCTTGAGAGCTTGTGAGGATGTTTTTTTTTCTAACATTAACTAGTTTGTTGTTTTTTGTGTTTTTGTTTTAGAATTTCTTTTGTTAGGAACTATGGCATTGGAAAAGGTGACCATGAACGATTTGATGACTGCCATAATGGATATGAAACATGATCTTAGTAGCCGAATGGAGAGAATGGAAAAAATAATGGACCGAGAGGAAGGAAGAATGAAAGGGACGGAAAGCTCTCTTTGCAAGGAGTTGGGTAACTTGATAGAGAATCCAAGCCTTCCAAGCCTTCCTAATCAAGTTCCTGTGAGTGGACATGCTACACATGAGTTACAAGGTAATCAAACTAACTCTTGCACTCTAGTGAATAGGCTAGTAGCCAACTAAGTGTGAATGGTAGTTTGTCTTGAGGTGAGCCAAATGTGCCTTCATTTGGTGATGATAATATACAACTTGAGATTGTGGATACACTAGTTGATCCATCTAGTGTTGAGGCCATTGTGGCAAGTGATAGTACATTGTCTTATGGAAGTCATGAAGACCGACTTGTGTGTGAAAATAGTGATGTTGAACATGTTGGCCAATTGACTATGGATGACCCTCTAGTTGTTTTTGTTGTAGACCATGCTAGCATAGAGGGGATATATGATTGTACTAGTGGTAGTATTGGGAAAAGGAAATGCATCCTAAACCCATGTCCATGGACACTCCACCCATTTGATCCCGGTGATCATTTGAAGTACGCTGATGAGGATGTCTTTTGGAATGACTTGAATGTACATGGGATTTATGGCCTTCCTATCTCGGCTTTCAAGCCTACTTGTTGTTCCAAGAAAAGTCTATATTTTCCACTTGATGAGCAACTCTTGTTCCTTGTTTCTTGTCACACTTATGTGGATAGACTAGTTGACTCTTTCTTGGGAGGGTATTCAGGTAAGAGGGATGTTTGGGTGTATGTGAAGTTTGAGCCACCTTGGCAAGATGTTACGATTGATTACACTAATCCTAACCCTCATACCTTGAGGAACTTGTGTTTGCTTGTCCTTCCTATTGTTTTGCAAGGTTCGGATTCGAGGTCGAATCCTTTTTCAAGAAGGGGAGGACAATGCAAGTTCGTGATTGTGGACCAATACGTAAAGACTCGAGCTCAGGTGGCTGCCCAACCAATGGAACAAGCTTTGAAGTGTAGAGAACAAGTCCCAACACTCCAAAGCCGTCCAATATGCACGCTCGAAGGCCGCCCCTTTGTCTTGGTTCATTAAGGGCATTATAGTCATTTTGTAATAAGTTATAACCTAGACTATAAATAGAACATATTAGGTCTTTTGTTCACAACTTAGATGATATTTTGAGAGCTCTTTGAGAGTGTTCATACAAGTGTGGATATCACTTGTGACAAGTGTGGAATCACTTGTGTTGGTTGCTTGTTTTGAAACATTGGTTGCTTGGGGATTCCGTTCCCTTGAGGTCACCGTAAGAACTTGATGTTATTTGTATGAATTCTTGGGTCTTAGTGTTCAATATACACTTTGGTCCATAGTGTTTGTGCATTGTGTGTCAAGTTATCTATCATTCTATCTTATTATTGTTGCTGTGTTCATTCTCGGTTTTGGGTGTCCAAACTCGAGACCTTGTTGTGTCATTTTTGTTCTTGTTATTGTGTTGTAATCTTAGTTTGTGGCTCGCTGATTATAGGTGTTGAACACCGTAGAATCTTGTTGTTATCGTGCTTGTATTGTTATTGTGTAGTGAATCCGAGAGGGGTCACCACCAAAAGGGGTCCTCGGTTCTTCAAATCATGGACTGTTTTGGTGTGAGTTAGTGTCTTCCTTGTCGATATCGTATCACCTGGAAAATTCTTATCAAAGTTATCGACAAGATTGACGAATCAATGGTACTCAGAAGTTCAATTAACACTGGTTACTTTCGAGCTTCTCACTATGTATGCCTTCTTAACGAGAGAACAGCAAGCACTCAATAACCAAGAAGACCACAAAATGTTTGTTTACGTCCTTACCGTGTTCCTAACAGGACTTGACAAACACTGGATGACGAGAGCGATACCATCATTTTGAGTGACCAGAGCAGCATTTGCTGGATCTGCAAGTACAAATGCTTCCTGAGTTAATTTTCTGAAGTAGATTACAGGAAGTCTACTGTTATTTGAAGCAGAACCAACAAAACTAGTTCCAAATTATGGAATCAACATACATTCCCAAAGCTTTGATCTTACCAGCACAAGCATTACAGATTCCTCCAATCCCAAATTCCACAAGCTTCTCACTGGGCTCAGTTAAACAGTCGAGAAAAAGTTCTATAACATTAAGCTGTTTAGTATTACAAGACATGTTGAGGCAGCCAGAAGAGGAAAAAGATGATTGAATAACAAAATTAAGCTACTCATCAGAAGGTTCTTGACCTGGCGCAAAAAGGTAAAATTGAAAGGATCATATGCAAAGTTTGCCAAATTAGCAACAATCTTCTCTTTTGTCTCTGTAATAAGAAGAATGTATCAAACCAAATAGATGACAAAACAAGACGTGAAAGATGAAAGCAGATTGTAGTAATCAATGGGCCACTACTCTATATGCTATAATCTTGACAAGCATGAATTAATTTTCCACTTAACAGCCACAAAAATATTAGACTAACAGACTCTACTAGTTAGCATAACTGATTTGTCTGTGAGTGGCTAATGAGAGGACACACATCTTAGTAATTAGGCAGTTATTCCCATACAAAATATAATTTTTTTAGGGGACAAATGTAAGTCGTGTTGCCACACTAACAGATATCTGTTGATCAGAGGAACAGTTACTTTTCGCTCAACATCTTGCTTGAAAACTCAAAACCCACAATAAATCGCCCTAAATTACAAATATGAATGCAGCTTCCTAGTGACATGACAGTATTAATAAAACCTTGTTCTTATGTTAATATAAACATTATTGTAAGCTGGAAACACCTATGCACTCCCTGATAAAAATAACACACTCGACTAAACAAGAAGGTCAATATGATATTCTGATGGTACATTTTGTCTCATTTCAGTGATCCAAGTTCGGTAGATGCTGAGCAAATCAGTTGAATAAATCTCTAAGAATACCTTCAGCAGATGCATTCTGAAACTGAGTCACCAATTCCTGAAACAAGAATCAAAGAACTGATTGGGCAGACAAGCAAACAAGATCTATGCTAATAAAGGAATTGTTATGCACAACTTTTTACTTAGTATCAACAAAAAGTTTTGCAGTTCCAGTTTTCATTCTTTCATAGCATCAGCCATCACGCAATCAATATGATGAGTTGCAGGATTAACCTGAAGGTACTGCACCCTCGGAGTCCCATATTTGCCGGTGCGCTCTTCTTGCCTTTGGCTATTTGTAAACATGTAAACTGCAATAAGGGAAATGGAACATATACAAATTAAACAGTTTTAACATTTAACGACAATACAGAGACCAAGATTACAGTAACCATATAATTATGCATCATTCAAGTAGGATACTGTACTACATATAAAGTCTCATTTGCTGTTAGTTGGAGCAACAAAAACGAGCTAAGAGAAACTCCTGTACAAAAGAGCAATTATATTTCCTTGTACTAATAAGATCATTCTTCTTTTTTCTCAACCGTTGCCACAACTGAAAATCCCTGTCAGTGCTGCACCCTAGACTCCTCTTAACCAGTCCCAAAAGAACCTTCCTTTATCATAGTCCCGAATCCTCCACTTTCTGTTCCAGTTTGCATATGAATTCAGATACAGAAACTATGATAAACTGGAGATTTCTCCAACAACAAATTCTCGCTCAACCAATACTAATCAACTATGGCGCAATCTCATACTAGCTATAGGTTGACTACAAAATCTTCTAAATGCGTTCCTCTCTAGTCAGGTCTATTTCATTCAATTACTGTATAATTTTTCCTAAACCATAAATTAGGGATTCTTTATATCCCAAACTTCTCCCCTACAAGTTAACTAGTTTAACCACAAATTCACAACTATTTTTCTCTTGCTTCTGCAGTATTCATTTCTAAATGGTTACTACAAGTTGATGAAACTTTTCCTTTCAAACAAAAAAAAAAACAATAATAATAACTTAAAGCCAAAAAGGAAGGAAAACTTTGATACTTTCAGCATATTCAAGATCACCCCAATGTCACAACCCTTTTTTACCAAAAAAGGTTATTAATTTTTAAGTTTAAAAGCATTTTTATTATTAAGTGACAAAAGAAAAATGTGTTTCAAAAAGGATTTTAGAACTTAAAATCAGATTCGCCACTTGGCATAAATCTGGTGTGCCAAGTCACCTTTAGAAATCCTTTTTCAATTCCGATTAAGAAATTCTGTTGACCGAGGGGAAGGTGTTAGACATCCCTCGGTACCGTGGTTCAATCACAGTCGTTTCGTGGTGTATATAGGCTAGTATGACACTATGAAATGTATAAACCAACAAAACACATCAAGGAAACAAACAACCAAACAATCAAAATTCCAAAAAATAGTGTCTAGTCCAATTAATACAGTCCCAAAATAAAAAGGTACTAAAATGTAAGTCTACACTAACCTACACTAATCCCGAACTATGCGCTACCCGATGACTCTGGTCTTGATTACAAACCTCCTTCGAAGACATAATCAAATCATTTTTCAGTGAATAAATACAATTTTTCTCGAGTCATTTCCCGACAAATGAATACAACTTCAATTCCATGCAATAAAATAAAAAACCATTCACAAATACATTCAAACATTCAACAATCCATAATTCCTACTTTTGCCCACCCAACCTGCCATTTGCCTATCAATTTTGACCTATCATGATACTATCGTGTTCAACAAAATCAACGCATATCCCAAATTAAACAACCATCAATGAATCAAAACAAAACCAACATTCTCTTTTTATCAATTTTGAATTCCCACCCCAAATAACTGATTTTAATTATTAAATGAGATACCATTTCATCACCAATCCATAACCAAGGAACCAACAACAAATCAAAACAAGCAACTATTCATCACCAACAAAGATCAACCAACACATAATTTTCAATTCAATGCATCAAATGTAATAAATACTGAAATAAAAAGAGGAAAAGGGTAGAGTTGTACCTCAATTTGGAGCTTTCGAAATCCAATATTACTTGAATGAAAAGACGGAATCCACAACCAAAAACCTCAATTCGAACTTCAATACGAATCCCAAATCGACAACTTCGACCCCAACTTCGTTTTGCCCAAACCCAATTATTTTCTCTATCTCCCTTATTTCATTGTTTCTCTCGTGTATGTCAATCTCCCCTTTCCGATTTCTGTGTGTCTGTATTGTATTCTGCGCAGCTCTCTCTGAGAGGGTGTGAAGCTGTATTTAAAGCTGTGTGAGTATCGGTGCATGTGAGTGTATCGGTGAGGATGAGAAAAAAAAAACACGGTGTGGGGCTAGGTAGGGGGGTACGTGGGATTTGGGGGGTTGAGGAATGTGTAAAATTTGATAGGAATTTTGTTAAGAACTGATTATTTTTGTCTTTTATGAAACAACTAGTATAATGATGTATGAATAATATTAAAAATTATTTTTAATTATTTTATATTAAAATATTTTATTTAAGCATGATAAGTCATATTTTTTAAAAAAAAATTAACTATCACATTATTTCTCAATGAAATATAAAAAAAATAAAACACTACACTACCCCCTACTCCACCTTCATTTCCACACTACTCAAGGTTTTAAAAATAAAAGTAAAAACTATCCCTTCACGCATCTACCTCCCTCACCTCACCCTTCTCCACCCAATCCCACGCCTCTAACCAAATACCCTTCTCCACCCAATCCCACGCCTCTAACCAAATATATATAAAGAAAATAATTATATAATTATAAAAATAAATTTATATTTCATATTTTTTTAATTATATTATTCATTATTTTTAAAAATTAAATTGTTAATATCTCCTTCCTTCATCTCCCACCTCCGACCTCCCCTCCCCCTTCCACCAAACACAGCTTTTATAAGATAAAAATAAAAACTTTTTTCTAACCCCCCTCCCCACAAGCCTCCACCCCCACCCACTCCAATTCCCTACCTCTGACTAAATCTTTATAGAAAAATAATTATGTAATTATAATAAAAAGATTATGTTTCATATTTTTCTTTATTATTATTCACAATATAAAGATATTAGATTGTTAATATCCTTAATCGCCCACCCCCATCCCCCCTCCCCGTCAAACCTACTATATCAAATTTTTAAATGTTTGAATTTATGTTTGAATTTAGATTGGATTGGATTAAACAAATAAGATACGATGTTTTTAATTTATCCCATTTGCTTTCTGATAAGCAATTATATCTATATTAATTAGCTTCTGCTCCTGTATCTATCGTAGGCGTATAATATCTACTGTAATATCCTTCTACTACTATCTTCATTAATACATATATTTTCATTTTATGTTAAGGCTCTTTTTAAGAATAATTTTTCTTTATTATATGTTAACCATTAGTAGGGGGTGCAGATAACTAACTTGTGAAATAGATCTGTTATATGTATATTGGATCTATTTTTCTTTGTGCGTGGATATTTCTTAACTTTTCTATATATTTTTATTTTAAGTCTATTTGTGTTAGTTTTATCGATATTCATATCTTGGGGGTGATAACTATACAATTAGATTATCTTTCGTAAATTTTTCTAATAATATTATTTCATTCATATTTTGTCTCCAATATTTTAAATATTCGTAGTCTATCATTTTATCCTGTAGTAATTGCAGAATTACAGATTTCTGTATAATCATTTATCCTAATTGTACTGTAATGTATATCTAAATCTAGATTTTCAATGTTATTTATTATCTTGTGTTGTTCTTCTCGTAGCGAGTTTTTTAAATTACATAAACTATCACTTGTACTTTTTTCTAAATTTTCTAAGGTTTCTTCTATCCATATTAATTTTTCTTTTAAATTCTCCATTATTTTCCTAATTCGGTTTCTATAATTAATTTCTTCATTTAGATTATCTTGATTTTCTCTAGTTTTTCTAATATATTCTAACATCTCTTAATCTGAATAATATCCATCTGGGTAATTATCCAGGTATAACTGTGCTATTCAATTTATTGTTTCAATTTCATAGTCTAATACTTTTTCTAATATTATTTTCTTAATATCTATAATTTCTATATCTCTAAGTATATATAAGATTAAGACTGTAAGATTATCTATCATTTAAAATTGACTAAATATTTTATTATAATATTTTGTAGTTGTTTGTTTTAGTCTTAGTAGTTCTTGCATATTTTCATTAAGAAATTCTATATATTTTATATTTTTTGTTTCCATGTATTTGTCTAAATTTACTTTCATCTATTTTTCTATTAACTGTATGTTTCTCATATCTTTTTCCCCAAATTATAGATATATGTAATTTATCATGGTAAGTATTTGTAAGAGTAGTTAGGTAGGTATGGTATGTAATTTATTCTAGTCATATAATATTTACCAAATGCTTTTTCTAATATGATTTTTCTTATATCTACTACTTTTATATCCTTAAGTGCATACAAAATAAGTATTCTAAATTTATCTACCATTATATCAGATAAATAATTATTCATTTTCATAAAATTGTTATTTTCAAAATATTCCCTTCAATCATGTACATAACCAAATATGGTCATCTTAGATTACTATATACTAGATTCTTCTTAAATAACATGTTCTTCGATCACTATTAGCATGGTAGTCTGGATATTTTTCCCTTAAACAGCGCCTCTACTCTGGTTACTCCCCACCACGGCTTCTTGCCTCATTGATTTCACCTTTAGGATGGCATAGTTCTTAGGAATTTTTCTCCTTTTCCACTTTGCTAATAAACTTCTTAACATATTATTCTTCGAATAATTCTACTATAAAGTAACTAACATGAATTTATTTTATCATACCATGATTGTTGGGAATTATGAATTTAGCTATTCATAATCATAAATAAATATACCTATTCGGGTAGGTTTGATATTTCTAAGGTTGGTTCCTCCGTAGCTTTTTTCATTGAAATATACCTGTTTTTTAATAACTAAGCAAAATATTTGTTATGGACAAGAGAGAGTATCTGTGCTTCAACTCATGAAGGCTTGCTTTGCAATGCCTTCGGTTCATCTTATTTATAGATTAAATCTTTACAAGAGTATTCACGTTTCTAAAATTAGTCTACAAAAAAGTCTTCTAATAAGACAAAAATTATTAATGACTAGAATAATAGTCAAAAAGCCTAAAGCCTAAAAGTTTAGCCTATACAAAAGTTTTCAATATTTTACGTAAAGTAAATTGTGAAAGTTTACATGTCGCTTTCACAATTTAATAGCTTGTCTTCTATTATTACTCCGTTGATATCTTCTTGTTGTCGTATCTGTTGTTTTTCCATATCTCCATTATTGCTTCTTATCTTGTATCTTCCAGCTGACATTCTTATCTACTTGGTTGATTTTTCCTCTATTCTAGCTGAACTTCTGGGATATCATTATCTCCTTCATTACATTTTGAACATTTATGATCTAGATATTTATGTCCAATTGTTTTGCAATATCTGGTTAATAATTCTTCTGAAATAAATTTTTCTCTGATAGCTCTGGCGATAGGTTCTGTCTCTGGTTTGAGTAACGTCAGAATCCATTGCCTAATAGTTTTCATATCTATTTCTCGTAATTCCTTTGAATTTGAATATATTAGTACATGATTTCTTGAATAATAACTCCATATGGGATTTTGGTTGCAGTATGTGTTCGCTAGCTCTTGCAAAATTGTAGATAGTCCGATAATCCTCTTATTCGCATAAAATTTTGGTATCTCAATTCTAGGTATTTCTGGTTGTGGAATAATATCTTGTGGTATAATCATGTCTCGTGTCATTCCTATCTTTACAACTTGTATGGGTTTTTTAACTTCATCATATAATATCTCTGTTGGTGCCGTGTAAATTTTTATAAAAAATAGGGTACCTTTGGTTATTCTTTTAAAAATGCTAAATGCTTCATATATTTTCGGTATAGTGGATATCTCATTTCCGTTAGAGGTACATACAGTACTAAGTAGTCCATATTTATAGCAAGCTTTAACTAGACTTGGTTTGGTTTTAGGTAAAGCAATTAGCTTATTATATCCGATCAATTTTTGGGTTATATAGTTTATATCTGGTTCTTGGATGTTTATAACTCTGGGGTTAGTATTTAAAAAGGTTTGTACATTGTAGATATTTTCTATATATGTCCGGGCTGTGTAGTTATAAGTCTTTTTTGTCTTGGTTTAAACTATCTCGGTATGTGGTAATTTGTGGGGGTATAAACATGGGATCTTTTGATGTATTTGGTATATATGGTTTATCAAATAGCTTGTTTAGGTTAATATTTGTGTTTTTTTCTAATTCCTTTGCTTGTACCTGCAGAAGTAGATTGATAAACGTTATGAGTTTTATGGAGTGTCCCATCATCTCTTTCTAGCTCTGGAACTTTAATGTCTTCCGATTGACATAGCTCTGCACACTGCTGAGTTAGCTGATTTTGTAGCTATAGACTTCAGTTTAACTTCATTAGTCTTTAACTTTTTTATTTCATTACCCATGCTGTCCACTTTCATTGAAAGCGTAGTTAGGGTGTTGAATATTTTTTCTAGAGTATCCTCTTCTATTATATCAGTCTGTGTAGCTTTGTCTTGATATGTAATCTGCAATAACATTTTTGTTAGTACTAATTACTTCAATTATAAATGTGAAATTTAATATATTCAAGACTAGTCTCCGAATCTCTTTTGTTGTAACTGAATTTTGTATTTTCTTTGTTAACCACCAGCGTACCTGTGTATTATCTGTTCGTACAATAAACTTGTTATATACAATATATGGCTCAAATGCTAACAAACATTTATATAATGAACATAATTCTTTCCTATTTATTTTCCATTTTATTTCTGTTTCATTGAACATACCTGAGTAGTATCTACAATGGTGTTCTAATTTTTCTGCTTCATATCGGTATTTAAGTACTCCTCCATAACTACATTTACTAGCATCTGCTTCTACTATATATATAAATTTTCTATTTTCCTCTGGAAATTGTAGTTTTGGTAATTCTTTACAAAGTAATTTTATTTTCTAAACTTGTTTTTTATCTTCTTTATTATAGTTATATTCTACATCCTTTTTTAATTGTTTTTGTAGTGGTTTTAAAGTTTCTTCTAATTTTGGAATATATTCCCTTACTTGGTTTACTAATCCTAAGAATGATTGTAATTTCTTTTTTGTATCTAATTCTTTTTTCGAATTTATTATTTTTTGTACTATATGTTGTTGCATTTTTACTCCACTCTTATCTATTTGTATTCCTAAAAATTCTATCTGATTTTTCATAATTTCAGCTTTCTTTTCACTTAGACTTATTCCCGATTTTTCTATTATATCTGTAAATTGTCCTAATACTTTTAAATGTTCTTCTTTAGTTTTTGTATATAATAATATATCATCTATGTATACTATACAATTAGATAATTGTTTAAAATAACTATCCATAAAATGTTGATATCTACCTGGTGCATTTTTATATCCAAATGGTAATACGTTCCATTCATAAAATCCTTGTGGTACCGTAAATGCGGTTAATTCTTTAGATTCTTCTTCTAACTTTAAATGGTAAAATCCTAATTTACAATTGAATTTACTAAAATAATTATATCTCTGTATTTGTCTTATTTTTAATATTTTATTTGGTATTGGATAATTATATGTCATAGTCTTTGCATTTAAATTTCTATAGTCAATAATCATTCTACTTTTTCCTCTTTTTTTGTTCACTATGTTTATTTACTATAAATGCTGGACCATTATGTTTAGTATTACTTTTTTGTATATATTGTTTTTCTAATAATTCATCTATATGCATTTTCAATTCTTTTAAATCGTTAAAATTATATGTTAATGGTTTTTGGGTTATTATGCTATTTTTATCTATTAATTCAATTTTTTTAGTAGTTTTATGTTTTTCCTATCCTTTTAATGGATCTTCACTATATAATTGTTCTAATTTTTTCTTAATTATTTCTATCTTATTTATTGAAAATATAGTTATTTCTGTTTTATTTATCGAGAATACAACTAGTACTATTGTATCTTCAGTATTTTTTATATTTTCTAACTTTTGTGTAATTTTTTCGCTTCCTTTTCTCCAATCAGTTTTCTTTCTTATTTTATTATTAACTCTTTTTGCTCTTACTTTCTGTTTACATGGTATTGTAAACCACCAATCTGTTCTAGTTATTATATGTGGGTATAATTTATCTAAAAACGGCATTCCTAAAAGTATATCTTTTGATGTTAGTTCATAATTATAAATTTCTTCTATTGTTAATATCTTATCCCATACTTGTATTTTTACATTCCTAGCTTTATAAGTAATTAAGCTTCCTTCGTTATTAAATCTTTTAACTATTATTGGTGTTTTTAATTTATCCCATTTGCTTTCTGGTAAGCAATTATATCTACATAAATTAGCTTCTGCTCCTGTATCTATCATAGGTGTATAATAGCTACTGTAATATCCTTTTACTACTATCTTCATTACTACATATATTTTCATTTTATGTTAGGACTCTTCTTAAAAATAATTTCTCTTTGTTATATGTTAAGGTTAATTGTGTATGTTCTATATTATATGGTTTTACTTGTTCTAGCCATTTTATTCCTAATATTATGTCTGCTTTTCTGCATTTCTTCTTTTACTTCAAATTCTATTTTTATTTTTCTAATTCCTATTATTATTTCTTTTTCTGCTATATTTTTACTATTTATTAAACTTCTTGGTAGATCTGGGCATATATCATTATCAATTTTTATTTCTTCATTTTTTACTAGATATTTTGCTATATAATTTTCTTCTTGTCCTGTATTTAAGAGTATTAAATATTCTTTTTCATTTACCTTTCATGTTATGTAATATTGGTTTAAATTATTTGTTGAATTTATTTCATAACTTGTTCTTTTTTATGAGCTTGATGATTCTGTTTTTTCATAAGCTATTCTTTTCATTGTACTTATTCTATCATTTATTATTTCTAAATTTTCTTCTATATCTATGTCCCTATAGCTATAATCATTATAATCTATTATTTTTACAATTTGTTCGAATGGACTTTCTATTCGTATTTTGTTAATCTTATTTTTTCCTGTTATTTTGTGTTTTGTTGTTAATACATATAAATTTTTGCATCTTGCTGTAAATATTTTACTTCCTAGGTTAATTCAATTTCTGATATTTTTCAATATAATACTAATAATTTATCTATATTTTTATCTGTTACCGCTACTGAATAATTTGCACTTATTATGAATTTAAATTTTTGGTATATTAAATTTCCTTTTATGGCAGTTATTATGTTTTTTTCTATAAGTTTTATAATTCTATCATCTGCTAAATATAATTCTATTGGTGTATCTATTGCTTCTCTAAAACATGCTTTTATTAATATCTCTGTACCTCCAAGGTGTACATATTTTATTGGGTTTCTACTTTTTATATCATTTATCTCTTTATTAATTATTCTTTTTGTTACTAGTGGTATACTAGCTTTACCTTTTACATATCTACAATCTATTACATGTTCCTTTTGGCATACTACATAATATTCTTCTTTTTTCCTAGTAAACATATTTTTTATTGTTGGTATTTTAAATATTTTTTCTACACTTAAGTCCAATTCTTTTCCTTTTATTTAATCAAATATGTTACTGTCAAATATTATTTTTTGGTTTGTTCCTTCATCATTTAAATATTCTTCCTTTGTTATTATTTTTATATCTTCTTCAGTCATTTGATTCATCTATTTCACTATCTATTTCATTATCTTTTTCATTTTCTGAAATTTCATATATACTATCCTCACTTTCTAATTCATAATCTATATAATCTATCTGCATATATTCTGTATTTTCTATTTTTATTTCTGATATTTGTTTATTTTTTGGATTTTTAGGTAATTTACAATCTCTAGCTAAATGTCCTAATTTTTCACAATTATAATAAGTACATTCTTTTATAGATTTCTTTTTTTCTATATGGTCTTTTGTATTTATAATTTTTTACATAATATCTTTTTCTTGGTTTCTTGTATTTATATTTTGATTTTTTATATTTCTTATATTACTTATGTCTTTTTCTTTTCTTATAATATCTTTCTTCACATCCGAATTAGGGTGCAATTTTATTTTTGCAACATGCTAAATTTCTTTTCAATATTTTTTCCATTTTTAATTCTTCTCTATATTTTTCACATAAGTATCTATACCATTGTTGTAAAAATTTTATTCTTGCTCCTAGAGTATCTACTATTTTTGCTTCTTCCCAACTCTTTATTATCTTTGAACTAAATGGTTCGGGTAATTTATTAAAATATAATTTTCTTATTTCTTTACTTTCTTCTATATTATATGCTCCTTTATAATAATATTCTTTAAATGCGCAAGTATATTCATCTATATAACACTTATTACATATTGCTAATTTTAACATTAAATTCCTATTTGTATCTTTTTCTTCTTCTATTGTTGTCATATTGTCAAATTCATCTGTCAAATTCATCTTTTATAGCTGTTTCATATTTTTTTAATAATTCTATAAGTGTTAGTTTAGTTGTTGTTGATGATGTTCCTTCTGTAAGTTTGTTAGTTCTTAATATCTTCTTGCTATTTTTAGTTAAATTTGAAAACCATAATTTCACTATTCCTATTAGTGTTCTTTCTATATATTCTAGTGCATCTGTTATGTTTATATTATTATCTAATAATTGTTTTGTCATAAATCCTATCCATAATTGTATTATTTTTTCTGTATCTATTACACAGTGTAAGTCTAAAAAGTTATAATTTTTATTAACTATTTGTTTTGGTGTCCATTTGTCATATTCATTCTTTAGATTATATCTTTTAAACTTATTCTTATAATATGTAGATTTTCTTATTTCTGATGTTCTAGGTATTATATTTTCATCTTCTTTTTTATCAAGAGTATTTATTTCTCTGTTGATATTTTCTAAGTTTTCTTCATTAATTACTTCTTGTTTTTCATTGATTTCTAAATTTTTTGTATTTGTTAATATTTCTGTATATGTTTCACTATCTTCTGAATCATAATTATCTGTCTCTTCAACATCTATATTATTTATTTCTAATTCCTTGTTTTTTATTTCTTTATTGTTTATTTCTAATTTTTCTTTAAATTGATTTATCTCGTTTAGTAATTTTTGTTCTTTATCTTTTTCTTCCTTTTCCTTTTGTCTTTCTTCATACAAATCTTTTAACATTTGTAGTTCTTTTTCTAATTTAGCAATCCTACTATTTTTAGTTTCTTCTATTTTTCGTGTTTCTTCTGTAGTTTGTTGTTTTATTTTTTCTATTTCCTTTTTCCTATCTATTTTATTCATTTTCTCTTTCTATTCTTACCATAGATGTCAATTTATCTTCTAATTTTAATTCTTCTTTTTCTAACATTAAATATAAATGTTTACCAATTTTCTTATATCTTCTTCCTAGATTAGAAAATACTATTTTTATTTTTAATCCTTCGTGATTTTCATATATTTTTTCATCTATTATAAATTCTTCTTTGTTCATTTTATTGTGAATAGTTCATGTTGATATATATATTCTGAACTATCTATTTGTGATTCTAATTTTGATATTTCATCTTTTTGTGTATTTATTGAGTTTTCACTAACTCTGGCAAATATATTATAATGTAGTCTTTCTATTCTTATTTTTAATTCTTTATGTTTTTCAGAAATAATTTGTTTTAGTTCTTTGTATTTTTGTATTTTATTCATTTAATCCAATCCAATCTAAATTCAAACATAAATTCAAACATAAATTCAAACATATATGCTACTGCTGTATTTTTTAAATAACTGAGCTCTGATACCATTAGTAGGGGGTGCGGATAACTAATTTGTGAAATAGATCTGTTATATTATTCGTAATTTAAATATATTAGATTGTTAATATCCCCCTCCCCCCCTCTCCATCCCTCCCTCACCCTCCTCCTCTAATCAAATATATCTGAATAAAAATAATTATGCAATTGCAAAAAAAAATAAATTATATTTTATATTTTTCTTTATTATATTATTTACAGCTTAGAAGATTTACTGACATAATGTATAATGTCAAAATATTCATAAAATTTAGCATTTAAAAATATCGATTTGATTAAAATTTTTAGCGAAAATTTTTGATTTATATAATCGAGTATGTTTACTTTAGAATATTGCTTACTTGAATTCAGACTTGGATATAATAGAAAAATAGATTAGCATGCAATTTCATCTTCACTCATCTGCATATAAAAATTGAAAATGTTAAAACAAAAAAAAATTCTAAAAAAGTGAAGAATATGAAGAATGGAGTAAATTAATTCATGAAGAAAGTTGATAATCAATATAAAATATAAAATAACTAAAAAAGAAAGAGGAGATAGCTTAGCAAGATATGTTATAGTATATATAGGAGAAGCTGAGCAGTTAGAAATTTATTCAACTCAAATTTTATTTAAATTTGAATTCGAAAAATTAATTGATTAGGATATTTATTTGGATAAATATAAATTTAAAAAATAAAGGAGAAAAATCTTATAATTTCTAATAAGAAGGAGCCTAAAGAGGATTATAATTTACCAGCCACCAAAATATGTTATTAAAAAGAAAAAGTCACAAAGTTGATTTTCAATTCAAATTCAATAGTAAACTTTATCGTATAAGGGTAAGAGCCATGTAGGTCATTTTTTTTTAAATTATTATTATTATTATTATTATTATTATTATTATTATTATTTAATGTTTGTTTAACCTTTTTTCTATTCTATTTCTTTTATCTTCTTTTTCTTTATTTGTTTGTTAAAAAATTATACTTTTTTTATAAAAGATAATTACCATTTGAAAATACGAATCCTATTAACAACTTTAAAATAATTGGAAGCAGGGGGGTTTGGGTCCACACTATAAATCAATATTTATTTAAATATATACATAATTATAATTGTAAGTGGATATTATTATTGTTGTTCTTGTTACTGCAACTATTGCAAATGCTATGCAAGAGTTCATTTATAACTCTTCAGTTCCTAATTTCAAGCTAATGATAATCTTTTTTAAAAAAATTCTAATACTTTCAAATCTAAATATTTCTAATCTTTTAATTTAAATTTTTATTACAATATTTTTAGTCTTATCCTAAATTTGTACACTTGGTAATATTTTATGCCGCCACTTGGCTAATTATGGTGCTTCGTCCTCTGCTTTAGAATATATATAAATTATGGAATGGGGTGCATGATAAGATAGGGTAAATAGGTAAATATTACTCTTGTAGAGGTAAAATTATATGTCTATATCATGTCCCTCTTTGGCTATAAATACAAAGTATTTTTAGATAAAGAAGTAGATAACGAGACTGAATTTTGACCTGACCATTATTTAAAGAGAAGAAATAGAAAGATAGAGCGCAACTGAGTCTTAATTTTGGACTCCCTGCCTATTGCGGGTTATGTGAGCATCTAGTCACATGCAATTTTCAGGGTTGAAAAGAAAAAGAATTATATTGAGTTGGAGAGTCAAGTGAGGTCCTGTCGAGGTTCTGATCCATGGCTCTATCATTAAATCAAAATAAAAATTACAAGTTAAGAAGATGAATGAAATTACAAAAGTCCTATCTATGCATCTTCTTCTAATTTTTTGACCCAAGTCTTCAATACTTTCAAAAGTGATATAATATATATATATATATATATTTTTGTGGGGGAGGGGGGGGGGTGAATTTGAAAGTGTATTCTTTCTCCATGCAATATTTGGTATTAGAGATAGAACTTGAAACTAGATTCTTTCTCCATGCAAAATTTGGTCTTGGATAGAGACTTCAAAAATTGACAATATTCTGCAGGTGGTACTTCTAAATTTGAACTGAAAAATCTTCACCCTATTATTTAGGAGGACTTCTACTTTCAATTTATTCATCTTATTCTCCAGACAGGCGTCTGACTTGCTATTTCATCACCCTATTCTCTAGGCGGGCTCTTGGCTTACAAGTTCATCACCCTGTTCTCCAGACGGGCTCCTAACTTACAATTTCATTCCCCTATTCTCCAGGCGGGCTCATGACTTACAATTTCTTCACCCTATTCTCTTGGCCGGTTCCTAAATATCAATTTCTTCACCCTATTTTCAGGCGAGATCCTGACTTACAATTTTTTTCACCCTATTTTCTAGACGGGCTCCTGAATTTCAATTTCTACATCTTATTCTCGCTGGTTCCTGACTTGCTATTTCATTATCCTATTCTTCAGGCGGTCTCTTGACTTACACTTTATTCACCCTGTTCTTCAGGTGGACTCCTGACTTATAATTTCTTCACCCTGAAAATCAGGCAGGCTCCTTAATTTCAATTTCTTCACTCTATTCTCCAGACGGGCTCCCGACTTACACTTTCTTCATCCTGTTCTATAGGCGGACTCCTGAAATCAAAATCAAAACTAGAACACAGATTATCTTGAAGAGTTATGATAAAGAAAGATTCTATTTTTATGAAAATAAAGTCCTATTTTAAGGGTCCTGAACAATAAGTAAAATCCCATTTTCAGGAGGGTCCTAAATAGAATGTAAAGTTCCATTTTTCAGGAGGTTCCTGAACCAAAAGTAAAGTACCATTTTTCAGGAGGGTCCTGAACAGAAAGTAAAGTCCCATTTTTCAAGATGGTCCTGAATAAAAAGTAAAGTCTAATTTTTTAGGAGGGTCTTGAACAGAAAGTAGAGACCCAATTTTTAAGAAGGTCCTGAATAGAAAGTAAATTCTCATTTTTCAGGAGGGTTCTGAACAGAAAGTTAAGTCCCATTTTTCAAGACGGTCCTGAACAGAAAGTAAAGCCTCATTTTTTAGGAGGGTCCAAAATAGAAAGTAAAGTTCCATTTTTCAGGAGGATCCTAAATAGAAAGTAAAGTCCCATTTTTCAGGAGGGTCCTAAATAGAAAGTAAAGTCACATTTTTCATGAGGGCCCTGAATAGTACGACAACTCATAGACATGCTTTTCCAAAGGTAGTTGAACTGAGTAAACAAAATTTTGCCCCTATTTCAACAAAGAAAAATTTGTCAGTTAAAAACTTAGCGGTGGCTTGCAGTACTTGGCTTTCCAAGCACGTGCTCACGCATTCATTCCCTTCATCTTTGTTTCAGATTGCTGGTATTTTCCCTTTCCTTATCGCATCATTGACCCAAACCCAAATTAAAGGAAGTAACTTTGATTCAAACACAAAATTTCTATTTTACCATGTCTCTAAGATACACCTTTTGAATCCTGATATTTCCATATATCCCGACACCGGTCGGTTGATAAATTTCCCTTGCTTTGTTTTGACTTATGATCATGTTTCTTTCATGTGTTGGTCCTTCGCTTTGATTCATGTAATTGAGGAGACTAGTAGCCAGTTTAGGAATTCTTTTTCCTTATTTTGATATGGACCTGACTCAAGGACACGAGAAAAATGCCAATGATTTTCTATTTGGATAACAAACTCAAGAAAACAAAAATAAAAATACATAGAGAAGAAAGAAAATACAATGAATATCCCCTTTTGAAAATAGAGAAAAGGAAAAAAGATATTTGAAAATGACGATCAACTCTAATGATTAAGACCTGCATTTAGATTAAACTGCCTGATCTTTCCATCCAAACTTTTGTCGATTGTTGTTGAGTTAATGACCCTAACACAAAGTTTCTTCCTTAGACCAATTTCACTCATATACCTCATTCAACTAGTCGACTAGTGACGCCTTGAAAGATTTTCTCCAACAAGCCTCTCTCATTTTCTTTCTCTCAGCTCACCATCGCCCTACGACGTCAATATAGGTTTTCACCAATAAGACTTCTCATTTTCATTTTTCTCAACTCAGTGTATGTGAGGAGTTTCACCAATGAGACTCTCTTATTTTCTTTTCTCTTGCTCATAATCTCCTTACGATGCCCATGCAATTTTTCACCAAAAAGACTCTTATTTTTATTTTTTCTCAACTCAGAATTGTCTTATGGTTCCCATGGGGGTTTTCACCAATAAGAATCTCTCATTTTCATTTCTCTCAACTCATAATTGTCTTAAGGTGCCCATAAGAGTTTTCACCCATAAAACTTTCTGATTTCTAGTTCTCTTCTAATTTCTTATTCTGATAAAAACAAGTAGTGCCCAAAATGCAACACCATAATTTATTGCATACTTAGCCTTAGCATTCTCAAAGATTGATTTGTAGGTCTTTCTTTGATTGTAACAACTTTTGGATAGGGTCAAAAGAAAGGATGACACGAGGATCAAACCATACATAAAGTAGGGTGCGACTTACAACTTTTAAAATCGACTTAGACAGGGACGATTAAATCTTGCCCCAGTTTCTTCTTAACTGGGTAATTCTACCTTGTTTATTTGGTTGGATTGAACCCAGAGTAGGGATGCCTACGTATCTTACACTCGAAAGAGGAGAATCACATCAAACGTAGTTCCAACGACTTATTCTTTTGCTTGATTTTGATTTCCACTTTTTTTCTTTTTTTACTTACTTTTTTTCTCTTGGAGACTTACTTTTTTTCTCTTGGAGACTTTTTCTGACTCTATTTTTCTTGACACTCTTTTCTTTTCTTTCTTTTTGGACACAATTTTTTATTTGAAACTTTTTCGACTCTATTTTTTTTGCTCGACACTTCTTCTTTTGAACTTTGCTGAATCTATCTTGATTTTAAAAAAAAGGGTATGAAAGAAAATGGAACTAATGCTTAAACTGGCTAAACAAAGATGACACAATGTTTTGATCGCAGAATGAAATGCATTCGTCTCAATTCTTAAAAATACAAGTACATAACATGTAATATGAATGTAAGAGATGAAGAATATTTATAACATTTTACAGCAATAACTTGACCTGAGCATGTGTGTTACTTCTTTTTCAATACTTGTCAAACATACAACTCCACCTTTGTTGTACATCCCTCACATCGAATAAAATAATTTTTTATTTTTCAGATGAAGCCACATGAGCTAAAAACCAATCTAAAATGAAGAACAAAGAAAATCTCTTATTTTTCGTTTATCATTATTTTCAAAAGATATTGAAAAAAATCTTTTAGATTTTGCTATTGAATTTCATACCCAAACGAAACCTAAAATAATTAGAGAATTTTTTTTTGTATTTTTTTAAAGATGTATATGAGACATCAACTCAAAATGATGAAAAAAAAAATCTTTTTGGATTTTTTAAATAAGATCACCTAATCCAAAAAGGGTTGTCTACGTATCTTACTCCCAAGAAAGGAGAATCAGGTGTGCCTAGTTCGTTTAGATTGGACTATTAAATCATAATTAAAAGACCGGACCAAGACTTGCGGGACATGATCAAAACAGACAATAACAAACGTCAATAAAATCTCTTTTTGAGTTTTTGATTTGAAACTTCATATAAAATGAAATTAACAACTATGAACTTTTTTTTATATATTTTGAGATGAAGTTGTTCAAATAAAGCACCACCATAAATAAAAATATTTTTTTTTTGAAATTTCAACACAGAAAAATATGACGACACTAAAAGAAAAATCTTTTTTGACATTTTCATTATATGATATGTATAAGACTTCAAACGTATTTTGATTCTCCTATTAAAAATATCTTTTTAAAATTTTTGAGTTATGAATGTATGCTAAAGGAACAAAGGAAAAATATTTTTGATCTTTTATTTTTTGAGAAAAAGGCGTGCAAAAGGCAACAAGAAATATTTTTGAATTTTTGAGTGTGGAAAACAAAAGCCATAAAGAACTCATAAAAACTATGAAACTCTTTTCTTTGACTCATTTTTTTCTTTTTCTTTTCCCTCTTTTTTTCAAAATTTTCCTAACCTAAACACACTGTATCCCTTAATTCTAGCACACTTTTCCCCAAATCAATCCGTAAATGACTCTCTTACCCTCAAAGATGCAACTTTAGCACGTAGGAATGCTTAGAGGTAAGTCACCTACAAAGAATCAAATGGGTCTCTCTAGGTCTCAATATGATGCAAATAAGTATGAGCTAAAGGCTAACCTAGGCTGGGGTTCAACTAACAAGCTGTTCGGGGGAGTGTATAATCGATAGTAGCAGTGATATCTTTTCACCTACTCCATACAACCAATGACTTCCCCTTCTAAAATATGAGTGACTCAATGAATGTTCGTGTACAGACCTATACTACATGACTTGTTGAGAAAGAAGTTACCCGGAGTAATGTATATGATGACAGAAATAAAACGGTAATACATAAGGAAATGTTGTAAGCAAAGAGCACGTAGGCATCCAATAATGATAAAATAATAACACAAATTATAACATAAATAAAATATCTATACACCTATAGTGTCGATCTAAGTCGATACAACTCAAAAAAATAAGCTCTAATTCTAAAAAATCCCCAGCATAGTCGTCAGAGCTGTCACATATTTTTTTACCAAAAAAAATTATTAATTTTTAAGTTTGAAAGGTTTTTTTATTAAGTGACAAAAGAAAAATGTGTTCAAAAAGGATTTTAGAACTTAAACTCAGAGTCGCCACTTGGCATAAATTTGGTGTGCCAAGTCACCTTTAGAAATCCATTTTCAAAATGATTTTTGACTTTTTAAAACTGGTCCACGAACAAATATTCCGGTTAAGAAATTCTATTGACCGAAGGAAAAATGTTAGGTATCTCTCGGTCCTGTTGTTTGACCATGATCTATTCGTAGAGTATATCTGCTAGTATGACACTACAAAATGTAAAAACCAACAAAACACATAAGCAATAAAATAAATAACCAAACAATTAAAATTCCAAAAAATAGTGTCCAATACAATTAATAGAGTCCCAAAATGAATAGGTACTGGAGTGTAAACCTACACTAATCCTAAACTACGCTCTACCGGATGCTTTGGGCCTTAATCACAAACCTTTTTCAAAGACATAATACGTCAGGACATTCTTCGGTGAATTGTCATGACCCAAACTAAGGTCTGACCATGACAGGTATCTTAAGTATGCCGAGGAGCGGGGACTACCCCCTTTGCCTAGTCAACAGACCACAATACACTAGCAGCGGAAGAATTCTGAATATATAACAAGATAGAGTAATGAACAACTCAGAGTACATAAGAATGTCAACAACAACTCCCAGTCCACAGTAATCTACAAAGCCTCTAAACAGAACCAAATCAATATAGGTCGGTACATGCCCCTGATGATAGCCAAAAACAAGTCCAAAAAACATCTATGATAATAGATAAACCAAGAAGTAACAAACTTCTGGAAGAAGGAGACCCACCACTTCAAGATGACTGCTGATAACCCAAAAATCCTATCACTGCATAGGAAAAATAGAAGTGTCTCCGTGTCCTACATCGCGTGAGGATACAACATCTGAAGACGATTAGTATGTTGAGTGCTAGCATGTAACTCAGGGATAAAGGTATAAATTAATGCCATTATTCCAAAACCAATCAAAATTATTGTACAAGTACACATCCATGCATATATATATATATATATATATATAAAAGATGCTGGGAAAGGGAACAAGGTTTAGCATGAAGTTCAAATCATTAGCCTGGACTGTATAGCTTGACTGTCTTAAAAATAACCCACGGGCTATATGGGTCCAGTTGTCTCCCCCTGGTCGGTCCCCAGTGCGTGTTAGCTGTACGAATCGGAGATATCAAAGAAGGCCAAAGAATCCTCGTACCCTACGCCATCCATGATGTAAATACATATAATGTGACATAAGCATACGTTCATCAAGATCAACCCTAATGCCTGCAAATGTGAGTTTCCAATATCAGTGCCTCAGGACCTCCACATTCATGGCTAGCTGCACAACCCCCTTTAAAACCAATTAAAATATTTAACACACCTATCCATTAATTTAAGGAGTCAATTATTAAAGAATCATCAAGTGGTATCATCATACCAACTAAAGCTTGCAAGTGTATGTCATTAGGCCATCATTTGGGGGAATTCTTGTACCCCAGACTTTATTATTATTCAACTTGGGGTATTCTTTGTACCCCACAAGGTTTTTAAAACCATCTTTATCCGTTTAGCTGTTTATGCAATACATTAGTTTAAATAAGTAGGCCAAGAAAATTGATTAATCTCATTCTAAAACCAATTATGCAGGTGGGTTGAGGTTCTCATCAATTTCAATACCAAAATCCAATTATTTGGAGAATCCTTGAACCCTTAGTTCCATTGTTTACAAATTTGGGGAATCCTTGTACCCCTATTTCATTCACCATTCTCATGCACCCCAATGAGTTTACAAATCAACAATTTAAGTATAATTAATTCATAATAATCATGGGGAAAACACTTAAACAAATTCCATCCAAAAACCCTCAAGCCATCTTTCAAAACCCAACATCAAAACCATGTAAATAATAATCTAATTCATTCCATAATAAAAACATAAGTTTAGGGAGAGAGATACATGACTTAATCACCCAGTAATTTGAAGAAGAATTCACCCTTAGAGCCCTAGATGACCAATTTCTTGAAACCCTATCCTTGTCTTTGAGTGGGGAATTTGAGATAGAGAGAAGTATGTTTGATATGTCGAAGTGTTGAAAATAATCCTTTTTTGGTATTTTATGGATATGGGGTCTAAGTGGGAAAAGAGGGAAATGTCCAAAGTGCCCCAATTAAAAGACTAAAATTTGTCGCCAGTGACTACGGGCCACCCTACGACTCCTCGCCACGAGTCATAGTTTGGACAGAAACATTGACCATCTACGCTAGCTAGGCTACGAGTACACTATACGACTCATTACATGACCCTATGACTCATAGGGTCTAAGTCCTAGTCAGGACAGGATCAAGAGGTCCCTACACTGGTTACCATACGAGTCGTACCCTATGACTCGTACAAAAACCTTATGACTCATAAGGTCCTAGTAGTAATAACCTGGGAACCTACACTAGGCTGCTTTCGAAAACACACTACGACCCGTAAAGAATCTATACAACTCGTATGGTTCAATCATGATCAAATTAAGGAGTTTGGGTAACATACTGGTCACCCTACGACTGGAACATCACGACTCGTTACATCTAGTAATCACCAAGGCAGAATCTAGGTCAGTCTTTACTAGGCACTCTACGATTTGGCCTCACGACCAATAGTGACATATTACGACTCTTTAGAAGAGTCATCATCTGCGCCATAGGCTCAAAACTGGAGGATCTTCAGAGGCCAACACTTGGGGTGTTACATTCTCCCTCTTAAGATCATTTCTCCTTGAATGATGTGTCAAGGCACCTATTAGCATGATCATAAGATAGAATACGACCACAATTTCCTTTAACAAAGTCAAAAAATAAATATATTAAGGAAAACACATACCTTAAGCACGATTATCCAAGGCAGGGAACAAGAATGGATATTTGTACTTCATGTCCTATTTGACTTCCCAAGTAGCTTCTTCATCCTTTTGATTCTTCCTTAGAACTTTCACCGAAGCCACATCCTTAGTCCTCAAACGACGGACTTGCCTATCCAAAATTTTAATCAGAACTTCCTTATAAAACAAAGAATCCAAAATACCAACGCTCTCCATAGACATGATCAAGAAAGGATCACCTACATATTTCTTCAACATCGAGACATGAAAGATCGGATGAATAGAACCCAACCTAGAAGGTAAATCCAAATCATAAGCATAAGGATGACAATGGTGCGGTGCGGTGCGGGTACGGTGTGGGTCTTTTCTAAATCCGCAAGTTTTAAAACCGCACTGCATCACCTTTAAACCTGCATAAACCCGCACCACAGTCATACCTGCGCATACCCGCACCGTACCGCCCCATGTTTTTATTTTTTCCTTTTTCTGAAAAATTTGTAACTCCATTGAAAATCATAATATTTCCAAATATACATCTAGGAAATAATAACTAATTTCTATTATATCATTTTTCACTAAGAAATTGTCAAAAAGTATCACGTGTACAAGTAATGATCAAATATCATATTTTTATTAAAATGAATAGAGATATTAAAAAAGCTATAAATTATTTATTTTTAGTGTTATACATGTCGTTTTAAGTATCATAAAATTCTATGTAAAGAATACATATAATTTTAGGTATATTCACGAGAATAATACTAATTTTTAGCTTTTTTTAATTTAAACTCGCATATACCCGCAACTCGCACCGGACCATTTAAAAAAATTACTTTAAACCTCCCTGCACAGCATAACTTAAAACTTGCCCCACCTCGCATAGCTTAAAACCCGCACCGCCCCACCCCAATTCCATCCTTACACAAGCAAGATTGACCACTTTTTTCAAGACCAAATCGGGGCAAACATAATGGGGACTGAGTTCCCTTCATGGGAGACACCTTCAAGAATACTCAATTACCAACATCGAACTCTAATCTCAAAGCCTCACATCCGCATAGAACTTTTGGCGACTTTGGGCGGTCTTAAGCCTATTCGTATCACCTTCACCTTCTCCATAGCTTGGTGAACCAAGTCTGACCCAAACAATCTAGTCTCACCAACTTCGAACCACCTAATAGAAGAACAACATCTCCTAACATAAAGAACCTCAAAAGAAGTCATTCCAATACTACAGTGATAACTATTGTTATAGGCAAACTCGCTAAGAGGCAAATGGTCAAATCAACTACTACTAAAATCTATCATACAAGCCCGAAGCATATCTTTCAAGGTCTGAATAGTTCTCTCCGCTTGTCCATCTGTCTGAGGATGGAAAACGGTTTTAAGGTTCAGCTTAGTCCCCAAACCTCTCTAAAATAACCACCAAAAGTGAGAGGTAAACTGCACACCTTGGTTTGAGATAATGGAAACTGGATCACCATGTAACTTAACGATCTCTTGAATGAACAACTTTACATAGTCCTTCCTGGAATAGTTAGTCCTCACCGGTAAGAAGTGAGCGGACTTAGTCATCCTATCCACGATGTCCTAAATCAAATCAAACTGACTACGATACCGTGAAAGACCGATAATGAAATCCATATGAATTTTCTCCTATTTCCACACGGGCAACTGAATTTCTTGAGACAAACCACCAGGTCTCAAGTGCTCCACCTTCACTTGTTGACACACCATGCACTTAGCCACAAACTTAGCCATATCCTACTTTATATTATTCCACCAATAAATTTCCTTTAGGTTATGGTACATCTTTGTCAAACTAGGATGATCAATATATCATGACTCATGTGCCTTAATCAAAATTCTTTCTCACAACCCAACATTGTCAGGAACACACAATTTACCCTGGTACCTCAAGATATCATCACCTCTAATCTTAAAAGCCATAACATTTTGTTGGCCCACATTATCCTTAATCTGCATCAAGATAGGATCCAAAACCTGTTTCTCTTTTACCTCAACACCAAGAGATAACTTCACCACCTCTTGAACAAACACACCTCTATCCCTAGAATCTAAATGACGAACTCTAAGATTAGATAACTGGTGAATATCCTTCACCATTCCTCACTTTTTATCATTCACATGAGATAAGCTCCCATGGAGAACCTGCTAAGATCATCAGCAACCACGTTAACTTTACCTGGATGATAATAGAGACTCATGTCGTAGTCCTTGAGTAGCTCAAGCCATCGTAGTTGCTTGAGATTCAACTCTTTTTGGGTGAACACATACTATAGGATCTTATGATTAGAATTGATATTAACATGAACCCCATACAAGTAGTGATACCAAATCTTTAATGCAAACACCACAACCAATAATTCCAAGTCGTGCATTAGATAGTTATTCTCATGAACTTTCAACTATTTAGAAACATATGCTATCACCATACCATGTTGCATCAACACATAACCTAGTCCCACACGGGACACATCACAATAAACCACGAAACCCTCAATACCCTCGAGTAGGGTCAAAACCAGAATAGAACTCAACTTATCCTTCAACTTCTCAAAGCTTCCCTCATAAGCATCAGATCACTGAAACTTCACCTTCTTCTGAGTCAACTTCGTCAACGGGGAAACAATCAAGGAGAATCTCTTTTCAAACCTCCTGTAATACCCGGCTAAACCCAAGAAGCTCCGAACATCAATTGGAATCATAGGTCAAGGCCACTTCTTACCACATTTACCTTCTGTGGATCCACTATGATCCCCCCACTAGAAACAATATGACCTAGAAAAGTTACAACATTCAACCAGAACTCGCGCTTAGAAAATTTGGCATACAAATATTGATCCTTAAGGGACTGCAACACTACACGAAGTTGCCTGGCATAATCCTCTTCACTCTTAGAATATACCAAGATATCATTAGTAAATACACTTACGAATAAATCTAAGAACTGTTGAAATACCCAGTTTATTAGATCCATAAATGCCACAGGGGTATTGGTCAACCTGAAGGACATCACGAAAAACTCAGTATGACTATACCAGGTATGAAAGGTAGTCTTAGGGATATTCACCTCCCTAATCTTGAGCTGACGATAACCCAATTAAAGATCAATCTTAGAAAAGTACTTAGCACTTTAAAGCTGGTCAAAGAGATAATTAATCCTAGAAAGAGGGTACTTATTTTTTACAGTCAACTTATTTAACTGTAGGTAATCTATACACATTCATAGGGAACCATCTTTCTTACACATAAAAAGCACAGTAGAACCTCATGGGGAAACACTTGGGCGGATGATACCCTTATCAAGAAAAAACCGAAGCCATTCTATAGGGAGGAATAAAGATAAGACAGGTATTCGAGAGAAGATCAATCCTAAAGTCTATTTCCCTATCGAGAGAAATACCAAAAAGATATCTGGAAGCACTTCATAAAATTCATTAACCATGGAAACAAATTGTAAGGAAGGACCATTAGAGTTAGAATCTTTAATTGGGATCAAATGGTAAAGATCCCTCTTGGAAATCAATTTTCGGGATCTAAAATAAGAAATGAACCTTTCCTTAGACATTAGGGAACTTCCTTCCCATTCTATAACCAACTTACTAGGAAATTTGAAAATGACCTCATGGGTTCGACAATCTTGAAAGACATAAAACAAATGGAGTCAATCCATTCTCGAGATAATATTAAAATCTAGAATATCCAACTCTATCAAATCCACCAAGGTCTCTCTACCATGGATAAATATCACACAAACCTTATAAAATCTTCTAACAACCAAAGAATCACCCAATAGGGTAGACACAAAAAGGGGTCTAAAATACTTTTGGGACCAAAACCAAAATAAATAGCCACATAAGGGATTACATAGGAGAGAGTAGACCCCGGATCAAGTAAATAATACACATCACAGGAAAAAGTTGTAACATCCCAGTGATAACATCGGGAGATACCTCAGATTCCTGGTAGGTGGCAAGAGCATACAGACAATTTCGGCCAGTACCGAAGTCAAAAGTAGCACTCTTTGGTGCAAGAGCTGATAATGTGGCAACCAAAACCTTATTAGCCCAGTGGCTACCTTACCCGCGAGATAATTTCTCTGTATATGTCTAGTTTGGCCACAATTGAAACACCGGTTCCTCTCCTCACCACATAAATCATGATATAACTGACCATAAAACTGACAAGAAGGATAAAGTGAGACTGAATGAGCTCCACTGGACTGAGACTGGGCATCTTATGCCCTAGGACCATTACTACTCTAGAAATGGCGATCATTAGACGACTTTGTATAAGGAGCACTAGCCATCAAGTAGGAGCCAAAATTTCCCCACTTCTTCTTAGACCACTGCTTACCATCTTTACCAGTATGTTGCTGACCTCCACCCTACTCTGAGTATCTAAAGTTCTTACTGTCTTTTTCTCCCATATCTGCTTGCTTTTTTTTTTCTCTTTAACTTGCTGCATGTTCACTATAGGTCTAGAGATATCCATATCACAATTTAACATTGCCACCTTACATGCTAACACTAACTCTTGAGATAATATCAAAGCAAATTTTCTCACCCTAGCCTTAATGCTAGACTCTAACTCACGAGCCTAGTGAGACAATTGATAAAACTTCACGGTATGCTCCTTCACAATTATCTTGCCTTGTTTCAAATTCAAAAACTCCTCAGCCTTTACTTTCCTCAACTCCTGAGAAAAGAAATGATCAAGAAAGGCACTCGAAAAGTCATCCCATATAGCCTGCTTAGCATTATCTCCCCTTAAATTCTCCCATTCCTCATACCATTGATATGCTATATCTTTTAACTGATATATGGAAAATTCTACACCCTCAGAGTCAAAAGCATGCATAACTCAAAAAATCTTCTCTGTCTCATCTATAAACCCTTGAGGATACTCCTCAACCTTGGAGATAGTAAAGGTCGAAGGACTCAACCTCTTAAATTAGCCAACTCTGGTAGCCTCAGAAGAACTCCCAATAATGCCAACAGGACCCGACTGACGAGACTAAGATGTCACTAACTAGGTCAATAGATTAATAGAATGGTAAAACTCGACATTGGATATATCTCTTTGAGATAATTGAGCAGGAGTGTCACCAGCTGAAGAAGGATCAATAGGGGCTACTAGAACCCTACGAGGGCAATCAGAAGCAGTGATCCTAGACTGATTCTATACCCCATAGGTAGGATGAGATCCATCCACATTACCTTCAGGCGGGACAAAAGAGTTTCCACTAGCATCAGATCTTCTAGGAGGCATGATCTGAAATATAAACATATGGGAATTAGAGAAGATTCAAGGCCTTAGACTCTACAGCTAAAAAATAGAACAACAAGAAAGAGAAACATTTCTAGATACCCTATAGCCTCTTCTTTTTAATATGGTTCATTACACATCCATAAAGAGATTTTACTTGTGGATACCTAATTGACCATAAACCTAGTTCTCTAATACAAAGCTTTTCATGACCCAAGCTAGGTCCTGGCCATCTTAAGTCTGTCGAGGACCAAAGACCAACCTCTTTTCCTAGTCAACAAAACATAATATACTAGCAGTGGAAGAATTTCAAATATATAACAAGATAGAGTAATCAACAACTTAGAGTATATAAGAATGTCAACAATAACTCCAGTCCACAATAATCCACAAAGCCTCTAAATAAAACCAAATCAATCTAAGTTGGGATATGCCCCCAACGATAGATAAAAATAAGTGCAAAGAAAAGTCTATGATAATAGATAAGCCAAGAAGTAACGACCTTCCAGAAGAAAGAGGCTAACAACTTTAAGTTGACTGCTGACAACCCAAAAATTCTATCATTGTGCAGAAAAAGTAGAAGTTTCTCCATATCATACATTGCGTGGGGATAAAATATCCAGACATGGTTAGCGGGTTGAGCGCTAGCTTGTAACTCAAGGATAAAGGGGATAAAATAATGCCATTATTCCAAAACCAATCAAAATCAATGCACAAGTACACATACATATATACACACACATGTACATATACACACATATATATATGATGTTGGGAGAGGGAACAAGGTTTAGTAAGAAGTTCAAATCATTAGCCTAGACTGTGTATCTTGACCGTCATAAAAACAACTCACAGGTTATAAAGGTCCAGTTGTCTCCCCCTGGTCGGGCCCTAGTGCGTGTTAGCCATATGAACTGGAGATATCACAAAAGGTCAGGGAATCCTCATACCTTATGCCTTTTATGATGTAAATACATATAGTCGTTTATGCAATACATTAGTTTAAAGAAGTAGGCCAAGCTAATTGATTAATCTCATTCTAAAACCAATTATGCAAGTTGGTTGAGGTTCTCATCAATTTCAATACCAAAATATAATTAGGAGAATCCTTATACCCCTAGTTCTTTCTCCCTCTCAATTCTCTCTATCTTCCTTCGTTCATTATTTCTCTCATGTATGTCTATGTCTCTCTTTTTGATTTTTGTGTATTGTATTCTGCTCAGTTCTTTATGAGAGTTTGTAAAGTTGTACTTAAAGCTGTGTGAGTATCGGTGTATGTGAGTGTATTGGTGAGGATGATAAAAACGTGATATGCATAGGGTAGGAAAGGGGGTACATGAGATTTGGGAGGGTGTGGAGTGTGTAAAATTTGTTATGGGTTTTGTTAAAAGTTGATTATTTGTCTTTTTTATGAAAGAATTATAGAATGGGGTGGGGTGCATGGCAAGGTGAGGTAAATGGATTAATATGACTTTTGAGAGGGGAAAAATTATGTGTCTACACCCAATATGTCTAATAATTAGATTTCTCTACCATGAGTTTTTGATAACCATAGTGTCTTGGCCAGCTTTTGCGCACCTTGACTAAATGCGTGAAATACCTGCTTTCTCCTATCGACAATATATACTAAGAAATTTGCCCACCAAAGCTCAACCAGGACAGATGGAAAGAGTCACTAAGTGTTTTTTGTCTCTACAAGATTTGAACCTAAGACCTCAGGTTCTCTACCTGCTGCGTTGACCACCAAACCATACACTTTGGGTACGATAGCTACAATGAAATGAAATAGAAGGAAAAGGAAACATAGATCTTTTAAGAAGCTCAAGGTGCTAAGATGATTCAATCAACCAAATTAAAAATTTAAGGCTAAATTAAAACCTATAATATGAAGCAAAGTAAATATATAGTCCTATTCTATGAACAAACAAAATTAAATTTCCAGGACCACAAAAGAAAGTATGTTTAAACTTTAATAAAAAGCTAGGAGTGAGAACACGATGAATAAAATCAAGGCTCATGTTTGTATTCACTGTGCTTTTCAACTGTTATATTTAACAACACAGCTTAGTACCTAAATTTTGAGAAAATTTTTCACAATTAAGACTTTCTCTTTAACAAACAATAGAAAAGTTCATAGTTCCTAGTTTTCAAGGAACAAAAAGTTAATACAGGATGCCTATAATGTAGTCTGCTCGAAACATACAACTCAGTACCAAGTGGCAGAGTTACAGATTCCGTAGAACCCAATAGCTAATAGTCTGTGCTGAGCACGGGCCCACTTTGTTGACTTGGTTTTCTATCTATTCGAAAGAGTTTTTTTAATTAGAAAGCACAAATTGTTATTGATCATAAAGAAGTACTTATTGTTATTGGATATAAAGGGGATCCAAGTATAAGTAGGAGGGTCTACAAAACTTATATCATATACATCTTTTGTGTTGGTTCATACATATACCAATCACAAGCATTTGTATCCGAGGACTAAATTTTCTTCATTTTTAAAGCCTTAGGTTTCTTTCATTCCAAACTACCTAAAAATGTCGGGTGAAATTGTCGTCCATACATCTCTGAGGCGTTCTTTTATTTCTTGTATGTTCAGTTTATGACAAACTTCTTTTAGAATTTCATGCATCACCCATTTGAATCTAAATTAATACATGGAGTATAGCTAACACAGATTTAGAACGGATCTCAATCTGCTTCCATGTGGACTATGAGTCAAGAAAAAAAAGCTCAAATGGTATGTACCCCATCACCCAGAATGAAATAGGTGATCTCATAGTTCTTGTTCTGTGAGGATGTGTTGTTAGGTTCTCCATTTTATTTTCTCATTGAGGCCAAACCTAAACGGCTAAAACTGTGCTCGAGAGATAGTTGCCCATACACTAATACAGGATATATATATTCTCGAGAAGAGAGGATCCTATGCTTGTGTGAATTAAACTAAAATGTAAAACTAGCTTAGTTTTCCACCTGGTTTTTAGTGTTAAGCCATTTCTAACAAAGTCTAAAGGACATACATTGCCGAGTTGGGATTATGATTGAAGATAATCTAAGAAAATCTCTATAATGGAGCATAAGCTACAACTAAATAATTAAATAAATTCCTTATCAAAGGTTCCAGAACCATCCTTTTTCTACCCATACTAGCAAAGTGAATATTGCAGTTATGCACTAATAAAAAATTATACCAATAATTTTAATTTATCTGGCAATGGATTGGTCCACTAGCTTTAATTGACCTCAGTTAAATTGATAACATTCAAAGGAGTATAGAGACTCTTTTATTTTAGTTAATATTTTAATAAGGATTTCATTCTGATCATTGTGGAAATAGCTATGCAAGGTAAGACTGCAAGCCCTTGTGGTCCATCCCTTCTTGGCATAGCGTGAGCTTTAGCGGGCTGTCTTTTCTTTAAAAAAGAAAATAATACAATCAAATATAACTAAGAACTCTCCTTAAATTTCTCATTTTTTAATTAATTTGACTTTTCCTCCTCTAATTCAGTGTCAAAAGTGATACAACTAAAAGTATCAGGATTACTAAGTATTATTAAGTATTAACTAATAAAAAACAGCTGGTACTAACTATCGTGGAATTCAATGTAGGCATTTTTATCTAGTTGCTTATTTATATGTGCAATAGTCCATCTGAAGAGGAAGGAAGCACTGCATCAAAGAATTATAGGGTGGAAAGAAAGGAGAATAATAAAGACGCCACAATTTTTAGCAAAATTACGTACGTATAATTCTGACGAATCAATCAATTCATGAAGAATGTTTTCGTTGTTGAAACAAGAGATAAAATAACTGTAAAAGAAAGGTTTTTTTTGGGGAGGGGGGTTGGGGGTAGGGTGGGGTAGGGGTTGAACTAAGTGCCTGTTTGGTATTTTCCAAAAAAATCACTTATTTTTTAGGAAAAATAATTTTTTTGAAAAGAAGATGTTTAGTAAACCTGTAAAAATGCTTTTAAAAAGAAGTTTGCTTCTGAGAAGAAATATTTTTCTGCTTCTGGGGAGAAACAGAAAATTTATGCTTTTCAAAAAAAGTAAAAGCAAAAAATTATTTTTTTCAGGATAAAAATATCCCATATTAATTAATTAGCATATCTTGTAAGTTTGAATTAAAAATTTTGTACTTTATATTTACATCATAATTTTTTATTTTATTCATAATTTATATATTTAATTTTATCTTCACTCATTTTCTTTGAATAAATTTGAAAATATCATTGATGATGATGACCGAAGAATATATAACTTTTTAATTTTTATTATTAATGATAAAAAATGACAGATAAATCATGTTATAAGATTAAATGATACTTTGGCTGCCCTTATAATTTTTTCTCGAATATTTAATTTTAAATAAATAGTTCATGAAAAGTGACATATTTCTTACCATGTAGTTGTAATACCCCACAATATTCTAGACAATTTTTCAGCTAGTCGTCACATGTTTAGAAGTCCCAATGCCATTATTTCACACTAAGTACAAGTGACATGTCCATTTTAACACCTCAAGATTTCGAACATTTTATTTTTATTTTTTTTGAGTTCTAAACGCTGATTTATGAGTTGAAATATTTTTAGGAATATTATAAGGGTCATTCGAATGAGTTTAGAAATTTTCATAATAGGGTCAGAGTGATTTTGGACCACGGAGGCAGTAAGCCTCCGCGATTTCAATGTCTCAAAGGATAGTCTCCGTGATATACAGTGTGTCACAAAGGTTAGCCTCCACGATACACAGTGTATTACGGAGGGTAGCCTCTACAAAAGACGGCGAGCCACAGAGGCTGTGTAAACTTGGGAAGTTTCCTTTAAGATAAAGGGGAATTTTGGTCTTTCCCCCCTTTCCCTAAACACCCAATATTCATGATTTAAAATCCAAGAGGGGCATTAGTTTTCCCATTCATTATCAGTTAACAATGTTCCCTTTTCTCCATTCTCAAGAACACAAAAATCAAAAGTTGCTTCCAAGAATTCATCATCCAAGGTCTCAATTTCAAGTTTTCTTCAAAAATTCAAGTACTCAAGTACGTGGGGTATTCATCAGTGAGTTTCTTCCACCCATTGAGTCCCAAGAATTCCTTGTTTTCAAGTGTAAACCGTTTTTCCTCTCTTTTTCAAATTTCAATGTCAAGTATGAATACTCACTATTCTCTTAATAGTTTTAAATTCAAACCATGATAATGTGTTTTCCCATGTAGATTATGTTCTTATATGATTTCTAATCTCAGTCACCCATATCATGTTCAATCGATACCATATTAATCAATTAATTAATAAATTAAACCATTTGAGCATGATGTCCTCATAAGTTTAACATATTTCCATACTCATCGTCATGGGTTTCATAATTTTAGTGATATATGATATGTTTAGGGTATCTAAATCATGAAGTTTCTTACAATGTTTTAAATGATGTTATCGTATTTAAAGTATTATTTAGTGTTGAAGGGTTATGAACACCCGATACCTAGGTGTTTATGCATGTTTCCAATTTCAAGTAACAATTCAGTCAAAATCATGATTTTATCACCATATTCAGATTATCATTTTCATAATGAGAACTCACAGTATTATTTCATGCAAAGTACATCAGTTAACTTGTTCATGCATACTTCAAATTTTTTCATGCACTATTATTTTCAGAATCCCATATATGAGCATATACGTTAACAGTGCATGCAATAGTTTATGCTTCAGTGTCAGTTCAGTTGGGTGCATAGCTTAACACCGAGTGAATGCAGAGATAGAGGCTCCCCTTTCAGTTAGGCAAAAGTTGTTCATAGTAGTCCCTAAGTTCTAAAACTATGTATCCAGCGTAGGTTTTGAGGGGTCACTTGTCATTTTAGGCTTGACACCCTCTCAGGGGTCACTTGTCAGTTTAGTCTTGACACCCTGTTCCTTTAGGACATCAGATTTGTGGATCCACACTGTCAGTGTTGGTACCCATGGTAAGGTATTGACACTCTTCTAACTAGGGTTACAGGTTGGACCTCGATTAGATCAGAATAGGGAATTTCAGTTAAATGTTAGCTCCCATTGTCTTAGTTCAGTATTCATACTATATCAGCTAAGATTTACATAAACAAGTGTCTAACTTATCAGTTATTTGGTTGTTCAGTTTTACAGATTATTTTAGCACACGTTTTACTTGGGCTTGCATTCATGTTACATGTTCATGCATTTTTGCTCAGTACTTATGTGTATCTCAATTGTCCCTATCTCATGTACTATTACATTCAAAGTATAGATTGCACTCTCTTTTGCGCTATGTTTTCTTATAACATAGGTTTGGATGCTCAGTTCCCCGATCGCCTTTAGTTTGTTTAGTTCTGCTTAAAAGCAGTTATGGTGAGTCTTTATCCTTCGAGGACAAGTTATTTTTCATTATTTTTAGTACTTTAATTACTTCAGTTAGTTGGAGTTCATTGGGGGCTCTCCTCATGTTTTAGAGACTTTCAGATAGTCAGACTTATTTTTAGTTTTTATTTAGAAGTTTAGACATGTTGGGTATTGTTTAATTACTATATTTTATTAGAGTTTTTATCAGTTTAGTTTCTGCATATAATGTTTTATTATTCTATTAAGTGCTCACAGCAGATTAGGGGGTAGTCTCAATTTGTAAAAAACTTGCTATTAGAGACTAAGGTTTTTAAAGTGTCCTAGGGTGTCTGAAAGCGCGTTGAGTAGAGTCTTGTGCATGGGTGTGAAACAGGCCACACCTATGGGCAAGAGGCTATGAGTTATTTTAGGTAAGTTTTCCTTATTTCATTATTCATGTTGTGCAAAAGAGCGTGAGCTCTATTGAATTCCATTTCTAACTTGTCTTTCATTCATTTATAGAAAATGCCTCCTAGAATAAATAACAGAAGAAGAAACGAGGATCAGCTTGCACTACCCTGTTCAGGAAGACCCTCTAAATAAATATGTTTCCATGCCAAATTCAGGATCATTTTCACTGTTTTTGCCTTGACTATAGCTGCTCAGAATAACCAGTAGTCTATTTTCCTCGACAATCTTGTAGTGAGCACGACAACATCTAGGATCCAAGACTTCATTCGGATGAATCCTCCATTATTTTCTGGATCCAAGTTTGAGAAAGATTCACAAGAGTTTCTGGATGTTGTGTAGAAAGTGATAGATATCATGTGTGTTACCGCTAGTGAGAGTGCTAAATTAGTTACTCACCAATTACGAGAAGTAGCTTATACTTGGTTCAAGCAATGGAAGGAGGACAGAGGTATTGAGGCAGGGCCTATAGAGTGGGATGAGTTTGCTATGACCTTCTTTGATAGATTCTTCCCACTCGAGTTGAGAGATGCCAAAGTACAGGAGTTTATAAATCTAAAGTAGGGTAACATGAGCATGAATGAGTACTCACTCAAGTTTACTCAGTTAGCAAGGTATGCTTCAACTATAGTGGCTGATTCTAAGACCAGAATAAGTAAGTTTATGCCTAGTGTGTTAGATGGTGTAATGAAGAAGTGTAGGATGACTATATTAATTAAGGAGATGTACATTTCTAGGTTGATGGTTCATGCTCAACAGATTGAGGAGGATAAACTCAAAGAGAAGGAAAAGAGAATAAGAGAGCTAAAATTAGTAGCTTTAACTTCTTACAGCAAAAGGTCTAATGAAGCAAATCGATATCAATTCCACCAGAAATTTCCCGATCTTGCTCTATCTTTAGCTAGTGTACCAGTGCCTAAGTTCAGACAATATAATCAAAAAAGAGTACCAGGCTTTAAGTCCTAGGGTAGCATGAATAAAGGTCACACAAATCCATTCTGCAGGAAGTATGGTAAAAACCATAAGCATGAGTACTTGGTTGGAAGTGATACATGCTTTGGGTATGGTAAGTTAGGCCACAATATCAAGGAGTGTCATGTATTTTCCCATCAAGGAAGAAGTGATCATTAACAGGGACAAACTAACTCTTCAACAGCCATAACATGATGCCAAACCCTGTAGGGTTCCACCTCCAGTGCCACGAGTGGGCAGCACCAAAATCCACTTTATTCTCTTGAGACTCAACTTAATTAGGAGAGTTCTTCTGATATGGTTGCGGGTACATTACAAGTCTTCCATCTTTATGTTTATGCGTTATTATACCCTGGAGCTTTACTTTCTTTTGTAACTCCCCATATATCCATAGACTTCAACATCAGTCCCGACATATTAGCAGAGCCCTTCTTAGTGTCTACCCTAGTGGGTATTTAGCCAGATGGGTATACAAAAATTATCGGGTCTTAGTGTCTCAAAAAGTCACTTTAGTTGATCTTGTAGAGTTAGAGATGACTAATTTTGATGTCATTCTCAACATGGATTGGCTCTACTCGTGCTATGCCTCAGTTGACTGTAGATACAGAATTGTATAATTTTAGTTCCCTAATGATCCTGTTATAGAATGAAGGGGTAGTACTTTAGTGCGTATTGGTTGATTTTTCTCCTATCTTAAGGCAAGAAAGATGATATCCAAGGAATGTATTTACAATCTCGTTCGAGTCAAGGACTCAAATTCTAAAACTCCGAGTCTAGTGTTGGCTTCAGTAGCGAATAAATTTCTAGAAGTGTTCCCTGAAGATCTTCCCAAAATTTCTACCGAGAGGGTAATTGATTTTGGAATAGATCTACTACCAGATACCCAGCCTATATAAATTCTACCTTATAGAATGCCTCCAACTGAGCTTAAGGAATTAAAGGAATAATTGAAAGATCTCTTACATAAGGGTTTCATTAGGCTTAGTGTTTCTTCGTAGGGTGCTCCAATTCTATTTTTGTGAAAGAAAGATGGTTCCCTCAGAATGTTGCATCAACTACCATCATTTGAAGAAAGTCACAATAAAAAATAAGTATCCTCTCGCCAGGATTGAAGACTTTTTGGACCAACTTTAGTGTGCAAGCTATTTATCTAAGGTATACCTCATATCCAGCTATTATTAGCTTAGAGTCATAGAAAGTGACATCTCAAAGACAGCCTTCAGAACTTGATATGGTCAGTCAAAATTTCTAGTTATGTTATTTGGACTAAAGAATGCTCCTGTAGCTTTTATATACTTGATGAACAGGGTGTTAAAGCAGTACTTGGATATGTTCGTCAAAGTCTTCATAGATGACATCCTCATCTATTCTCATAGTGAAAGCAATCATATCGACCATTTGAGGATTGTATTGCAAACCCTTAAGGATCACAAGTTATTTGCTAAGTTCAATAAGTGCAAATTCTAGTTGACATCAATATCTTTCCTTGGTCACATCATTTCCGGTGATGGCATCTGAGTTGATCCTCAAAAGATCAAAGTAGTGAGAAACTGGCCTAGACCCATCTCTCTCTCAGACATCAGGAGTTTCTTGGGTTTAACTGGTTACTATAGATAGTTTATGGAAGGATTCTCTTCTATTGCTTCTCCCATCTCTCGACTAACCCTGAAAAAAGTCAAATTTTGGTGGTCAGATTCCTACGAAAAGAGTTTTTAGAAGTTAAAAACTCGACTTACTTCCGCTCCAGTATTGACTCTACCAGAGGGTTCAGATAGGTCTATAGTTTATTGTGATGCTTCTAGAATTGGTCTTGGTTGTGTGTTGATAAACGAGGTTAGGTCATAGCCTATACCTCTTGATAGATCAAACCCCATGAGAAAAATTATCCGACCTATGACCTTAAGTGTAATACCCCATACTATTCTTAACTCAGTTCAGCTTCTAGTTGATGCATAAGGAGATTAAGGCCTGAAAATTTCACTAAGTGTTGGGGAATTAGTTATTTTTAAGGCTTATAAACTTGGAGGATTTTTAACTTGATCTTCCCGACCCTGAGATGTTGGTTTTTGAGCTAATTTATGTTCAGGGGTGTAAGTAGTATGTCGTAGAGAAGTTTTGGGATTTTTTTGGATGGGGTTTGGGTTATGTTTGGATCATGAAACTAGTGGGTTATCGTAATAAGACCGCATCATGGTGTTATTATCATTGTCATGCAGACCGCATCGCGGTGAGGGAAATGCACTACCACGATAAGATAGCATTATGGTAAGTTTGTTACATCTAGTTCTAAATTTAAATGTCAGAGGGGCAATTGGGTTTTTCCCCCTCAAACCAATCGTTTATAACACGACTTGGGCATCAGTTAGGGAATAATTTTTCCCTTCTTCTCCAATTATCCTCCTAAGAAAACCGTCCCCTTTCCCCAATTACAAAAATTCAATTCCTTCATCCCCAAGAAATTAAGAATTCAAGTTACCCAAGTTCAAGAACCTTCAAGAAAGCATCAAGATTGGTTTTTCTCTTTTAAGTTAAAAGTTTAAGGTATGTTGGGTATTCATTCATGGGTCCCTTCCATCCATGGATCTCAAAACCCCTTTTTCCTCAATTAAAGAATGAACTTTCTATCATTATGGTATTTTATATGTTCAAGAAAGATTAAATTTCATGTTTTCATAGCGATTTAAAGTTAATTTAACCCATGTATGATCCCATGCAAGAAATGATTTCCTTATGCTAAGAAGTTTAGTTTCCCATGCATTGTTCAAGTAAATTTCATGACTTGTTGAATGCTCATATTTAGATATCCTTATGTTCAAGTTCATGCTTTCCACATGTTTGATGAAATTCTCATGTCTTGATTTGAACAATAATTCAATCCTACAGTCTTAAGTTTAAATATCATGTTTTATGATCATTCAGTGTTGGGGGGTTATGAACACCCGATACCTATGTATTTTATATAATTTCAGATATTCAAGTATGATTCAATTAAACCATGATTATTCCTATCTATTCAATTATTATGATCATAATGAGCACTATCAGTCATGAAATCATGTTCAGTTAAAATCAGTCCAGTTTCAGTTCAGTTGGGAGTAGGATTTAGCACCGAGCAAACTTAGGGATGGGGGCTGACCTGGCCGTAGAGGGTGCAACCCTTAGTAGCAATTCCCGAGTTATAGAACTATGTAGCCAACGTAGGTTAGAGATGTCCACCTGCTAGTTGAGGGTTGACAAAGTGTTTACCTGCCAGTTGAGGGTGACACATATCTTACTAGAGTACCTACCAGTTGAGGGTGACTCATTAGTCCTTCGGGACACCAATTTAGTAGAACCACACAACCAGTGTTGGTACCCATGGCACAGTACTAACACCCTTCTAACTTGGGTTACAGTTTGGACCCCGTTTAGCTCAGATTGGAGCATGTCAGTTAGATGATACCTCCTACAGTCTCTGTACAGTATTTAGTATATATTCAGTTCAGGTTTTCTTGACCAAAGCATACAAATTTACAGTTATTCAGTTATACATATTTTAGTCTTTTAGATTACAAATTATTCCAGAAATATGTATATGCTTGGTCTTTCATTCTCAAATACTATAGTTTTTATGCATTCATGCTCAGTTATTTCATGTTTTTCAGTTAGTCTTTATCTCATATGTATAGTACCTCATGTATTTCAGCCAGACCTCATCTCATATACTAGGATATTTAATGTATTGAGTGGATACTCTTCTTTTTTCTATGATGTGTTATATTATAGGTTTGGAGGCTCAGTTTTCCAACCGCAGTTAGACAGCCAGCGTTACTCAGCAGCCATAGTGGTGAGTCCTCATCCATCGAGGACATATTATCTCTCATTTAGTACTTCAGTATTTTATTATGTTCAGTCAATCGTAGTTAGTTGGGGCCTTGTCCCATTAACTCCTCAGTCAGTTAGAGACTTTTCAGATAATCAAACTGTCAATTAGACACTTATCCAGTTTATCAGTCTTCTCAGCATTATTAGTTTTTTGAGTTGACCATTAGATTTTAGTATTTTAGTAGATATTTCAGACTTATGGTTGAACCACATTTTGAGTATTTAGATTTGCATTTCTTCAGTAGTTTTTCTTCTGCTCATGTGTATGATTATTACTTTATTCAGTGCTCACAACAGGTACCAACTCATGGGTTAACTTGTGATCACTTGTGACTGTAAGCACCATTTTCACGGCTACGGGGTAGCCTCAAATGATAGACTAAAGACTACCAACACTCAAAAATGGACACTAGATAGCAAAAATCAGCAATCATACAAAAGAAAAAACAACACACTTAGAAGAAAAGAGATGAAGAGATGCATAAAGTAAAGATAGTAGAAAAACTCTCACTTCCACCAATGAATAGCACTAGAAGGTGTATCAAACCTTCAAACACACATCACCAATGTAAGATCTAATCACTCTCTTAGGTAACCCAAAGGACTCACACTTCCTCAAGCACACCTTTTTGCCAAATATCCAATACAAGTGAAATCCTCTTTCAATTGCATTCAATGTTCAATTTCGATTTTCCCTCTCTTAAGAAGAAGAGGAAAACTACCATCTACTACTAAGATTACAATCTAAAAAGTCATTCAACTCATTATGTCCAAAACTAATGAAAATGAAAGGCTACTTGTCTATTTATTCTTATTACAAACAAAGACTAAAATACCCTTAATGAAGGGTGCTCCTTTGGAGTGTAAAAATAAAGTCTTAAAAGACCATAATCAACCTAAATTAGGGTGCCTCTTAGGCGTTGAAATATAGGGAGTAGAGTCCTTCTTGCCCTTTAAGTGAGGCACCTCTTGAGTGTATTGATTCCCTTCTCCTCCTTCAAGTTGACAAGACTTTAAAAGGCTCTAAACATTTGCCAATTCTGAAGCTTGAGTCTTTGACCATGCCTTGTATTATTTTATGCTCTTCATGCTTGTATCATCCTCTCCATATTGAAAGGAATTTATCCATAAATTCATACCTTGCAAAACCAAAGGGAGGGAAAACAAACACACAATCCTCATGATAGGAGGGTTAGCATTAGTACCATAAGTGAGGTAAAGATGCCAAGGGGGTACACTCTTAGAATACAATCAACCATCCTTTGTGAGGAGTAATAAAATCCAATCACTAACATCACAAAGGACATACTTAAAGCAAACATCAATGAGTGGAGGATACAATCTGAAATCAACACATATGTCACTTATTTTCAAGGGAAGGAAAACATTCAAAATTAGACATCTATGGCTTAGGAAGGTTCCCTTAACAACACATATTCCATCACTCCAAGGTTATTCATACTTTACATACAGTCACATATCCTTGGTATTTGACATGAAAAACTTAGCATAAGGGATACAAAGGAAGTGAAGGGCATCAACATGAAAAGATAAATAGCATGATCAAAAACTAAACCTCCCACATCTCAAAGGAATTCCGGGGTCAAAAGGAAGGAGTAAGCAAGGGTCTAGGCCAACTATAACTATTCCTTTTACTAGATAATCATGCTCAAAATTACCCCAAATAATCACCCTTATAAGAAAGCTATCATTTAAGACAAAGGGGTTAGGACCTAGCATTTCTCCCCTAAGATCAAACACACCTTTATTCACAAGTTTTCCAAACACACAATCATCATGAAAAATATTAGTGCCATGGTTTTCTTCACACAAAATCAAAGGACCATACTCAATATGTAGATCAACATTACAAGAACCAATAAGCCAAGGTTGTTCACATTTAAAATACATCCACGGGTCTTTTGTTTTTGACATAAAAGGCTTAACTTGGAGTGCACAAAGGAGGTGGTTTTGGAAAATGGCAAGAGATAAGGAAACTACAATGGTCTTAATGGCCTTACTATACCCAAAAGGTAAGGCTACCTTTGGAGCATAAGATACACTTATTTCATTACCTCTACAAAGGGCCTCATCAAATATGGTACCACCATTAATCCTAAGGTCCACCTCATCCACATATCATCATCACTCAAACATGGAAAGCAGCCACCAATCTTACTACCTCTACGTAATACCATTTCAAAATTAATAAAGTTATCATCATTGGTAAAGATGTAGTCTAGGAAGGAATCAAGTGTGAAGACATCACCCAAGATGATATCATCTACAAGAGGGTTATGTAGTGTGTGAATACTCTTGTCACATAGTAATGGACCCTTATTCAAGTTATAAGTGCTAGCACTAGATGGACACAAATCATTCTTAAGAAAAAGAATTAATTTTGTCATCTACAGGATCAACTAGTACTTGCGTACTCACAACAAGAGTTTGTTCCTTATGAAACCTATCAATGCCAAGAGTATCACAAAAGGGAGATTCATACACTTCTTTACTAGGCCAAACCAAAACTACACCACTTTGGCTACTACTAGCCACATCACAACAATTCAAGTTTCTAGGAGTGTAGAAAATAGCTTTGTTACCTTGTAGATCATGAGAAGTATTTTGTTCACTTGATTTTGTACCATGGTAGCCCTCATGACCCACATCACAATGGAATATGTCAAGATTTCCCCTTGGATTTATTTCTTCATCACTTATCCCAAGATTGGAACTTTCGGCCAAGGGTTCCGTTAACTCATCAACCAGGTGTGTGTGGAATTCCTTTTGGATTCTTCTTTGAGAATGTATGATCTTGAACCTGCACATAATAAGAATCAGTTCTAGGAAAAATGCTAGCACTTGGGTTTGGAAGTAACAAGGCACACTTGTGGGCAAGTTCCACAATCAAGTTTGCTTTTCCATTTTCAAGCTCACATTCCGAGACCTCTCATTCCCTATTTTTATTTCTTTTATCACATTCTTATTGTACCTTACCATCCATTTTATTTCCATCTTTAGGATTGTCCTTACTTTTCTTGGGTTCTAACTCTTCCTCTTTTTCTACTTAGAGGAAATTTGGTTTTGGAAAGTTTGGATAGGGTAAATCGGGTTTGGTTGAAGGAGGATTTAAATTGGTGGCCTTGGATTTAGGAGAGTGTAGGATCTTTGGTTTTGAGGGGTTTGAACTTGTGGAGGGTTTGGTGGACATAGTTTATCAACCCCCGCTTTCATTCTAATCACACTACCCTTCAAAACATCCATATCACCCTTCATATCTGTCCTCATAGCATCTATGATAGGGAATTCCTAACTTGAGACCTTTCACACGAAGTCAAGCACATGAGTTGCAATGACTCCAAGCCTTGTTCACATTCTTGGCTATGTGTGAGGCCCTTGTGAGCCCATCTAAGGGCCTATATTTAATAAAATATAAAGAGGCCCACAAAGACACCCCAAACCCACCCACTTAAATGCCAAGGGTAATTTGGTCTTTGTCCCTCCTTTATAAGTGACTATATAAGCCATGTAATAGGGCTAGTCTTGCGTTAATTGATTCCTATTATTTAAGAAACAAAGACTTATAAATTTTTAACTTCTCTTTCTCACTATTTGGAGAGGCCAAAACCAAATTCTCACTAGTAGAGTGATACTAGTGTTGTATCTTTGCTAGAAACTAGGTTCTTGAGGTTCTTTGAGTCCCTCTTGTTCCAAGTAAGAACTTGGTATTGATATATATTAGTCTTAGGGTCCTTTCTCTTGTTAGGGGTTTTAGATTAATGAATATTGTGTGTCAAGTTTCTATCTCTTTCTTTGTAAATCTTGTTAACATTGTGTTGTTGAATATAAAAGTCTAATGAAGCCGTGTGGGGCTCTTTCGATTCACTAGCAATATTTTCTTTGTTGTTCTTGTTGTTAAACTTACTTTTCTAGTTCAAACAAATGTTGCGAGCCTAGTGAAGTTGTGTGTGGCCATTTTTGATTCACTAGCATTTTGTTGTTCATCTTGTTGTTCTTGTGTTGGTTGGAATCTATTGATACGCACTTAGCATTGTATCATTTAGTATCAAAGCTCAAGGCTAGGTTTTGTTCTTACAAAAACAATCTTGGAAAGCTCTTACCAAAAAGTGTGTTCTTGAACATTTTGGTAAAAAAAATTGGTTGTAGATCCACAAAAGTTTTAGTTGTTTAGTTGTTTCTTGTGTTGGTTTCTTTCTCATCAACACAAAGGGTGTCTAAATCTAAAGTTGAGCTTAATGAAAAATAGAATTGTGTTGTGAAAAAAAAACCTAGAAGTGACCATTGTGGTGTATTGTTGTTGTGTTCTTGAAGGTGTTGATGTTGTGTTCATCCTAAACTTCTCCTCATATTATGTCTTAACTTCTATAAAGATTAATAGATCCAAAAAGTTGTAAGAGAAAATTGAAAATTGTTTGTGAGAAGACTTGCCAACATCACCTTTTCAAGACTTGACAACCACTTTTCCTTAAAACAAGGAACCTTGTCTTGTGGGACTAGTGAGGTCAAACATCTCCTTTTGAAAAAAAAAAGAAAAAAAAGGGGGTTTCAAAAATGTTACAACACTTTATGTTTTCCATCCCAATAACAAGTCATCCATTATAAAAGATCTAAGGGGACTAAGACTTCAAGTTGATGAACTATTTATGTGGACCCACGGCCATTGACATGCTGCCACGTCACCCTAGTTAGTGTTCACATGATAATTAAGCTCAAATTTGGATGTTCTAGTTTCTAATTATTGATTCCTAGTTTCCTCTAATTGACTTGAGAACTAATTAACAAACTAGTACATTACTACTAGCTTGTCAATTAGTCACTTGAAGCCTTGTGTTCGTGTCAACGTTTGTTTGTGTGCTTTTGTCATTTGAATACGTTGTAAATCTTGGCTCTAGTCTGACGAGAATTATTTTAGTTTCAAATAAGAATCCATTTTGGGCAAGAGCATACTCATACCTTATGGATTCATGGGTTCCTAGCCAATCTACAACTCTTGTGGAACTTGAGTGTGAGTGAACCAAGAGAGTGTGAGTGAGGAGAGGGATATTAAACTAACTTGTTTGTTGCTTGTGTAGGTGATACCTTGATAATGGAGGGAACCACGTCTCAAACCATGGATTCTAATGAAATGGAGAATATGAGGGTCACTCTTGAGGCTATGACCCGAGCTCTTGAAAGGTTGAGTACGGAAGTGAGAGCCATAAGGGGAGAAGTGACAACTATTAGTGGGAGGTTAGAACAAGTGAAGAGTCAAAGAAACTCTCGTCCTTCTACTCCTTGACATGTTTTGTCAAGTGGACATGATAGAAATTCCTCCACCACCGTTACTTCCGAAACATGGCCACAATTGCCAAATCCTTCACTAGCTCCACTAAATGGCGCAAGCCAAAATACTTATAACCCTCTAAACTGAGACTCCAATAGACCAACCCATTCCTAAATATCTCAAGTTCCATAAGAGGTACTCAGACATCAAATGCCTCCACAAAATCTAACCCCCCCTTCCAAGCTCCACTAAACCAAAGACCACCACCTCCATAAAATCCAATTCCTCCGAATCAAGTTCTAAATGTCCAAAATCATCCTGTCCACCTTTAGAAATATGGTAGAGAGGATTATAAAGGGTATGGAACCTTTGATGATGCCTACATAAGGGAGAAAGAGATGAGAGAAGTTCGTATGGATCCAAAGAGATACCGAGGGTATAGAGAAAGGGGAAACCGGTACCTAGAGAGAGACGTAGGCATCAATACCATCAAATTGAGCCTACCTATCTTTAAGGGTAAAAGTGACCCTGAGGTGTATCTTGCTTGGGAGTCTGCGTGTGATAAAGTGTTTCAAGTGAATGATATCTCGGAGGAGAAGAAGAGTTGTTATGCCATAGCTCATTTTGAAGGCTATGCTAACACTTGGTGGGAATACATCAAGCTGTTCGACAACGATTTGGTAGAGGGACAACCACCACCATGGTTTTGGTTGAGGTACCTAATGAGGCAACGGTATCTTCCCAAAAGTTATCGTCATGAGTTATTTTCTAGGTTATACAATTTGTTACAAGGGAATTGAAGCGTTATGCATACTATGATGAGTTTCCACAACTCATGTTGAAGCTTGATCATCAAGGAGATCAAATTGTCCATGACATCATTCGGTTCAAGTGTGGGTTGAACAAAGAGATCTCCACTCATTTGACGCTTCACAAGTTTGATACCGTTGAAGGGATTTTCTAAGCAGCTCTTGAGATTGAAAGGGAGCTTAAAGAGAGGTTGTCGTTCAAGGCAAAGGGACCATCAACCTCAGGTTGGCTGAGGAGCAAAGATATGGTTCAACTATCTTTGGTTTGGCCCAAAAACAAAGACCAACCCGCCACTATAAGGCTGTCCAAGCCTAAAACAGTCCATAAATTTTCTCCCCGGCAAGAAGCTCACAAGTATCCTAATCCTAAAGGGTTCCAATATTTCAAGTGCCAAGGTTGTGGACATAAAGCCAATGAATGTCTAAACTGGCGCAATGTGATCTTAAGGGAAGGGAGATTGTATTACCATGGTGAGGAAGTGGGTCTTGAAAAATAAGAGAATAAGGCCAAGCCTCAAGATGGAGAGAAACCTGAAAATGAGCCACATAATGATGATGATTGTGAGGATGCTTATCCGCAAGAAGGGGAGTGCGTGGTTCCAAACTTTGTAGTGAGGCGTGCCATGATTAGTAAGACGATAGATGACACTAGCCAACGGGAGAATTTATTCCATACTAAATGTCTTGTGAAGGAAAGTGTGTGTACTATGGTGATAGATAGTGGAAGTTGTGCGAATGTGGTTAGTGTTGCAATGGTGAACTTCTTGAAATTGCCGACTACACCTCACACTAGTCCTTACAAGTTGCAATGGTTGAATGAATGCGGCAAGTTAAAAGTCACAAGACAATGTGTGATATGTTTTAACATAGCCAACTACCATGAAGAGGTTCTTTGTGATGTGATACCAATGCAAGCTTGTCACTTATTGTTAGGAAGGCCTTAGCAATATGATAGGTTGACCAAACATGATGGTAGGTCCAATCGGTATACACTTGAGAAAGATGGCCGAAAGGTCGCTCTTCATCCATTATTGCCTTTCCAAGTGAATAAATTATACCAAAAGATGCGAGAATTAAGGGAAAAGGGAAAGAAGGCTGAGAGTGAGGGATAAAGAGGGGAACCCGAGACTGAGGGAGTAGGGGAAACTGAGGGGATCCTAATTTCTAAGGGGCAAGGAAGTGTGGTGATGATGGCTAGGAGGAAAGAATTATTTGTGGATCATGACGAGGACACTCCGATGCTCCTCTTGGCTCATTATTTCAACACTAATGCCACTAACATTTCTATTTCTCCTCCTATTTCTCATGTTTTGTAGGATTACGAGGATGTCTTCCCAAAGGAATTACTACAAGGATTGCCCCCACTTTGGGGAATTGAGCACCAAATAGATTTTGTGCTGGGTTCATAATTGCCTAACAAACCGGCTTATAGAAGCAACCCGATGGATACCAAGGAATTGCAACGCCAAGTTGAGGACTTCCTCAACAAAGGATATATCAAGGAGAGTATGAGCCCTTGTGCGGTTTCGGTGCTACTATTTCCCAAGAAAGATGGGACTTGGCGTATGTGCATTGATTGCCGAGCCATCAACAAGATAACGGTAAAATATCATCACCCTATTCCTAGGTTAGATGATATGCTTGATGAATTGAGTGTTTCGTGTTTGTTTTCTAAAATTGATTTGAGGAGTGGCTATCACCAAATTCGTATGCAATCGGGTGATGAATGGAAAACCGCCTTCAAGACCAAATTTGGTCTCTATGAATGGATGGTTATGCCATTCGGCCTAACAAACACTCCAAGTACTTTCATGAGGCTAATGAATCATGTGATGAAGCCATTATCAGAAAGTTTGTTATTGTTTATTTTGATGATGTATTGGTGTATAGTAAGTCCTTAGAGGCGCATATAAAGCATTTACAATGTGTGTTTGATGTCCTCCGAAAGGAGAAGTTATATGCTAATCTAGAAAAGTGTTCTTTTGGTGTCCATGAGGTTGTATTTCTTGGGTTTGTGGTGAGCTCAAGAGGGGTCGAAGTGGATGAATCTAAGATTGACGCCATTAAAAATTGGCCAACTCCCAAAACCATAGGTGAAGTGAGAAGCTTCCATGGGTTGGCTAGTTTTTATAGACGTTTTATCAAAGGATTTAGCACCATTGCCGCCCCCTTGACCGAAGTGATTAAAAAGGATCGGCCTTTCAAGTGGGGAGATGAACAAGCTAAGGCCTTCGAGGACTTAAAAGCTATGCTGATCTCGACCTCTTTGCTACAATTGCCGAATTTTGACAAGACTTTTGAGGTTAAATGTGATGCAAGCAAAGTCGGCATAGGCACTGTTTTAATGCAAGAATTGAAGCCTATTGCCTACTTTAGCAAAAAGCTCAAAGGAGCAACTCTAAACTACTCTATGTACGATTTAGAGTTGTATGCCTTTATTAGAGCCTTGGCCACTTGGCAACATTATTTATGGCCTAAAGAATTCGTGATCCGAATGGATCATGAATCGTTGAAGCATCTACGGGCACAAGATAAGCTTAACTGGCGACATACCAAATGGATTGAATTTCTTGAAACTTTCCATTATGTTATTCAATACAAGAAGGGTAAAGACAATGTGGTTGCCGATGCTTTGTCCCGAAAACATGTGCTTGTGTCTACTTTGTCATCTAAGTTGATGGGGTTTGGAAGCCTCAAGTATTTATATCCCGAGGACCCTCACTTCGCTCCTATCTATAGGGAAAGTGAAGAGTTAGAAAGGGATAGGTGGGTTACGGATAGGGGTTCCCATCCCTATACCAAATTTGATGGATACTTGTTTAAAGGTAGACGATTATGTGTTCCCTCAAGTTTGTGGAGAGAATTATTTGTGAGGAAAACACACAATGGCGGTCTATTGGGCCATTTTGGGGTCGAGAAGACCCTTGGAATTTTGGAAGAACACTTTTATTGGCCTACAATGCACAAGGATGTGGCCCGAATTTACGGCCAATGTGTTGAGTGCAAAGGAACCAAGTCACGGCTCCAACCCTACGGTTATATACCCCATTTTCCACCCCTTTGCGTCCTTTGCTTGACATATCAATAGACTTCATGTTGGGATAACTGAGGACTAGAAGGGGGCGGGATAGTATTTTTGTCATGGTCGATCGGTTTTCCAAGATGTCTCACTTTATTCCTTGTTCTAAATGTGATAATGCGCCTAGCATAGCCTCTTTGTTTGTTGATAATTTTGTAAAACTTCATGGTGTTCCGAGGACCATAGTTAGTGATAGGGATTCTAAATTCCTAAGCCACTTTTGGAAGTCCATGTGGGGTAGACTCGGTACTAAGTTGTTGTTTTTGACTTCATGCCACCCACAAACTGATGGCTAAACGGAAGTAGTAAATAGGACCTTAGGGTCTATGCTACGGTCCATGGTTAAAGGAAAAATGACTTCTTGGGAGAAGCACTTACCGTTGATTGAGTTTGCTTATAATCGTGTTATACACTCGAGCACGGGGATGACACCCTTTGAGTGTGTATACGGCATCAACCTCCTCACCCCTTTGGATTTAAACCCTTTTCCAAGTGATCTTGTGATAAGCTTAGATGGAAGAAAACAGGCCAAGGCCATGAAAAAGCTACATGAGAAGGTGAGGTTGCAGTTGGAGAAGAAAAACTAAGAAGTTGTAAGGCGAGCCAACAAAGAAAGAAGAAAGCTCATTCTTAAACCAGGAGATTAGGTGTAGGTGAACCTAAGGAAGGATAGATTCCTGTCTCAAAGGAATGCTAAGTTGATGCCACAGGGTGATGGCCCATTCCAAGTATTAGAAAGGATCAACGACAATGCCTACAATATTGATCTACCCTCGGAATATCAAGTGCACAACACTTTCAATGTGTGTGATCTCTCTCGGGTGGAAATGGTGGAGGATGGCAATGATTCGAATTTGAGGACAAATTCCCTTCAAAATGGAGAGGATGATACGGTAATTCCTAGCTCGAGACCTTTCACACGAAGCCAAGCATGTGAGTTGCAATGACTCTAAGTCTTGTTCACATTCTTGGCCATGTGTGAGGCTCTTGTGAGCCCATCTAAGGGCCTATATTTAATAAAATGTAAAGAGGCCCACCAAGACACCCCAAACCTACCCACTTAAATGCCAAGGGTAATTTGGTCTTTGTCCCTCCTTTCTAAGTGACTATATAAGCCATGTAATAGGGCTAGTCTTGCTTTAGTTGATTCCTATTATTTAAGAAACAAAGACTTAAAAATTTTTGACTTCTCTTTCTCATCATTTGGAGAGGCCAAGACCAAATTCTCACTAGTAAAGTGATACTAGTGTTGTATTTTGGATAGAAACTAGGTTCTTGAGGTTCTTTGAGTTCCTCTTGGTCCAAGTAAGAACTTGGTAGTGATATTTATTAGTCTTATGGTCCTTTCTCTTTTTAGGGTTCTTAGATTAATGAATATTGTGTGTCAAGTTTCTATCTCTTTCTTTGTAAATCTAGTTAACATTGTGTTGTTGAGTATAAAAGTCCAATAAAGCCATGTGGGGCTCTTTCGATTCACTAGCAATATTGTATTTGTTGTTCTTGTTGTTAAACTCACTTTTCTTGTTCAAACAAGTGTTGCAAGCCTAGTGAAGCCGTGTGTGGCCATTTTTGATTCACTAACACTTTGTTGTTCTTGTGTTGGTTAGAATCTCTTGATACACACTTAGCATTGTATCAATCTATATCACCCTTCATAGCTCTCCATATAGCATCCATATCACCCTTCATATCTTGGGCAAAGACCTCAAACTGAGCCATCAAGGTTCCCAAAACATCATTACCCAAGGGTTGAGATGTGGTTCCCTCGGATTCCATCTCAAATGTACCTAACAAAAGCCAAAAAATAGCAAGATAACACCTACAAAACGAACAAACAAATTAGTTCAAAAGCCTCACCACACTCTCACTCAACCTCACCTCACACTTGGCTTCACAAGTGTTGGATAATTAGCAATACTTGGCAAGTTACTTGAGTGATGAGAAGCTTTGGTACGGAATCAATCTTTGTTTGAAATGACTCAAATAAAGTGATGTACGAACTTGAACCAACAAAAAATTATGACTTTAAAAACGAGAAAAGCACACAAAAACCGAAGACACGAATTAAACGAACTCTAGACTAATTACCAATCTAGTAGGAACTTACTAGCTTGCTAATTAGTGTTTGAATTAGCTTAAAAGAAACTACAATCAAAAAGGTGAAACTAAGAAATCTAATTTTAGAGATTAATTTGGTTGATCACTAGTGATGATGTGGCACAACGTGGTTAGTTGTCACTTTTTCAAAATTTTCAATTTCCCAAATCTTGTTTCGGCCAAGTATAAACCTTTAAGAAAGAGGAGTTTTGGATTTGAGGGGGTAAGAAGGCAAATTAGAGACCTTTCAAGCCTCCAATTGAAATTTAAATGAAATGGTCTCCCCCTTGTACTTGCAAGTGTACTTGATTTGTTCTTTGGTCCCACCTTTCTTTTGGATGACTTAGGACTATACTAGGGAATATTCTTGTACAAACAATAAGCACCCTCTTTTTCCACCCTCTTTTTGGATCAAACAAACACTTTGAATATTCTTCTTCACTAAGATATGAAGATGATGGATGAACAAGATGAATATTCAAGTGTTGACCAAGTTTGACCAACAAGCAAATGAACCCTAATGTTAATTTTTCTCTTAGATATAGGGTCCTTAGGCCAAAAAAAAAACTCAACCAACTAAAAACCAGCCACAAAACACGTCCAAATCACAAGGCCAATTTCGGATCTAGCTCAAAAAGCTTTAAAATACCATAGCCATGGTGGATCTTACCTCAAACTCAACCAAACTTCACTCTACAAGTAGATCTAGACTCCCTAGGTACTAGAGAGCAAGGATCTAGTACAAGAACTTCAAAGACAAGGTAAAAACTTTTAGATCTAAGATTCTATGTTCGGATCTACAACAACACAAGACTAGACACCATTTGTTTGTGATTTTCTATGACTTTTGAATATTTTTTGTGAGTTTTTCTTAATAATGACACTAAAACTGAGATTTAGAGATGTAGGAACACCCCTAAACAAGGCTTTGATACCAAATAATAGCCTAAAGACTATCAACACACGAAAATGGACACTAGATAGAAAAAATCAGCAAGCACACAAAAGGAAAAACAACACACTTAGAAGAAAAGAGATGAAGAAGAGATGCATGAAGTAAAGATAGTAGAGAGACCCTCACTTAAACCAATGAATAGAACTAGATGGTGTATTAAACCTTCAAACACACATCACCAATGTAAGATAAACCACTCTCTTAGGTGACCCAAAGGACCCACACTTCCTCAAGCACACGTTTCTTGCCAAATATCCAATACAAGTGAAAACCTCTTTCAATTGCATTCAATGTTCAATTTTGGTTTTCCCTCTCTTAAGGAGAAGAGAAAGACTACAATCTACCACTAAGATTACAATCTAAAAAGTCACTCAATTCATTATGTCCAAAACTAATAAAAATGGAAGGCTACTTATCTATTTATACTTATTACAAACAAAGACTAAAATACCCTTAATGAAGGGTGCTCCTTTGAAGTGTAAAAAGAAAGTCTTAAAGGACCATAATAGCCCTAACTTAGGGTACCTCTTGGGTGTTGAAATATAGGGTGAAAAGTCCTTCTTGCCCTTTAAGTCACGCGCCTATTGAGTGTATTGATTCTTTTCTCCTCCTTTAAGTTGACAAGACTTTAAAAGACTCCAAATACTTTCCAATTCTGAAGCTTGAGCCTTTGACCATGCCTTGTATTCTTTTGTGATCTTCTTGCTTGTATTAGGTCATGACAAATCTTGGTATCAGAGCCTAACATGAGGTGTCCTAGGGAGTCTGAAAGCCATGTTAAGAAGAGGCTTGTGCATGGCTATGTAATATGCCATACTTATGGACAAGAGGCTACGAGATGTTTTAGGAAAAGTTTTCCTTCTTTCAATATTCATGTCATGCGAATGAGCATGAGCTCTATTTAAACTCTCTTTTTGACTCATTCTTCATTCCATTTATCGACTATGCCTCCCAAAAAAGGAAGAAGAAATGAGGACCAGCTCGTATGTCCGCCTATTTAGGAAGATCCCCTGAATAAACATGTCTCTCTCACCGATTTTAGAGCTAATTTTACTAAATTACCCCATTCATTAGCTGCTTAGAACAATCAATGAGCTATTTCCTCATCCAATCCAGTAGCAAATATAGCTGCAGCTATGATTTTGAATTTTATCCGAATGAATCCCCCTATGTTTTCGGGATCCAAATATGAAGAGAATCCACATAATTTTCTTGATATGGTTTAGAAGGTGACAAATATTGTGGTCATCACTTCAAGTGAGAGTGCAGAGTTGGATGCATATCAGTTTTTGTATGTAGCTCACACCTGGTTTAAGCAGTGAAAAGAGGACTGTGGTATTGATGCAGTGCCTGTTGAGTTAGAGAAATTTGCCACGACTTTTCTAGATAGGTTCTTTACATTAGAGTTGAAGGAGGATAAGATTCAGGTTTTAATTAATTTAAAGCAGGGCAACATGAGTGTGAAGGAGTATTCACTTACGTTTACTCAGTTGGCGAGGTATGCTCCTAATATGGTTGTAGATAATAGGTCTAGAATGAGTAAGTTCATGTTAGGTATAATTGATAGTATGGTTAAGGAATGTAGGACTGCCATGTTGATTAAGGAGATAGACTTATCTAGACTTATGGTTCATGCTCAGCAGATTGAGGAAGAGAAGCTTAAAGAGAAAAAAAGAGAGAATCAGAGTGCCAGAACAAGTAGTTTTAACTTTTCTCAGCCAAGGTTGGAAGGTGGTAATAACTCTCAATTTTGTTATAAATATTTAGCCCCAGCTCCATCTCCAGATAGTGCGCCAGTGCCTAAGTTCAGGCAAGATAGTAGGGATAGAGCTCTAGGCTCTAAGTCCCAAGGTAGTGTGAATAGTAATTGTACTAATCCGCTCTATGGGAAATATGGCAGGGATTATTAGAGTGTGTGTAGAGCTAGAAATGATGTGTATTTTGGATGTGGTAAGTCAAGCCACAGATTCAGAGATTGCCTAAAGGCTGGTTAGCAGGGTCAATCCAATAGTCTTTCAGTTCTAGCCAGTCGCTCAACTCAGCAGGGTGGTGCTTCCAGTGCAAATATTGGGCAGTGTTAGAACTGGTTATATGCCCTTCAAACTTGAGATGATCAGAAAAGTTCTCTTGATGTTGTTACGGGTACGTTATAGGTCTTTCATCTCCATGTTTATGCTTTATTAGAACCCGGAGCTTCACTCTGCTTTGTAACCTCTCTATATAGTAGTCAATTTTGGTGTTAGTCCCAAATATTTAGCAGAACCTTTTTCAGTGTCTACCCAGTGGGTAAATCTATTATAGCTAGATGGGTATACATAAATTTCCTTGTCATAGTATCTCAGAAGGTCACCTCAGTTAATCTTGTAGAGTTAGAGATGACTAATTTTAACATCTTTTGGCTCCACTTATGCTATGCCTCAGTTGATTATAGAATAGAGTCATTCAGTTTTAGTTTCCCAATGTACTAGTTATTAAATGGAGGGGTAGTACCTCTGTGCTTAGTGGTCAGATCATTTCTTATATTAAGGCAAGAAAAATAATATCTAAAGGGTGTGTTAACCATTTTATTCGAGTCAAGGACTCTAGTTTTGAGACTCTAAATCTCGAGTCAATTTCAGTAGTAAGGGAAGATGTGTTCCCTGAAGACCTTCCTAGAGTTTCTCTCGAGAGAAAAATTGACTTCGAAATAAATCTCCTTCCAGATACCCAACCTATCTCTATATCGCCCTATAGAATGGCTTCATCTGAGCTTAAGAAATTGAAAGAACAGTTGAAGGATCTCTTAGATAAGGAATTCATTAGGACCAATATTTCCCCGTGGGGTGCTCCAGTCTTGTTCATGCATAAGAAAGATGGTTCTTTTAGAATTTGCATAGATTATTGTTAGTTGAACAAAGTCACAATACTCCCTAGGATTGATGAATTGTTCGACCAACTTCAGGGCGCCAGTTACTTCTATAAGATAGACCTCAGATCTGGTTATCATCAGCTCAGAGTCAGAGAATGTGACATTTCGAAACCAACTTTAAGAACTTGGTATGGTCACTTAGAATTCCTAGTTATGTCTATTGGACTAACGAATTCCCCTATAACTTTCATGGACTTGATGAACAAAGTGTTCCGGTAGTACTTGTACATGTTCATCATAGTCTTCATTGATGTTATTCTTGTCTATTCTCATAGTGAAAAAGATCATGCAAACTATCTGAGAATTGTATTGCTGACCCTTAGAATTTATTAGTTGTTTGTCAAGTTCAGTAAGTGCGAGTTTTGGATAATATCAGTAGCTTTTCTTGGCTATATGATTTTCGATGATGGCATTTGAGTTGACTCTTAAAAGACCAAAGTAGTGAGAAACTGGCCTAGACCCATCTCTCCATTAGATATTAGGAGTTTCTTGGGTTTGGCTGGCTATTACTGATAGTTTGTTGAGGGGTTTTCTTTTATTACATTCCCTATGTCTCAATTGACTCAGAAAAAGTCAAATTATAGTGGTCAGATTCTTGCAAGCAGAGTTTTTCAGGAGTTGAAAAATCGACTCACTTCAGCCCCAGTATTGACTTTTCCAGATGGTTTAGATGGGTTTGTAGTTTACTGTGATACTTCTAGAGTTGGACTTGGTTGTATACTGATGTAGAGAGGTAAGGTCATAGCCTATGCCTCTAGACAAATTGTTGGATTAGGCATTCGATTGGTTGATTCAACCGAGGGTAGTATAGGGGTTCAGAATCTTCATTGGTTGCCAAAGTAAAAGAAAAGCAAAATAGGAATCCCAGTTTGGTTAGCTTAAAGAAAATAGTTAGAGATAAAAAAGTAGAGGTTTTCTCCCAAGGGAGAGATAGTGTGTTACATTACCAGGGAAGGTTATGTGTTCCATGTGTTGATGACTTGAGGTAGCAAATTTTGGCAGAAGCATATGGTGCATGATATTTCATTCATCCAGGAGCTACCAAGGTGTACCGTGACTTGCAGGAAATCTATTGGAAGAACGATATGAAGAAGGACATTAAAAAATTTATAGCTAAGTGTTCAAATTTTCAGCAAGTTAAAATTGAGCACCAGAGGCATAGTAGTATATTACAGGAGTTCAGCATCCCACATGGAAATAGGAAGTGGTGAACATAGTTTTTGTGACAGGTTTGCCTCATACTTGTCATCAACATGATTCGATATAGGTCATTGTGGGTAGAATGACTAAATTAACTTATTTCTTACAAGTTCATACTTTGTATTCAGCCGAGGACTATGCTAGGCTTTATATTAGAGAGTTGGTTAAGTTGCATGGAGTTCCTTTGTCAATTATTTCAGATAGAGGTACTCAATTTACCTCTCACTTTTGGAAGGCTTTTTAGAAGGGTCTTGATACCCAAGTTTATCTCAATACAAATTTTCATCCTCAGGAAGATGGTCAAGTAAAAAGGACCATTTTGACTTTATAAGACATGTTGAGAACATGTGTTATTGATTTTAAAGGTAGTTGGGATGACCATTTACCCTTGATTGAGTTCACCTACAATAATAGTTATCACTTTAGTATTAAAATAGATCAATTTAAGGCTCTTTATGAGAGGAAATGTAGGTGTCCCATTGGTTGTTTTGAAGCAGGTAAGGCTGCTTTGATAGGGCCAAATTCAGTATTCGATGCAGTAAAGAAAGTTCAATTGATTAGGGAGAGGATGAATACAACATAAAGCCATTAGAAATCTTATCCAGATGTGAGGAGGAAAGATCTTGAGTTTGATATTGGTGACTTAGTCTACACAAAAGTCTCCCCCATGAAGGGAGTGAAGAGATTTTGCAAGAAAGAAAAGCTCAGTCCCCGCTATATTGGCCTTTATAGAATTTAAAGCCATTTCAAGAAGGTAGCTTATGATCTAGAGTTGCCTATAGATTTGGCTTCAGTGCATCCAGTGTATTATGTTTTGTTGTTAAAGAAATGCATTGGTGATTCATTTATTGTTATTCCTTTAGAAAGTACAGATGTTCAGGATAACCTTTCTTTCAAAGAAGTCCCAGTTGAGATCCTAGACTGTCAGATTCATAGGCTAATGAATAAAGAATTTCCTTGGTTAAAGCTCTATGGCGGAATCAGTCCATTGAGGGAGCTACTTGGGAAGCAGAAGAAGATATGCATACCAAGTACCCTCATATTTTCTCTGCAAACTCAGATTCAGCTTGAGGTGATAGTTTTTCTTAGATTGACTCTTACCCATTCTCAGTTCCAGCTATATAGCCATTCTTCTATTATTTTATGCATTCACAAAATCAGTTCAGTTCATATATCATGTTTCAGACCCAGTTATGTAATTATGTTTCTAGTCATGCATGTTCATTATGTGATCTCATTTACCTTAGTTTAGTACTGTCAGTTTAACTAGTCTTATTTGAGGACAAATATTTTCAAGAGGGAGATATTGTAATACCCCATACTATTCTTAAATCAGTCCAGCTTTTAGTTGCATGCATAAGGGGATTAAGGCCTGAAAATTTCACCAAGTGTTGGGGACTTAGTCATATTTTATATTTCTAAACTTGGAGAATTTTTAACTTGGTCTTCCCGACCTCGGATATTGGTTTTTGAGTTAATTCATGTTCAGGGGTGTAAGGAGCTTATCTCGGAGAAGTTTCAGATTTTTTAGATGGGGTTTGGGTCATGTTTGGATAGAAAAACCAGAGGGTTATGGTGATAAGCCCGTGTCATGGGGTTATTCCCATTGTCATGCAGATCGCATCGTGGTGAGGGAAATGCACTACCATAATAAGACTGCGTCGTAGTAAGCTTTTTATGACCAGTTACAAATTTAAAAATTAGATGGGCAATTGGGTCTTTTTCCATTAACCCAATCATTCATAACACGTCTAGGGCGTCAGTTAGGGCATAATTTTGCCCTTTTTCTCCAATTATCCTCCTAAGAAAACCATTTCCTTTCCCCAAGAACACAAATTCAATTCCTTCATCCCTAAATAATCAAGAATTCAAGTTCCCCAAGTTCAAGAACCTTCAAGAAAGAATCAAGATTGGTGTTTCTCTTTTAAGTTAAAAGTTTAAGGTATGTGGGGTGTTCATTCATGGATCCCTTCCACCCATGGATCCAAAAAGCCCTTTTTCCTTAATTAAAGAATGAACTTCTATCATTATGGTATTTTATATGTTCAAGAATGATTGAATTTCATATTTTCATGGTGATTTAAATTAAATTTAGCCCATGTATGATCCCAGCAAGAATTGATTTCCTTATGCTATGAATTTTAGTTTCCCATGTCTTATTCATGTAAATTTCATGATTTGTTGAATGCTCATGTTTAGAATATCCCCACGTGCAATTTTATACTTTCCACATGTTTGATGAAATTCTCATGTCTTGAGTTGAACCATGATTCAATCCTACAGTCTTAAGTTTAAATGTCATATTTTATGATCATTCAGTGCTGGTGGATTATGAACACCCGATACCTATGTGTTTTACATGATTTCAGTTATTCAAGTATGATTTAGTTAAATCATGATTATTCCTATCTATTCAATTATTATGATCATAATGAGCACTATCAGTCATGAAATCATGTTTAGTTAAACTCATTCCAATTTTAGTTCAATTGGGAGTAGGATTTAGCACCGAGCAAACTCAGGAATGGGGTCTCACCTGACAGTAGAGGGTGTGACCGCTAGCAGCAATTCTCGAGTTACAGAATTATGTAGCCAACATAGGTTAGAGATGTCTACCTGCTAGTTAAGGGTAACACATATCTCATTAGAGCACCTGTCCATTGAGGGTGACTCATTAGTCCTTCGGGACACCAATTTAGTGGAACAACCCAACCAGTGTTAGTACCCGTGGCGCGGTACTAACACCTTTCTAACTGGGGTTACAGGTTGGACCCCGATTAGCTCAGATTGGGGCATGTCAGTTAGATGATACCTCCCATAGTCTCAATATAGTATCCAATGTATATTTAGTTCAGTTTTTCTTGACCAAAGCATACATATTTATAGTTATTTAGTTATACAGATTTTAGTCTTTCATATTATAGATTATTCCAGAAATACGTATATGCTTGGTCTTGCATTCTCAGTTATTATAGTTTTCATGCATTCAAGCCCAGTTATTTAATGGCTTTCTGTTAGTCCTTATCTCATGTGCATTGTACCCCATGTATTTCAGCTAGACCTTATCTCATATACCAGTACATTCAAAGTATTGACCGCATACTCTTCTTTGCACTATGATGTCTTATATCATAGGTTTAGAGGCTTAGTTTCCCGATCGTGGTTAGATAGCCAACATTACTTAGTAGCCATAGTGGTGTGTCCTCATCCACTGAGGATATATTATCTCTCATTCAATACTTTAGTATTTTACTATGTTCAGTCAGTCGGAGATAGTTGGGGGGCTTGTCCCATCAACTCCTCAGTTAGTTAGAGGCTTTTCAGAAAATCAGACAGTTGATTAAACACTTATCCAGTTTATCAATCTTCACAGTATTATTAGTTATTTTGAGTTGACGGTTAATTTTAGTATTTTAGTAGATGTTTTAGACTTGTTGTTGAACCACATTTTCAATATTTAGATTTTTATTTCTTCAGTAGTTCATTTTCCACTCACGTGTATGATTATTACTTTATTCAGTGCTCATAACAGGTACCAGCTCATAGGTTAGCTTATGGTCACTTATGATTATAAGCACCATCGTCGCGGCTAGGGGGTAGCCTTGGGTCATGACATTAAGTTGGCAGAAGTTGTCTTTGCCTTAAAGATTTGGAGGCATTATCTGTATAGGGTTTATGTTGATGTGTTTACGGACCATTAGAGTTTTATAGTATGTGTTCATGTATAAGACCTGAATCTTTGTCAGAAAAGATATTTGGAATTATTGAAGGACTATCATTTGAGTGTGCTATATCACCCGGGTAAGGCCAATGTGGTGGCCGATGCCCTTAGTAGATTGTCTATGGGAAGTATTGCTTATGTTGAGGAGGGTAAGAAGGAGTTAGTCCGTGAGGTTCATCAGCTTAATAGATTAGGTATTCGGTTGGTTTATTTGAACAAAGGTAGTATATGGGTTTAGAATAGTTCAGGATCACTAGCGGCCGAAGTGAAAGAAAACCTAGACATGGATCCTATTTTGGGTAAGTTGAAGGAGGCAATTCTGGATCAGAAAGATGACATTTTTTCCTAAGGGGGAGATGGTGTGCTTCATTGTCAGGGCAGGTTATGTGTTCCGAGTGTGGATGGTTTAGACAATGAATATTTGCAGAAGCGCATGGTACGCAATATTCTATTAACCTAGAAGCCACTAATATGTACCATGATTTGCAAAAAAATCTTTTAATGGAATGGTATGAAGAAACATATTGTGGAACTCGTGGTTAAGTGTTCAAATTATCGTAGTTAAAGTTGAGCACCGAAGGCCTTATGGTATGCGGAGTTTAGAATCCCCACTTGGTAGTGGGAGGTGGTGAACATGGATTTTGTGATAGGGTTATCTCGTACACATCATCAGCATGATTCGATTTGGGTCATTATTGATAGAATGACCAAGTCAGTCCATTTTTTGCCAGTTCATACTTTGTATTCAGTTGAGGATTATGCTAGACTCTATCTTAAAGAGTTGGTAAAGTTGTATGGGGTTCCATTGACCATCATTTCAGATAGAGGTACTCAGTTTACCTACTATTTTTGGAAGGCTTTTCAGAAGGGTCTTGGTACTTAAGTTTATCTTAGTATGACTTTTCATCCTTAGACAGACAGTCAGGCAGAGAAGACCATTCAGGCCTTAAAGGATATGTTGAGAGCTTGTGTTATTGACTTCAAGGGTAGTTGGGATGACCACTTACCTTTGATTGAGTTTGCCTATAATAACAACTATTACTCTAGTATTTAGATGGATCCGTGTAATACTCTTTATGAAAGAAGGTGTAGATCTTCTATTGGTTAGTTTGAAGTAGGTGAGGCTGCTTTGATAGGGACAAATTTAGTGTATGAGGGATGGAGAAAGTTCAGTTGATTTGAGAAAGGTGAAAGACATCCCAAAGTAGATAAAAATCCTATACTAATGTAAGGAGAAAAGGTCTTGAGTTTGATGTTAGTAACTTGGTTTGTTTGAAAATTTCACCCATAAAGGGGTGAAGAGATTCGATAAGAAGGGGAAGCTCAGTCTCCGCTATGTTGGCCCATTAAGCCATTTTGGGAAGGTAGCTTATGAGTGAGAGTTGCCTTTAGAATTGACATCAATGCATCCGGTGTTTCATGTCTACCTGCTAAAGAAATGTATTGGTGACTCAGCTTCAGTTGTGCCCTTAGAGAGTGCAGATGTGAAAGATATCCTCTCCTACCAAAAAGTCCTAGTTGAGATCCTTACCATCAGATTCATAGGTTGAGGAATTAAAAATTTCCTTGGTTAGGGTTCTATAGAGAAATCATCCGTTGAGGAAGCTACTTGGGAAGAAAAATCCGATATAAGAGATACAGGGTGTCACCCATTAGTTTATTCTTGACACCCTAGTCTTTTGGGACATCATCTTTGTGGATCCACACTACCAGTGTTGGTACTCGTGGCAAGGTATTAACATCCTTCCAACTTGGGTTATTGATTAGACCCCGATTAGCTCAGTTTGGGGCATGTCGGTTAAGTGTTAGATCCTACAGTCTCAGTTCAATATTCAGACCATATCACCTCAAGTTTGCATAACCAAGTGTCCAGCTTATCAATTATTCAGGTATTCAGTTTTAAAGATTATTTCAACACATGTTTTACTTGGTCTTGCATTCATGTTACATATTCATACATCTATGTTCAGTACTTATATGTATCTCAGTTGCCTCTATCTCACGTACCATTACATTCAAAGTACTGATTGCATACTTTCTTTTGCGCTATGTTGTCTCATAACATAAGTTTAGACACTTAGTTTTCTGATCGCCCTTAGTCAGTTCAGTGTCACTCAGCAGCAGTTTTGATGAGTCCTTAACCTTCGAGGACAAGTTATTTGTAATTATTTTCAGTACTTCCTTTATTTGAGTCAGTCGGAGTTAGTTGGGGGATTTTTCCATCAACTCTTTATGTTTTAAAGGCTTTTAGATAGTTAGACTTGTTTTCAGTTTTTGTCAGAATTCCAGAAAAGTTAGGTGTTGTTTCATTAATACATTTTATCAGAGGTTTTATTAGTTTAGTTTCCATATATGATGTTTTATTATTCTATTTAGTGCTCACAACAGATACTAGATCATGGGTTAACTTGGGGTCACTTATGGCCTTAAGCACTGTGTTACGACTAGGGGTAGTCTCGGGTCGTGACAATAGTGTACATATATGATGATTGTATGTTCTTAGTAAATTTTGACATAGTAAAAATGTACCCAATAAAAAGATAACCAATAAAAACTAGAATCTTATTTTACATATTTGTTATCATGTAGTCTACGTATATGAATGTGGTTTTTAAGTTTTAGTATTGACTCAGTAAGAATATATCCAAAAGAAAAAGGTAACAAATAAAATATTTAATCTAATTTAGATATTTGTAACATGTAGTGTACAAAGATGGTGTTTGGTTACTTTTAGTAAATTTTGACATAATAAAATATATCCAAAAAATAAGGTAACAAATAACAGATAGAATTTAATTTTAAATATTCTTTTAACCTTTTCTTCAAGTCTCTATTCATTTAACCAGTCTATCATACTGCACACCTTCTCCTTCAGAAATACAAGATAGATCTTCTACTAGTATGGAGACATTGTGTGATAAAATTAGGAATGCAATCGTTGAGAATTTTTGTAATGTATGAAGGACTAATTATTTTTGTCATCAATTTTTTCATATGTAGTGATTTAATTTATGTAATAATTTTTATATTCATTTTTGTTTGATGTTTTAAGTAATATTTAAATTATTTAAGTAATATATTATTTAATAATTTTAAATGTATTTATGATATAAATATTAATTAAAAATTTTAGAGTACATACTTTTTAATTAAATAAAAATAAATTTTAATTAAAAATATTATAATAGATATTTAAAATAAATTTTCTCTACAAAATGAATTTTAGTTGTGCAAGTTTATTGATACATGTCCTTTTCAGTCATTTGACTTAAAAAAAACTTTTTGAAAAAGATTATTCAAATACAACCTGTTCATCAAAAGCACATTTAAATAAATTTATCAAACACAAATTTCTTTTCTTAGAAGCACTTTTCTAAAATGTTATTTTACAAAAATGCTTCTCAAATAAGTAGTTTCCTAAAGCAATTCTAAACAGGCTCTAAATGAGTTGGCCAAATGGGCAAGAAATTATACCTGGTGTCTCCCAAAGTTTGTGGTATTGAATTTTTGTCCCTCAAAGTGTGTGATCTTGAATTTTTATTCTCACTAAATAAATTTTAATATTTGCGTATAAGATAGAAGTTGTGGTCAATGAAACAAGTTTATTGTCTTAAAATATCCTGAACTTCTGTCTTATGGGCAAAAGTTGGAACTTATATATGGTAGGAAATAAATTGAAGTTCTAACTTTTGCCTGGAATGTAAGGCATAACTTCTGGTCAATTGAACAAGTTTATTATCTTAAAATATCCTGAATGTATGCCTTATGGTCAAATGCTAGAATGTTTGCTCTATTGGCGACACATCTAAGTTCTAATTATTGCTTTAAGACAAAACTTTTGATCAATTATGCAAGTTTATTATAATGAAATGTCATGAACGATCTGTCTTATGGACAATAATTAAAATGTACTTTATGGATAAAATTTATCAAGTGGGTCAAAAAGTCAAGACTACCATTTTGACATCATTTTTGTAAGACCTTCTTTATAGGGACAAATATCAAGATCATTTTTGAACTTAAGCCACCAATGATTGTTTTGTTGGTAGTTCATTTTTACTCTTATATATAAGTGTGATCAAGCAGGAAGGACATCGTTGTCCTCCCTGCTTCTTCACCTATTTCAGCTGCTTCAATTTGTGATTTTACTATATTACCCCTAATTAATTATTATAAATTATTTATATATTAACAAATCAATATTATTTAACAAAATAAGGTAAATAACTATTTATGACATCTCTGCTTCAGTTGCTTCAACACGCAAATTTACTATATCACCCCTAATTAGTTATTATAAATCATTTACACATTCAAAAATTAATAATATTTAATAAAAATGAATAATTATTTATTACATGTCTACTTCAGCTGATTCAACTCATGATTTTGCTATATCACCCCTAATTAATTATTATAAGTCATTAGCATATTAAAAAAATAATAATATGTAATAAAAAAAGAAAATAAATATTTATGGCATGTCTGTTTTAGATGTTTCTACCTATGATTTTAGTATATCATCCCTAATTAATTATTATAGGTCATTTAATTATTGAAAAATTAATAATGTTTAGTAAGAAAAATAAAAATAGACATTTATGGCATGTCTATTTTAGCTGCTTAAAGCGTTATTTTACTATATCACCCTAACTAACTATTATAGGTCATTTAAGTATTAAAAATTAATAATATTTAATAAAAAATGAAATAGACATAGAATGATAAATTAACTCTTGATGTTTTATATTAACTTGACGTCTTATATGAAACTCATTTAATTTTTTTTTCACAAGTATTTTTTTATAAAAAAATTGTTATCTCACTTATACTTAGTTATTAAGAGCCATTTAAGACATGTCTGCTTCACTACTTCAATCGTAATATTTGGTTGACTCCCAAAATTATATCGGTGTCACTTAAATATGAATAGAAGAAAAAGTATTATGAATCATAAAATTTAAAAGCTTAAATTATTTTTAAAATATAATTGACTATCAACACCACAAAAGTTTGGACAAGGAGAGAGTATTATAAATTACAATAGCTAATAGCTTAAAATAGTAAATTACAATGACAAAAAAGTATTATAAATTACAATAGATAGCGGCTTAAAATATCTAAAAAAATATACTAAAAATATAATTAATTATCCAAATTTTATTTATGCCACATAAACTGAGACCAAATGAACACGTAAGAAATACTATAAATCATAATAAGTAACAAGTTAAAAAATTTAAAAGATATAAAATATTTGTCAAACTCTCAAAATTATACCAGTGTCACTTAATTTGAAATGGAAGAAAAAATATTATAAATTATAATAATTAAAAACTTAAATAATTTTAAATATATAATTGACTATCAGACCATAAAAGTTTGGATAAGGAGAGTAACATATATTAATTCTAAATTACATGAAAAATATTATAAGTTGTAATAGTTAACAGTTTAAAATGTCTAAAAAAATTAATCTTGTTTTATATTTAAAAAATTGAAAAAATGTTATAAATCACAATAATTAACAAATTAAAAAATTTAAAAGATGTAATATAAATGCTTGACTTTTGAAATTATATTTGTGCAACTTAAATTGGAATTAAAGAAAAATATTATAAATCTTAATAATTAAAACTTAAATTATTTTTAAAATTTAATTGACTATCAATACTACAAAAGTTTGGACAAGGAGAGTAACATATATTATTAACTTACATAAAATTATTATAAATTATAATAGTTAACAACTTAATTGTCAAAAAATATATTTAAAATATGCTTCATTATCCAAATTCTATCTGTGTTACATAAATTGAAATATATATATATATATATATATATAGGGCCTGTGCTAGCACGGTCTGTCGACATCTAGTATAGCTACAAATTCTATGGTTTTAAACTCTTTCTACATTGAAAAGCCCGTTTTGACATGCAATATGAACTTATAATTAAAGTCATATTGATATGGAGTTAAAGTTTTACTTATACATAGAATTTGAATTTAGTTGTATTTTTTCTTGTAAACATGAAAAACCTACAAATTGTGAAAATTATCAACTCAATTCTTATATAATCTAACCAAATGAACAAATAATAGGTCATAAATAGGATGCATTTAGTAGGAACATAGTGAGTAACAATAGTTCATAAATAGGATGCATTTAGTAGGAAGATAATGAGTATTAATAGCCTCAGATTATTACTAGCTGAGAATGTCCTTTGGATTTGGACATTTAGTCCTTCGCCAATCATTTGGTGAGACTTGATACTTTCAAGCTCGAGATGACTCCTGTTTACCTAGAGGTTCACGTATATCCTTTTGGAGTAGATTAAGGTTGGATTTGTTTTTTTTTTTTTAAGATTCAGATGTTTGAATCTGAATGCACATCTGAATGATTAAGATGTTGTCTCTAGATCTGAAAACTAAATGATTAAGACTGTTTGTTTTTCAACATCTAAATATGCAAAAAAAAATTATTTATATATAATAAAATAAAAAATACAATTCAAATAAAGAATTAATTATATATTAGAAAAGTATGTAATTTAATACAGCAAAATTATTATTTGATTCAAAAAATATTTATATTTGTTAGTGATAGTGGAGATAGTTTATAATGATGGTTGCGGTGACAATGATTGATGTTAGTGATTAATAATGTTGGTAGTGATAGTTGTGATGTTTGGTATTGTAATGACTATTATGATGGTGGTGATTGATAGTGGTGGTGTGTAACGACCCAATTTTTTGGAACCAGATGTCACACGGTGCTTATGACCCTGAAGGACCACAAGCTAACCCTCTACTAATATTTGTACATGAACACTGCATAATATCTAAAATAAATGCAGAAACTGCCATAAGGTTCAAAACATCTAAAAATACTCAAAACTGAAAACTGAATACTGATATATCTGTTCGAAAAACCTCTAAACTATCTGAACTATGGAGTTGATGGGGCATGTCCCCAACTATCTTCGTCTACTGAAAATAGACTAAATCTGATCTGATAATAAAATAAGGATCACCCTCGAATGAAGAGGACTCACTTCTACGTCAACTGCTGATGACTGGAACTGACCTGCTAAGGGTACTCTGGATCTTGTGCCTCTGAACCTATGGTGTAAAATAAAACACCATAGCGCAAATGCGTCAGTACGTGGGGATGTATTGAGTATGCAAGATGAGGTAAGGCTAAATTCAAGGGCTTATGCATACATAATTACTTAACTGAATAATCATAGAGTACTGAATGAGGACAAATGCATGAATGCACAAACCATAACTGAAAGCATCATGACTCTGAATACTAAAACTTAGATACTACTTTAGTGTCATTTGAACTCATTATTAACACTAAGATACTAAATCACTGATTCTTCTAATATTGTAACTAAGTACTAAAGTTGAGATCAGTCTTATCTAGCGAGTGATATTAGAAACTGATGATACTGAAGCTGATTAACTAAATCTACTCACAGTAATGACTGAATTCTGAGCTTACTACTCTCGACTGACTGAATCGGAGATCACACCTCTCTAACAAATGATCCCAGAATCTACTATCAATGATAAGAAAAAATCATGTCTGAGATCAAACCTATCTAGCAGAAGATCTCTAAATCTGATAATAAGAATAATAAACTGAATCTGAGAATGAGATCAGGCCTATCTAATGGGTGATCTCTGGATCTGACAATGAGACTACTCAACTAAATCTAAGACTGAGATCAAGCCTATATAATGGGTGATCTATGGCTACTAATAATAAGATTACTCAACTGAATCTGAGACTGAGATAAAGCCTATCTAACGGGTGATCACTGGATACTGATAATGAGATTACTCAATTGAATTTGAGACTGAGATTAAGCCTATCTAATGGGTGATCTCTTGATACTGCTAATGAGATTTTGTAACTGAATATGAGACTAAGATCAAGCCTATCTAGCGGGTGATCTCTAGATCTGATAATGAAATTACTCAACAAAATCTGAGACTGAGATTAATCCTATCTAATGAGTGATCTATGGATACTGATAATGATATTACTTAACTGAATTTGAGATCAAGCCTATCTAGCGGGCGATCTCAGGATCTGATAATACTGATATTGAAACTACAACTGTGGGAGTGCTTACTTAACTGACATGCCCTGAATCTGAACTGGTGGGGTACAACCTGTAACCCCAGTTGGAAGGGTGTCAATATCGTGCCATGGGTAAATATCTCTCTGGTTAAGCCTCTCTAACAGGTAACCATCGCAGGAAGTCAAGCCTAAGGTAATATAATAGTTAAGCTTTTCTCTAATGGGTGATAAGTTTTTTCCTAACTGGTGACTCCTATATCCTGCGCTGGCTACACAGTTTTGGAGTTCAAGGATTGATCCTAACGACTCTGCCTCTCTAATGGGGAGCCTCCATCCCTACCCTCACTCGTTACTAGCTCCTACTCCTAACTGAAAGACTCTGAACTGATTCTCAACTGAACTTAAACTGAGCTGAATCTGATACTGATCATGTTTCTCGAATGATCTAACTGAGTTAAGATGAATTCACTTGGTTCTGTATCTGATGAAATACTATTAAATCTCGTTATCTGACTTAATGATACTAAGCTTTGAATAGATTACTCGAATACCACTGAGGTCTGAACTGAACACTTGAATACTACTAAATCTGAGCTGAGTACAAAACTGAGGCTAGATTACTAGCGATACTGAGAGTACTGAGGTTACTGAGATTTCTTAAGTTCTATATCTATCTGAGAGTACAGAGTTCCATAACTCACTGAATTCTGAGAATCGTGGTTTAATTGAGATTAGCATTAAAACTAACACAGGCTCTAGACAGTAGCTAAATTATCGGGTATAAAATACCCCCAGGACTCGATAACATAAAAGTAAACATAACTATTCTTGACTAATCATAACCACGGTCATTCATTCATCATCACAATCACTAAAGCATCTGTTCAAGCATTTAGAAACCATAAACATGTGATAATATAGGGAGACATGCTATTGGCTCATACTCCATTCAACAAGGTCTTGCATTAAACACTTAGCATGTATTAAAGTCTTAGTATGTATCAAGAGCACATAATTAGGGAATTTCATGCTATCATGTCACAATTCATTCACCAAGGCTTTTCAACAAACACTTAGTAAGCATGGGCTTGAACGCAATTGGGGGTTTTCTAGTCAACATTCTATAATGGCTCTAATTCCTTCACATAAGCATTTTATCAAACATATGGGGAGCATGCTTTGCTTATTCAACAATTTCTACACTTAATTGACATGAACACATCACTTAGCAAGCAACTTAAAGAGGGTTTATCATGAACATCACATGCATATCACATACTAAGGTCAGAGCTTTAAAACCTTGTAAACAAACATCAATCAAAATTCAATAACAACATGAACATCAATTTCAACTAACATGAATCATGAAAACTCATAAACATAAGATCTTTGAAATTTAGAAAAGGATTCTTGAGCTTCTTAGATGAAAAGGACCCAAGAATCAACATCTGCATACCTTAGGAAACTCTTTCTTGTAGGATCTTGGAGAGATTCTTGATTTTTTTATTTCTCTTGATTTTTATTGAAGAAGAAAGAAGGGTTTTGATTTATACGAAACCCTAGTTTTTGATGTTGAAGAGGAGAAATGAAGCCGTGAGCCTTGATCGAATATAAATAGGGGTTGAAAAGAATGGAAAAAGACCAAAAAGTTCTTTTTAAAATGACTTAAAATTTCTGATCGGAACATGCAATAGTGTGGTGCGATGGTCCATCGCATGGTCGATGGTCCGTCGGACTGACCGTTGCACAGAACCAGAACTGGGACTTACTACTATGGTGTGATGAGGGGGTGCGATGGTTCTTTGCATGGTCGATGGTCCATTGAACCTCTCCATCGTACTCAACCAGAGAGTGGACTCACTATCTTGATGCGATGGCGGGATGCGATGGTCCGTCGAACCTCTCTGTCGCACCTGGGTAATTCAGAATTAGACTATTTTTCATAAAATGGCTATAACTTCCTCGTCCAATGTCGTATTTTAATGAAATTAGTATCGATGGGAAGCTTATTCAATGTTCTATATAACAAAAATTTGATATTAGAGAAATTCTATACGATTTAAAATATTTCTCACTTTGGAAGGCACTTCTTAATTTTTTAGGGCCAGATTTACACTTCACTGAACATGCTCTAAGGTTCAGACTATAAGAGAATTTTTGCAGGGTCTTACATGGTGGTGGTTGTGATGTGACTTTGTTTGATGTTAGTAGTTGGAGATGTTAATTGTGATGACTAAAAAATGAATGCATGATGATTTATAATGTGTTAGTGCTAGTTGAAGATGTTGTTAGTTGTAATAGTGGAGATGATTGTTAGTAGAGCTAAATTGTAGTGATGATAGTGGTTGAAGTGGTGGTAGAGGTGGCGTTACTAGTGATAATGGTGGTGGCGGACAAAAATTGTGTGTAGGTTATGATATATTAGTAGTAGTTAGTGGCGGTGCTAGTTGTGATAGATGAGGGATTGACTAGTAGTGATTGATGATGGTAGTGATATTGGCAGTGGTGGTGGCGGTGAATATAATTAGAATAGTAGAGGTAGTAGGTGTAATACCGATTGATAATAGTGGTTGATAGCGATATTTGTTGTCGATGGTGGTTGTGATAGTGGAGGTGGTTGGTGGTGGTGGGTGGTGGTTGACAATGGTGGTGGTGGCAGGAGTGGTTAGTGGTGGTGACTGATGATTATGAATAGAGTGACAGTGAATATTATCCAACACTAGAAAACCTCTTCAGACCTATTAAGACTTGGTTATAGATCTGAATGAACAAGACCTATTCAGAGCTAAAATTATAATAAAAAAAACAAATGCACTTAGTGGTCTGAAGTCTAAATCATTCAGATTCAGGCCTCCATAACAAATGAGGCATAAGGCTTAATAATTCAAAGATAAGAACATAAAGTGGATAGACAAAATGTTGAGGGTGGCTAGAGAGGCAATGTTGGATATGGGAGGAGTTTTGCGGATTAAGGGTTGTGTTTTTGTTTTTGGAGTTGGTGACTTGAGCAGATTGGTAAATACAAGAACCCATAGTTACAAATATTCTATTTATCCAATAGAAGTAAAGGTGTATCATGACTTGAACAACATTATTGGATGTAGAATGAAGAGAGACATCATGGATTATGTGTCTAACTATTTAAATTGTCACCAAGTGAAGTAGAAGTTTTAGAGAATGCCTATACCCAAGCAAAAATAGGAGCGAATCTCTATGGACCTTATAGTAAGATCACCACCAACTTTGAGAAAAAATGGTGTTATATGATCATTATGGATAATTGACCAAGTTCACTAATTCCATATTGTTTCAGACTAATTACAGTTAAAAGATTTTGGCTCAAATTTGCATTTGAAAGTTAGATCATTTGCATGGGTTGTCTATTTTCATTATTTATGATAGATACATACAATTCACATCTCATCTTGAGCTTGATACAAAATAAAATTAGGTATCTGAGTTGATCTGTAATACCCTCAAAGTTCTCTCATAGTCTGATCTTTAGAGCGTATACATCAAAGTAAAAATTTGAGTCAAAAAGTTTCTAAAGTGTCTTTCCAAGTATGAAATAGTTTAAACCGTGTATAATTTCCCTAATATTGACTTTTTTTTCATGTAGAACATTGAATAAGTTTTCCATCAATACCAAATTCACCTAAATCAGACACTCGGGTGAAGAGTTAGAGCCATTTTGGTAAGACAGTATGCCATCTGGCACTTTGGCGTGTCGCGGAGCCAGCCAAAATGGCAATCATCAAAATCCAGTAGACCTCCACGATTCCACCGCATCGTGGTGAAGTTCCAGTTTGCAACAAGTTAGAAAAATAATCCCCATCGCATCGCGTCGTCCTGCAATTTTCTAATTGTCCAATTTCCAGTGGGCTGGTGCAATTATGGCGCATCGCGCCAGCATGAAAAATTGGGAATTTTTCAATAAATTTCCAAAGGGCTTTTTGGTCTTTTCCCTTTTTCCCAACCTCTCTATATATATGGTAAAGGGCCATTAGCCCCACTTTTTCTCCTTCCACACAAAAGAAACTAGGGTTTCCAAATCAAAACCCTCTCTTCTCCTTCAACAAAAATCAAGAGAGAATCAAGGGAAATCAAGAATTTTTCCAGAGTCTTTCAAGGAAAGAATTTTCCCAAGGTATGCGGATATTGATTCTTGGAACACTTTCATCCAAGAAGCTCAAGTAACCCTTTTCTAAATCTCAAAGATTTTATGTTTATGAATTTTAATGATTCTTGTGAGTTAAAATTGATGTTCTTGCTATGATTGAGCTGTGATTTATGTTTGTCTACAAGATTATCAAGCCTTGGCCCTAGTATGTGGTATCTATGTGATAAATGGATTATGTACTTGTTGTTAATGTTGAATAATTTCCAAGATGGAATATTTATGTGGTTTGTAGGAATCTATGATTTTGTATGAGTTGGAAACATATAAATTTGGTTGTTCATGATGAGTAATTTGATTCTTACACCTATGCCAATGTTGTGCATGTAGGGTGTTTGATAAAATACCCAAGAAACTAGAAATCATGTATTGTAGTTAAATTGTGACCTAAATGATAAATGCATGCTACACCCTTATGGAAATAATGACTTCTAGGATATTGTTATGTGTTATGGTTGTTGATGAAATATTCATGAAGCTAGGTCAATGGACGTATGGCATATTGACATATGCACTCCTCTCCATGTATGAGACTTGAGAATTATGAGTACCATGAAATTCCCAATTAGGTGTAAACCCATGCATGCCTAGTGTTTGATGAAATACCTTAGTGAATGAGTTGTACCATGATAGTATGAAATCCCCAAGTAAGGGAAGATGTGATAGTAGTAAATTCCCCAATTATGTGCTCTTTGATACATTCTAAGTCTCTAGTACATACCAAGTGCTTGATGAGTAAGTTGTGATCTAATAGTATGAAGTTTTCTCTGAATCATATGATATCCAAATGCATGTCAAGACCGATATAAGTGTGAAGTACTTGATGTATGACCTTGTTGAATGGAGTACGATCTAGTAGTATGTTTCCCCCACGCTATTATATATTTATGATTCCAGAATGCTTAAAGTGATGTCTTAGTGATTGTGAGGGTGAATATATGATATTATTCCCAATTACTTGATGAGATGCCTTAATGAATGACTTGTGATGATAAATGAATGATTGTGATGATGAAGGAATGGTTGTGATGATGAATGAATGGTTGTGATGATGAATGAATGATTGTGATGATGAATGAATGATTGTGATAGTGAAAGAATGATTGTGTTTTACTTTTATGTTATTGAGTCCTGGGGGTATTTATACCCGACAATTTAGCTGTTGTCTAGAGCCTGTTCAGTTTTCATGATAGTTCCAGTCGAGCCATGATTCTAAAAAATTAGTGAACTATAGAAACTCTGTATCCCCAGATAGTTAAAGAACTTGAGAAATCTCAGTAATCTCTATAATCTCTGTAATCTCTGTATTGCTAGTAATCTAGCCTCAATGTTGTACTAAACTCAGATTTTGTAGAACTCAAGTGTTTAGTTCTGGCCTCAATAGTGACCGAGTAATCTATTCAAACTCTGTATCATCAGTCAGATACCGTGATTCAGTAGTATTCTGTCAGATACGGAATTATGTGAATTTAGCTTACCTCAGTCAGATCATTTGAGTAGCGTGATTAGCATCGGATTTAGTTCAGTTCGTGTTTAGTTGAAAATTCAGTTCAGAGTCTTTTAGTTGGGAGTAGAAACTATTACCGAGCGAGGGAAGTGATGGTGGCTCCTTCCGCCAGTGAGAGAGAGGTCAGAGTCGTTAGTAGCAATCCCTAACCTCCAGAACTGCATAGCCAGCATAGGATATAGAATTCACCATCAATAAAGGTTGTCACCTCCAGAGAGAGAGAGTATTTGACTATTATATTACCTTAGGTCGACGTCCTGCGAGGGTCATCCCATTAGAGAGGCTTGACCAGAGAGGTCTTTACCCGTGGCACGGTATTGACACCCTTCCAGCTAAGGTTACAGGTTGGACCCCACCTGTGGTAGGTCAGGGCATGTCGGTTAAGTAACTATTTCCCATAGTTGCAGTTTCAGTATCAATCTTCAGAATTCAGGACTGTGAAGTACAGTCGTATATCTCAGTGAGGAACTAGATAGTTCTATTGATTAATGGACCATCCCGTCAGATAGGCTTGGCCTCATATACAGTTATTTGTTATCATATTCAAAGATATGCCGCAAGATAGGCTTGATATCAGTTTCAGATTCAGTTGAGTATTCCTGATTATCATAGCTAGAGATCTCCCGTCAGATAAGCTTCATGGCTTGATCTCAGTCTCATATGCTATTGAGTATTCTTGTTATTAGATTCAGACATGATCATTTTCTTATTATTGATAATAACTTTCGAAATCATTTATTTGAGAGGTTGATATTCAATCCTGTCAATCGAGAGCGGTAAGCTCAAAATTCAATCATCGATGTAAGTGCATCTAGTTTCTCAGTTATCAATATCAGATAAGTCAGTGATTCAGTTGGCAGTAAAGTGGTATCCGAGTTTCAGTATTTTGAGTTGAGATGGTTGTGATTATGGTTTGTGCATTCATGTATGTGTTTTCAAGCGGTACTCTCATGATTATTCATTTTAGATATTGTTTATGCATGAGCCCTTGCATTTAGCCTTACCTTATCTGCATACTCAGTATATTCCTGTACTGACGCATTTTATGCTATGGTGTTTTATTTGACACCATAGGTTCAGAGGCATAAGATTCAGAGTATCCTCAGCAGTTCAGTCCTAGTCGGCAGCAGTAGCCGAGCAGTGAGTCCTCTTCCTTCGAGGACGAGTCTCAGTTTACTATGATTATATTAGACTTTATTTATTTTCAGTTGGCGGATTTAGTTGGGGACATGTCCCATCAACTTCACAGTTCAGACAGTTTAGAGTCTTTTCAGTCGAATGTATTAGTATTCAGTTTTCAGGTTTGAGTATGTAGATATGTGTTGAACCTTATGGCTAGTTTCCATATTTATTTTAGATATTATGTAGCGTACAGGTATAAATATTAGTAAAGGGTTAGCTTGTGCTCCTTCGGGGTTATAAGCACCATGTGATGTCCTGGGATGGGATCTTGGGGCGTTACATGATCTTAGTATCATTTTTCACCCATAGATTAATGGCCAATCAAAAATGATTATTCATATCCTTGAGGATATATTATGATATTATGTCATTGATAATTAAGGTCATTGTGTTATCTTCTACTTTTAGTTGATCGAGTTCAACTACAACAATATTTTTCATTTTGACATTGAAATGACATTGTTTGAGATTTTGTATGGTAAAAGGTATCGATCTCCAGCGAATTGGTTTGATGCATTTGATGTTAGTCCCTAGGACATGTGTTTATTGAGGGATTTCATGAAGAAGATGAAGTTGATCCAAGAATAGCAGTTGTTAACAGCTCAGAGTAGGCAAAAATATTATGCATATCTAAAGATTTCAGACTTATATTTCATGATTGGTGAGAAGGTTTTACTCAAGATATTTTTAATGACTCGAATTTTGATGAATTATGTGAAATATGTGTTTCAGTGTGATTTGAATATTTTACCCTCCATATGGTTACTTTATCTTATTTTTGGAGTGCGGGGATGATTGGGTTTGTTCTCGATGCACTTTAGTGTGATTTATGTGATATTGTAGTTTTTGGTAGCTTTGAGAGACTTATAGTTGACTTCAAATAATATTTGTTGATATGTGTGTTAGATGGAAAAATGAACTGCGCCAACAGATCTAGAACGTCGATTTTAGGGTGGTAACATGGTTGGTGTAGTTTATGGCTTTTATATATCATTTCGACTTCGGTTCAGAAAGTTATGATTTTTAATTTTGGGGGTCAACTTTGTGAAAACGATATTTTTTCAAAAATATGATATTACAATTGAATTTGGAGCATCAAATTTGATAGGTAGCATGTTTCGTTTGAGTTCACATAATTTCATATGGATCCCGAGAGGTCTGCGGAGACTTAGACCCTATATATACCCATGTTTTGCCCTTCCCCCCATTTTTGAGACTTGGAGCTTAAGATTTCACAATTTTGAGAAATTTCTTCTTTTTTTAAGCTTGGGGTAAGCTTCTAAGCACCTATTTCAATCGCTTTACTCCAACTTTATCATCTAATTCTTATTTTAATGCGGATTAAAGTGAGAAATTGGGATTTTTTTTTTGAAGGCCTAAAACTTGTATTTCTTCAATTCAAACTCCATTTTCAACCCATTTTCACTTGGGTAGCAGAATGAAATACCTTCATCATATGAATTCTTAAAAATAAAAGTACATAACATGCAATATGAAAGCGAGAGATGAAGATCATTTATGACTTTTTACAGCACTAACTTAACCTGAGCAAGTGTGTTACTTATTCTTCTACACTTGTCAAACATACAACTCCACCTTTGTTGTACATCCCTCACATCGAATAGCCCATGATTTTGTGGAGATGATTATCTTTCTGTTTCTCTTGATATAGGATCGTGCATACATAGTTTGACCTAATTGAGATATGCCTTTCAATTTATTATCAAGTTATTCTTGTAATTCTCAAAATAATTACCTTGATTTTTAAAGAAGGCTTCAATTAATTAAACTGGATTTTAAGATTAGACTGAAAATTCCGCAAGCATTTCATATCACTAGAACCAACATAAAATGTATTGTGTAAAGAAGAAAAACAAACAACTAAAATAAGATAAAACAAAAAGGGACATCACATTTCATTGAAAGGAAAGATAAAAGGGTTTGAACAAAAACAATAAAAAAAACAAAACATGATAGGTCCCAAACTACAACCCTGAAATAATTCAGAAAACAAAACAAACTACTAATAATCCTTCCTAGTAAGTAGAGGAGTGACTTTCCAATTGCTGAGCTTGACATCTTAGCCACTGAGTTACACATCATCATGACTAGAGTTTTTACAACTATCAATGTCCTACACCATAATCGATTTATCTTGAATCATCCTTTGTATTTCTCTTTTCAAAGTACGACAATCTTCAATATTATGACCCTGAACATCAGAATCATATGTACATATACATTAGGATTAAAATTTATTGAATGTGGGTCAGGAGTATACCCAAGGAAAGGAGTGATCATGCCTCACTATATCAATATCTGGAATAAACTGACATACGATTCTCTAATTGGTGTGGAACTATTCCTAGATTTATGCCTCTTTTCATTGTTTGGCTTGGATTGAAAATCCGGCCTAGAAGGGCTTTGGTATGTTTATGGAGTTGGAGGATGATTTTGAGGAGTTGGTGCATGCCTTTGTGGATAAGAAAGGGGTTGAACATATTGTTGTGCATTGTTCAAAGGATATTGAGGAAGAGAAATGAAATATTTTTTATTTTGGAGAGATGAACCTTATTGCAGGTGAGTATGTTGATTCAGTGTTTAGGCTCGAGGTTGAGGCTAATAGTATTGGTGATTTGGGCCTCTATATCTATGTTGGGGCCCCAACACAACAATAGCTACAGTTCTCTTATTCTTTCCTTCAGTTTCCCTCAATTGATTGCAATATCGTCCCAAGTGTTTCACAAAATCCTTATGCCTATCACGCTTCTTAAATTTTGATCTCTTAAAGCTAGGAGGAAGGTTAATACTTGAAGATATGCCCCAGTCCTTGTATGAAACATCTTCATAACCTGGAAGTCCCAGAGAATTTTTCATAGTCTTTTTTACACTTTTCATTATTCTGGCCATTTTATCTTGCCCCTCTATCATGTCCCTTGGTAAGAAATTTTGGTGGTCCAATTAACTTAAATGTAGGCTCAGGAGAATAGTAATGATTACCAAAAGTATTAAACATGAATTCAATAGCAGACTGAGAAAGCACAACTGTTGGGCGGATAGTCAAGGTGGGAGCCTCAATAGGGGGTTGAGCAACAAAAACATGAATGGTAGATGGTGTTGTAAATGTGGTAAATTTATATGAAGGAGATAGGGAATGAGTGGTGGAGAATTGGGATATTATTGGTGTGGAGTAAATTCTGATACATGTTATGGTGCATCAACAACAGTAGGAAAATAACTTTGCGACATTGGTGGAAAACTTAATATATTTGAGGGATTAATAGCGGGGAATGGAGAAGGAGGCAACCTACTGGCCCAAGCTCCATGTATTTCTATCATCTGTTGCCTTAGTCTCAAAATCTCTTACTTTAACCTCTCATTTTCTAGACTCTTTGACTGACCCATGATGTCACTCTCAATATTTTTGCTGGACATGACTAACTCTTTATTGGACTTGGTGTAATATAAAGGACCAGCTAGAATGCCACAAACCAACCACCTTAAACGAACTGAACTATAGAGATAACAAACACGTTAGAGTTCAAGACTTTTTCAAAATCTTTTTTCTTTTTTTGGTTTCTTTTTTCCTTTTTTGAAAAGATCACCGAACCTAAGAAGGGTGCCTACGTATCTCACCCCCGACGGAGGAGAATCAGGTGTGAATAGTTCGTGAAGTTTAGCCACAAAAGGACTAATAAAATTCTCTTCTTTTTTTTCATGAAATTTTAGATTAAAAGGAAATAACAAAGCTTAAAAAATAGACAAAAATCTTTTTGAATTTTCAGCTTTAAATTCCCTATGCAAAATGAAACCTATTATTATAAAAGAATTCTTTTTCCTAGTTTCATATGAAGAAACATGTGAACCTACTAATCCGAAAGAATAGTAAAGATTTTTTTTCTTTTTTAAAAGATATTTACACAATCTTTCTAATTTCTTAATTCTAAATTTATACAAAATTGAAATAAAAAATTATCAAAGAAAAATATTTTTTTGTTTTTCAGATGAAGCCACATGAGCTAACAACTAATCTAAAATGAAGAACAAATAAAATCTCTTATTTTTCTTTTATCATTACTTTCAAAAGATATTGACAAAAATCTTTGAGATTCTGATTTTAAATTTCATACACAAAAGAAACCTAAAATTATTAAAGGAAAATCTTTTTATATTTTTTTTTAAAGATGTATATGAGACATCAGCTCAAAATGAAGAAAAAAGAAAATATTTTTAAATTTTTTAAATAAGATCACCGAACCCAAGAGCTGCCTACGTATTTCACTCCTGAGAGAGGACAATCAAGTGTGCCTAGTTCGTTCAGATTGGACAATTAAACCGTAATTTATAGAGTGGACCAAGACTTGAGGGACACAACCAAAAGAGACAATGACAAACGTCAATAAAATCTTTTTTTGAGTTTTCAATTTAAAACTTCATATAAAATGAAATCAACAACTATGAATTATATATATATATATTCAAATGAAATTGTTCAAAATAAAGCACCACCATAAATAAAAATATATTTTTTTGAAATTACAACATAGAAAAACATGACGACACTAAAAGAAAAATCTTTTTTGACATTTTCATTATATGACATGTGTAAAACTTTTAACTTTTGATTCTCCTATTAAAAAAAATCTTTTTGAAAATTTTGAGTTATGAATGTATGCTAAAGGAAACAAAGGGAAAATCTTTTTGATCTTTTATTTTTTGAGAAAAAGGCATGCAAAAGGTAACAAGAAATCTTTTTGAACTTTTGATTGTGGAAAACCAAAACCATAAAAAATTTCTAAAAACTACGAAACTCTTTTCTTTGACTCATTTTTTTTCTTTTCCCTCTTTTTTCAAACTTTTCCTAATCTAAACACACTTTATCCCTTAATTCTAGCACATGCTTTCCCAAATCAATCCATTAAATGACCCTGTTACATTTAAAGATGCAACTTTAGCACGTAGGAATGCTTAGAGGTAAGTCACCTAAAAAGTACCAAATGGGTCCCACTAGGTCTCAATATGATGCAAATAAGAATGACCTAAAGACTGACCTAGGCTGGAGTTCAACTAACTAGGCTGTTTGGGGAAGCGTATAGTCGATAGTAGCAACGATAGCTTTCCACTTACTCCATACACCCAATGGTTCCCCCTCTCAAAATATGGGTGACTCAATGAATGTTCGTGTATAAGCCTGTACTACATGACTTGTTGAGAAAGAAATGACCCGAAGTAGTGCATATAATGATAGAAATAAAACTTTAACACATAAGGAAAAGTTGTAAGCAAAGAGCACGTAGGCATCCAATAATGCTAAAACAATAACACAAATGATAACCCAAACAAAATATCTATACACCTATAGTGTCAAACTAAGCCAATACAACTCAAAAAAATAAGCTCGAATTCTGAAAAATGCCTAGCAAAGTCGCCAGAGTTGTTACACCTTTTATTACCAAAAAAAATTATTAATTGTTAAGTTTGAAAGTTTTTTTTAATTAAGTGACAAAAGAAAAATGTGTTTAAAAAGAATTTTAGAACTTAAAATCAGAGTCGCCACTTGGCATAAATCTGGTGCGCCAAGTCATCTTTAGAAATCCTTTTTTAAAATGATTTTTAACTCTTTAAAACTGGACCACGAACAGAGATTTAGGATAAGAAATTCTATTGACCAAAGGGATGGTGTTAGGCATCTCTCGGTACCGTGGTTCGACTGTAGTCGATTCATGGAGTATATAGGCTACTATAACACTACAAAATGTATAAACCAACAAATTACATAAACAATAAAATAAATAACAAACAATCAAAATTCCAAAAAATAGTGTCCAGTCTAATTAATATAGTTCCAAAATGAAAAGGTACTAGAATGTAAACCTATATTAACCTGCACTAATCCTAAACTACACTATACTTGATGCCTTAGGCCTTAATCATGAACCTCCTTCGAAGAAATAATATGTTAGGGAATTCTCTAGTGAATTGTCATGACTCAAACCAAGGCCTGACCATGACGGGTATCTCAAGTTTGTTGAGGAATGGAAACTACCCCCTTTTCCTAGTTAACAATACACAATACACTAGCACGGTAGAATTCCGAATCTATAACAAGATAGAGTAATCAATAACTCAGAGTATATAAGAATGTCAACAATAACTCCCAGTCCACAATAATCTACAAAACCTCTAAACTGAATCAAATCAATATAAGTTGGGACATGCCCCCGATGATAGCCAAAAATAAGTCCAAAAAAAAGTCTATGCTATAGATAAACCAAGAAGTAACGACCTTCTGAAAAAAGGAGACTCACCACTTCAAGCAAACCACTGACAACCCAGAAATCCTATCACTACACAGGAAAAGTAAAAGTGTCTTCGTGTCCTACATCGCTGTGGTACCCCATATGTTTCTAAGCTAGGAAATGAAATAGTTCTCCTATGTATAAAACCTCATATCCTGTGATTCATATTTGAGTACATGATTTACAATGAGTATCCTAACGATAATATAGCTTACGATGTGTTAAGCATGCTCATGTGAGTCACTCAGAGTAAGGCAAGCTAATAGCTTTTGGATCCATCATGTTTTAGTGTGTGATTCCGCAAGAGTGACCTTTGAACGAGGATAACTTGATTTATATGTGAAATTTTGGCTAATTTAGACCCACCAAATTGTAGAGAATCGAATTATCTTTCCAAGGATTTAAGTTTTATAAAAATCCGACACCCGAGCAAGAAGGTATGGCCCTGCAAAGTAGGAGTGCGACATATAAACAATCGCACATGGCTACTGGAACAAGTGTGCGACAGGTTGTGCGGCGCACACCCTCAAGTGTGTGATATCATGTGTAATGCACACCTTACCTTATGCGATAGGATGTGCGGCGCACACCTTAGCATGTGTGATGAAGTGTGCGACGCACACTTATGATTTCAGCCATGAAAAACACTTAGTTTTTGAGTTATTTTGAGGATAATTAAGTTTTTTAACACTACTTACACATCCCAATACTTAACCTTATGAAATTTATAGCTTCTAATCACATTACAACCCTATTAACATCTTAAGTTCATTATCCAAGAGCACAAGAAGGAGAAAAACTACTAGGGTTGCATAATCAATCTTGAAGGTCCAATCTTTTAATAATTTCATCACCATTAAGGTATGCGTAGTGTTCATCCATGGATCCTTTTGGTTCATAGAGTTCAAGAATCAATCTTTGATAACAAAATCATGAATATTTTGTTCTGATTGGTTGTATTCATGTTGTTATTTGTGGTTTGTGTTATAGAGTGGGAATTTGATGAACCTCCAGGAAGATTGTGATCATATAGTTGGAACCCATGAATTTGGATGGATTAAAGTGGTGTAAGTTTGTGAATACACCTATGCCTTAAAGAGTGCACGTAAGGTGTTTGATAAAATACCTAAGAGACTAGAAATCATGCATTATAGCTAAATTGTGACTAAGTGAAGGATTCATGATAGGCCTCTATGATTCAATGTCATCCATGTTGATAATGTGTCTTGTGAACACTGTTGGATTACTCATGAACTAGTCTTACGGAATTATGCTATGCTTACTTGCAAAACCCACTCATGTACAAGATGTAGAATATCCATGTACTTTATGAAATTCCCCAAGTTATGATATTATAGATTGTGGTTGTAATATGTAATGAGCATGATATTGAAAGCTATGCAAGTATATACATGTTGTATGAAATTCCCTTCCATGAAATAGATTGTTGAGAACCATGCTTAGTATGAAATCCCTTATTTATGATATTGTGGATTATGGACTCTACTCTTATGATCAAGTCAGTCATGTGTGTCAGTTTCCTTTCATCGAGTTCTGGGGATACTTATACCCGAAAAATATAGTTGTGTGCCTAGATCCATATCATGTTTTCAGGATACTCTCAGTCAAGCCATGATCTATAGAAATCAGCCAGTCATGTGACTCAGGAAAACTTAGTAATCTCAGTAGTTCAGTATTCTTAGTAAACTCGGTGCCCAGTAACCTCAGTAATCACAGTAAATCTCATAACTTCAGTACTCTTAATCAGTCCTTAGAACTCATTATATTCTGTCCGTCATCGGAATCTAGTAAACTCAATTTTAGCTTTGCTAAATAATACCACTAGCATCAGTTCAGTTAATCAGTATTAGTTCAGCAAATCAGTTTAGTTAAGTTATTTAGTTTAGCCCAGTTATTCAGTTCAGTGTCTTTCATATTGAAGTACCATTCAGCACCGAGAGAACCTAGAGATGGGGGCTCATCTGCTAGAATAGGACTGAGATCCTTAGAAGTAATCCCTAAGTTCCAGAACTACATTGCCAGTGTAAGTATGAGATGTCACCCATTAGATAGGACTGACATACTCAGGGGTCACCCGTTAGCATATTTATATGTATAGGACTGATCCCAAGAGTCACCCACTAGATTAGGACTGACTCCACAACAGATGTCTTTACTGGTGGTGTGGTCTAGAAACCCTTCCAGTCAGGGAAAAGATTGGACGCCAGTCATCTTAGCTTGGGGCATGTCGGTTAGATGAACATATCCCATAGTTTTATTTATAGAATCAGGGCTTTCAGACACAGTCAACTCAGCTTACTAGTACAGATTCAATACTGTTAGATATAGTCAATGCTTCTCATTGTAAATAGACTTCAAGATCACCCATTAGCTAGGGATGATCTCAACTATGATTAATCAGTATCAGAATCATTAGATTTTAAGATCACCTACTAGATAGGACTGATCTCAGACTAAGTCAAATCATCCTTATTATCAGTATACTTATGATCACCCGCTAGATAAGATTGATCTCAGATTTAGTTACTCTAAGTAGAACGGAACTCAGATAGTTCCATTAGAATTTAGACTGTCAGATATAGTCGCTTAGTATCGGTTATATCAATTAGTCCGATCATTATTGTTATATCAGCTATATCAGTTATCATAGCTCACGTTACCAGTATTCAGTTTCAAAACTATTAGACACAGTCTTTCAAACCAGTTCTTCATAATTTGAACTGTCAAAAATAGTTAATAATCTTTCAGTACCTCAGTAATAGTAAAGTCATGTCATCAACATTCAGACTCAGTAGTCAGCATCATCACAAGTTCAGTTATAGTTGTTTATGCATGTATGTATTCTCATATTCATATTAGTTAGCATTATTTATGCATATAACCCTTTACATTTAGCCTACCTCACTCGTATACTAATTACATTCAGACGTAATGACGCATTTGCATTATGGTGATTTATCTTATGTTACACCATAGGTTCAGAGGCACGAGCTCTAGATCAGTAATAGCATTCTAATGTTCAGAGTTTGCAGTCAGTCCTTCCTATTCGAGGATGATATAATTATTACTATATTTACTATTCAATTGCTAAATGGAGTTAGTTGGGGACATGTTCCTTCAACTCCTTATTCAGTTCAGTCAGAGGCTTTCAGACTAGATGTCAGATTAGATATTCAGATCTAATTATTTTCAATATTTATGACTTGTTTTGGTATTGTTATACCTTTTTTAGACATTTTGTTATTAGACGTTTATTCAGTTCAAACCTTATGGCCTTTCATGTTCATGTTTCCACATTTTATGTATATTATGTAGTATACAGGTACAGATATTAGTTGTGGGTTAGCGTGTAGTCCTTCGGGGTCATGAGCGCCGTGTAACATTCTGGTTTAGAAAATAGGGGTGTTACAAACTTGGTATCAGAGCCTAAGGTTCAATAGAGTCCTAGGAAGTCTGAAAGCCACATCTAGTAGAGTCTTGTACATGCGTGTGTTGTGCACCACACTTATGTGCAGGAGGCTATGAGATGTTTTAGGAATAGTTTCCCTTGTTTCAGTATTCATGTCATGCCAGTGAGCAGTCAGATTTGTATAGCTTATTTTCTCATCCTTGCATCTATTCATGCTATCCAAAATCTCAGAGAATATAACTATTTCAAGGTAGAACCTCCTAGTAGTTGCAAGTTTAGTATATCTCATGCATCATTCATTAGTTTCTGACTCCCAAAGTTTAGTTTTAATCTAGTTTGTAGATGCCCTGTGCATCCCCCAATATCTCCGTAACGTAAGCGTTCTTAGAGGGACATAGCATCCTAAGGGGGGGATACCCCATTTTCTCTTAATTCTATCATGCCTTATATCCTTCAATTTCTCTTTGCTTAACGAATTCAGTCTAGAATAGAGGGTACTTATAAGTTGACCTTCAAGTTAGACCTCAGCTGTAAGTCAAGTATTTAGAGGTTTAGTTCAGTTCATGATGTGTCACGTAGCATAATCAGTCATGTTCTCATATTTCTGTTCAATCTTAGTGCTTTTACCATTGCATGTTCAGTCGCATGTTCGTGAGTCAATTCAGTCATATATTCACGCATCAGATATGCATTGTCAGCTTATCAGTACTTTCAGTCATGCTTTCACATATTATGTCAGTCATATAATCCTACATCAGATATGCATGGATTCAACTTATCAATTAAGCATCAGATATGTATTATCAGTTTGAGAAACTCAGTTTATCGGAACACTCAGTCCTACATTCATAAATCAGCTACCCATGCATCAGATATGCATGTACAGTATGATATGCTCAGTTTTTAGTCATGTCAGCCATGAAATCATGATCAGTTATTCATGCTATATATTCATGAAAGTTGTCTTTTCTCTCATCTCAACCAGTATCATTCGAGGATGAATATTCCCAAGGGGGAGATATTGTAATACCCCATATATTTCCAAGCTAGGAAATGAATCAGCTCTCCTACGTATGAAACCTCATATCTTGTGATTCATATTTGTGTACATGATTTACAATGAGTATCCTAGTAATAAGATAGCTTATGAGGTGTTAAGCATGTTCATGTGAGTCACTTAGAGTAAGGCAAGCTAATAGCTTTTGAATTCATCAAGTTTTAGTGTATGATTCTGCAAGAATGACCTTTCAACAAGGATAACTTGATTTATATGTGACATTTTGGCAGATTTAGACCCACTAAATTATCTTTCCAATGATTCCAATTTTATAAAATTTTGACAACCGAGCAAGAAGTTATGGCCCTGCAAAGTAGGAGTGCGGCGCATAAACAATCACACATGGCTACTGAAACAAGTGTGCAACAGGTGCGCACACCCTCAAGTGTGCGATAGCATGTGTGACTCATAACTTAGCTTATGCGACAGGATGTGTGGCACACACCTTAGCATGTGTGATGAGGTGTGCGACACACACTTATGATTTCAGCTATAAAAAACACTTGGTTTTTGAGTTATTTTGAGGATAATTAAGTCTTTTAACACTCCTTACACGTCCCAATACTTAACCTCACGAAATTTATAACTTCTAATCACATTACAACCCTATTAATATCTTAAGTTCATTATCCAAGAGCACAAGAAGGATAAAAACTACTAGGGTTGCATAATCAATCTTGAAGGTCCAATCTTTCAATAATTTCATCGCCATTAAGGTATGCGTAGTGTTCATCCACGGATTCCTTTTGTTCGTGGAGTTCAAGAATTAATCTTTGATAATAAAATCATGAATGTTTTGTGGTGATATGGTTGTATTCATGTTGTTGTTTGTGGTTTGTGTTATAGAGTGGGAATTTGATGAACTTCTAGAAAAATTGTGATCATATAGTTGGAACCCATATATTTGGGTGGATTAAAGTGGTGTAAGTTTATGAATACACCTATGCCTTAAAGAGTGCATGTAAAGTGTTTTATAAAATACCTAAGAGACTAGAAATAATGCATTGTAGCTAAATTGTGACTAAGTGAAGGATTCATGATAGGACTCTATGATTCAATGTCATCCATGTTGATAATGTGTCTTGTGAACACTGTTGGATTACTCATGAACTAGTCTTATGGAATTATGCTATGCTTACTTGCAAAACCCACTCATGTACAAGATATAGAATATCCATGTACTTCATGAAATTCCCCAAGTTGATATTATGGATTGTGGTTGTAATGTGTAATGAGCATGATATTGAAAGCAATACAAGTATTACATGTTGTATGAAATTCCCTTCCATGAAATAGATTGTTGAGAACCATGCTTAGTATGAAATCCCTTATTTATAATATTGTGGATTATGGACTCTACTCTTATGATCAAGTCAGTCATGTGCGTCAGTTTCCTTCCATCGAGTCCTGGGGGTACTTGTACCCAAAAAATATTACTGTGTGCCTAGAGCCATGTCATGTTTTCATGATACTCTCAGTCAAGCCATGATCTATAGAAATCAGCCAGTCATGTGACTCATGAAAACTCAGTAATCTCAGTAGTTCGGTATTCTCAGTAATGTCAGTGCTCAGTAACCTCAGTAATCATAGTAAATCTCAGTAACTTCAATACTCTTAATCAGTCCTTAGAACTTATTATATTCCATCCGTCATCGAAATCCAGTAAACTCAGTTTTAGCTCTGCTAAACAATACCACTAGTATCAGTTCAGTTAATCAGTATCAGTTCAGCAAATCAGTTCAGTTAAGTTATTTAGTTCATCCCAGTTATTCAGTTCAATGTCTTTCAGATGAGAGTAGGATTCAGCACCGAACGAACCTAGGGATGGGGGCTCACCTGCTAGAATAGGACTTAGATCCCTAGAAGTAATCCCTAAGTTCCAAAACTACATTGTCAGCGTAGGTATGTGATGTCACCTGTTAGATATGACAGATATACTCAGGGGTCACCCATTAGCACAGTTATATATATAGGACTGATCCTAGGAGTCACCCGCTAGATTAGGACTGACTCCACAACAGATGTCTTTACTAGTGGTGCGGTACTGACACCCTTCTAATAAGGACAGAGATTGGGCCCCAGTTATGTTAGCTTGGGGTATGTTGGTTAGATGAACACATCCCAAGGTTTTAGTTACAGAATCAGGGCTTTCAGACACAGTCAACTCAACTTAGTAGTACAGATTCAGTACTGTTAGATACAATCAATGCTTATCATTGTAAATAGACTTCAAGATCAACCATTAGCTAGGACTGATCTCAACTATGGTTAATCAGTATTAGAATTATTAGATTTAAAGATCACCCGCTAGATAGGACTGATCTTAGACTAAGTCAAATCATTCTTATTATCAGTATACTCATGATCACCCGCTACATAGGACTGATCTCAAATTTAGTTACTCCAAGTAGAATGGAACTCAGATAGTTCCATCAGAACTTAAACTGTCAAATACAGTCACTCAGTATCAGTTATATCGATTAGTTTGATCATTATACTTATATCAGCTATATCAGTTATCATAGCTCACGTTACTAGTATTCAATTTTAGAACTATTAGACACAGTCATTCAAACCAGTTCTTCATAATTTGAACTGTCAGAAATAGTTAATAATCTTTCAGTACCTCAATAACAGTAAAGTCATGTCGTTAACATTCAGACTCAGTAGTCAGCATCATCACAAGTTCAGTTATAGTTGTTTATGCATGTATGTATTCTTACATTCATATTAGTTAGCATTGTTTATGCATATAACCCTTTACATTTAGCCTACCTCACTCGTATACTAATTACATTCAGATGTACTGACGCATTTGCACTATGGTTCTTTCCTTTATGTTACACCATAGGTTCAGAGGCACGAGCTCTAGATCAGTAATAGTATTCCAATGTTCAGAGTTTGCAGTCAGTCCTTCCTATTCGAGGATGATATAATTATTGCTATATTTACTATTCAGTTGCTAGATGGAGTTAGTTGGAGACATGTTCCTTCAACTCCTTATTCAGTTTAGTTAGAAGCTTGTAGACTAAATGTCAGATTAGATATTCAAATCTCATTATTTTCAGTATTTATGACTCATTTTGGTATTGTTATACATTTTTTAGACATTTTGCAATCAGACGTTTATTCAGTTTGAACGTTATGGCCTTTCATGTTCATGTTTTTACATTTTATGTCTATTATGTAGTATAAAGGTACAGATATCAGTCATGGGTTAGATTGTGGTCCTTTGAGGTCATGAGCACTGTATAGCATTTCGGTTCAAAAAATTGCATGTTACAAACTTGGTATCAGAGCCTAAGGTTCAATAGAGTCCTAGGAAGTCTGAAAGCCACATCTAGTAGAGTCTTGTACATAAGTATGATATTGAAAGCTATGAAAGTATATACATGTTGTATGAAATTCCCTTCCATGAAATAGATTGTTAAGAACCATGCTTAATATGAAATCCCTTATTTATGATAGTGTGGATTATGGACTCTATTCTTTTGATCAAGTCAGTCATGTATGTCAGTTTCCTTCCATCGAGTCCTGGGGGTATTTGTAACCAAAAAATATAGATGTATACCTTGAGCCATGTTATGTTTACATGATACTCTCAGTCAAGCCATGATCTATAGAAATCAATCAGTCATGTGACTCTGGTAAACTCAGTAATCTCAGTAGTTTAGTATTCTCAGTAATCTCAGTGCTCAGTAACCTCAGTAATCACAGTAAATCTCAGTAACTTCAGTACTCTTAATCAGTCCTCAAAACTCATTATATTCCGTCCGTCATCGGAATCCAGTAAACTTAGTTTTAGCTCCGCTAAACAATACCACTAGTATCAGTTCAGTTAATAAGTATCAGTTCTGCAAATCAGTTCAGTTAAGTTATTTAGTTCAGCCTAGTGATTCAGTTCAGTGTATTTTAGATGGGAGTAGGATTCAGCATCGAGCGAACCTAGGGATAGGGGCTCACCCACTAGAATAGGACTGAGATCCCTAGAAGCAATCCCTGTGTTCCAGAACTACATTGCCAGTGTAGGTATGAGATGTCACCCGTTAGATAGGACTGACATACTCAGGGGTCACCTGTTAGCATATTTATATGTATAGGACTGATCCCAGGAGTCACCCACTAGATTAGGACTGACTCCACAGCAGATGTCTTTACTGGTGGTGCGGTACTGACACCCTTCCAGTCAAGGCAGAGATTGGACCCCAGTCATCTTAGCTTGGGGCATGTCAGTTAGATGAACACATCCCACAGTTTCAGTTATAGAATCAGGGCTTTCAGACATAGTCAACTCAGCTTAGTAGTATAGATTCAGTATTGTTAGATACAATCAATGCTTATCATTGTAAATAGACTTCAAGATCACCCATTAGCTAGGACTAATCTTAACTCTGATTAATCAGCATCAAAATCATTAGATTTAAATATCACCCACTAGATAGGACTGATCTCAGACTAAGTAAAATCATCCTTATTATCAATATACTCATGATCACCTGCTGGATAGGACTGATCTCAGAATTAGTTACTCCAAGTAGAACGAAACTCAAATAGTTTCATCAGAACTTAAACTATCAGATATAGTCGCTCAGTATCAGTTATATCAATTAGTCTGATTATTACAATTGTATCAACTATATTAGTTGGCATTACTCACGTTACCAGTATTCAATTTCAGGACTGTTAGACACAGTCATTCAAACCAATTCTTCATAATTTGAACTGTCAGAAATAGTCAATAATCTATTCAGTACCTCAGTAATAGTAAAGTCATGTCGTCAGCATTCAGACTCAGTAGTCAGCATCATCATGAGTTCAGTTATAGTTGTTTATGTATGTATGTATGTATTCTCACATTCATATTAGTTAGCATTGTTCATGCATATAACCCTTTGCATTTAGCCTACCTCACTCGTATACTCAGTACATTCTGATATACTGATGCATTTGCGCTATGGTGCTTTCTCTTATATTACACCATAGGTTCAGAGGCATGAGCTCCAGATCAATAGTAGCATTCCAGTGTTCAGATTTTGTAGTGAGTCCTTCTTATTTGAGATTGGTATGATTATTGCTACATTTACTATTCAGTTGCTAGATGGAGTTAGTTGGAGACATGTTTCTTCAACTCCTTATTCAGTTCAGTTAGAGGCTTTCAGACTAGATGTCAGATTAGATATTCAAATCTTATTATTTTCAGTATTTATGACTTGTTTTGGTATTGTTATACCTTTTTCAGAGATTTTGTTTTCAGACGTTTATTCAGTTTGAACCTTATTTCCTTTCATGTTCATGTTTCTGCATTTTATGTATATTAAACAGTATACAGGTACAGATATCAATCATGGGTTAGCTTGTGGTCCTTTGGGGTCATGAGCACCGTGTAGCATTCTGATTTAGAAAATTGGGGTGTTATAATCCTGTGGGGATACAATATCCAAAGATGATTAGTGGGTTAAGCACTAGTATGTAACTCAAGGATAAGAGGATAAAATAATGTCATTATTCCAAAACCAATCAAAATCATTGCACAAGTACACATCCATGCATATATATATATATATGTATGTATATATATACATATATATATATATATATAATATGCTAGGAGAGGGAGCAAGGTTTAGTGTAAAATTCAAATCATTATCCTGGATTGTGTATCTTGACCGTCATTAAAACAACCCACGGGCTAAATGGGTCCAGTTGTCTCCCCATGGTTGGCCCCCAGTGCGTGTTAGCCGCATGAATCAGAGATATTAAAGAAGGACGGTGAATCCTCGTACCCTATGCCATCCATGATATAATTACATATAGTGTGACATTAGCATACGGTCATCAAAATCAACCCTCATACTCGCAAATATGAGTTTCCAATATCAGTGGCTCACGACCTCCACCTCCGCGGCTAGCTGCACAACCCCCTTTAAGACCAATTAAAATATTTAACACACCCATCCATTAATTCAAGGAGTCAATTATTAAGGCATCATCAGGTAGCATCATCATACCGACTAAATCTTGCACGCATATGTCATTAAGACATTACTTGGGAGAATCCTTGTACCCCCAGACTCCATTATTATTCAACTTGGGAGATTCCTTGTACCCCACAAGGTTTTCAAAATCATCTTTATCCGTTTAGCCATTTATGCAATACATTAGTTTAAGAAGTATGCCAATCTAATTGATTAATCACATTCTAAAATCAATTATGCAAATGGGTTGAGGTTCTCATCAATTTTAGTACCAAAATCTAATTATTTGGAGAATCCTTATACCACTAGTTCCATTGTTTACAATATTGGGAAATCCTTGTACCCCTATTTCATTCACCATTCTTATGCACCCCAATGAGTTTACAAATCACCAATTTAAATATAATTTATTCATAATAATCATGGGAAAAACACTTACACAAATTCCATCCAAAACCCTTAACCCATCATTCAAAATCCAACATCAAAACCATGTAAATAATAAACCAATTCATGCCAGAATGAAAAAATAAGTTTAGGGAGAGAGAGACATGACTTAATCACCTAGTAATTTGAAGAAGAATTCACCCTTAGAGCCCTAGATGATGAATTTCTTGAAACCCTAGCCTTGTCTTTGAGTGGGGAATTTGAGAAAGAGAGAGAGAAGTGTGTTTGATTGTCAAAGTGTTGAAAATAATTCCTTTTTTGTATTTTATGGACATGGGGTCTAAGTAGGGATGGGGGAAATGTCCAAAGTTCCCCAATTAGAATGAAATTTGTCACTAGTGACTATGAAACATCCTATGACTCGTGAAGACACGTTATGACTCCTTACCACGAGTCATAGTCTGGACAAAAAATTGACCATCTATACTAGCTAGGCTATGATTACACTATACAACTCGTTACCTACGACTTGTAGGGTCTAAGTCATAGTTAGGACAGGATCAAAGGGTCCCTAAATTAGTACCTTATGAGTCATACCCTATGAATCATACACGAACCTTATGACTCATAAGGTCCGTGTCGTATTGACCTGGGCACCTACACTTGGTTGCTTACGAAAACATACTACAACTCAAAAAGATTCTATACAACTCGTATCATCCAATCATGATCAAATCAAGGAGTTTGGGTAACACATTAGTCACCCTATGACTGGCACATCACGACTTGTTAGGAGTCTTCATGACTCATTACATCTAGTCATCACCATGGAAGAATCTCGACCAGTATTTACTATGCACACTACGATTAGGACTCACGACCCATAGTGACACATTACGACTTGGTAGAAGGGTTTCATCTAAGCAATAAGCTCAAAACTCAGGGATTTTTAGAGGCCAACACTTGGGGAGTTACATTCTCCCCCTTAAGATCATTCGTCCTCGAATGATGAGTTAAGTCACCCACTAGCACGATCATAAGATAGAATACAACCACAATTTCCTTTAACAAAGTTAGAAAATAAAGATATTAAGAAAACACATACCTTAAGCATGATTATCCAAGGTAGGGAACAAGAATGGATATTTGAACTTGATGTCCTCTTCGGCTTCCCAAGTAGCTTCTTCAAACTTTTGGTTATTCCATAGAACCTTCACCGAAGCCACATCCTTAGTCCTCAAATGACAGACTTGCCTATACAAATTTTTAACTAGAACTTCCTCATAAGACAAGGAACCCAAAATACCAACACTCTCTATAGGCACGATTATGGAAGGATCACCTATGCATTTCTTCAACACCGAGACATGAAAGACCAAATGAATAGAACCCAACCTATAAGGTAAATCCAACTCATAAGCAATATTGACCACTCTCCTCAAGATAAAATACGGGCCAATATAATGGGGACTGAGTTTCCCATTCTTTCTAAATCTTATCACTCTCTTCATGGGAGATATTTTCAGAAGCACCCAATTGCCAACATCAAACTCTAACTCCCTATGCCTCATATATGCATATGATTTTGGAGACTTTGGGTGGTATTAAGCCTATCCTTTATCACCTTCACTATCTCCATAGATTGGTGAACCAAGTCCGACCTAAACAATCTAGTCTCACCAACTTCGAACCACCTAATAGGAGAATGACATCTCCTATCATAAAAATCCTTAAAATGAGTCATTCCAATACTAGAGTGATAATTATTATTATATGGAAACTCGATAAGAGGAAAATGGTCAACCCAACTACCACTGAAATCAATCACACAAGCCCAAAGCATATCTTTCAAGGTCAGAATAGTCATCTCTACTTGTCCATCCATTTAAGGATAGAAAGTGATTCTAAGGTTCACCTTAGTACCCAAACCTCTATAAAATAACAACCAAAAGTGAGAGGTAAAATACGTACCTCGGCCTGAGATGATGGAAACTGGAGCACCATGTAACTGGATGATTTCCTGAATAAAAAACTTTACATAGTCCTCCCTAGAATAGTTTGTCCTCACTGGTAAGAAGTGAGCAAACTTAGTCATCCTATCCATGATGGCCAAATAAAATCAAAATAACTATGATGCCGTGGAAAATTGGTAATGAAATCTATATTAATTACCTCTCATTTCCACATGAGCAACTCAATCTCTTGAGATAACCCACCAGGCCTCAAGTGTTCCACTTTTACTTGCTGAAACATCATGCATTTAGCCACAAAATTTGCCACATCCTGCTTCATATTATTCCACCAATAAATTTTCTTTAGGTTATGGTACATCTTTGTCAAACCAGGATGTGAAATATATCATGACTCATGTGCCTCACCCAAAATTCTTCCTCACAATTCATCAAAGCCAAGAACACATAACCTACCATGGTACCTCAATATACCATCACCTTCAATATCAAAAGCCATAAATTTTTGTTGGCCCATATCATCTTTAATCTACATCAAGATAGGTTCCAAAACCTTCTTCTCTTTTACCTCAGCACCAAAAGATGACTTCACCACCTCTTGAAAAAACACGTCTCTATCCCAAAATCTAAATGACAAACTCCAAGACTAGCTAACTAGTGAATATCCCTCACCAATCCTTGCTTTACCTCATCCATATGAGATAAGCTCCCTACAGACAACCTGGTAAAAAAGATCATCAATCGTAGGAAGAGGGTACTTGTTTTTCATAGTCACCTTATTTAACTGTTGGTAGTCTATACAAATCCACATGGAACCATTTTTCTTACACATAAAAAGCACAGTAGCACCCCATTAGTTAGGTAAATTCGTTAGTAGCAGCCCCTAAGTTCCAAAACTACATAGCCAGCGTAGGTTATAAGGGGTCACCCATCAGTTTAGGCTTGACACCCTCTCAAGGGTCACCTATCAATTTAGTCTTGACACCCTATTCTATTAGGACATCAACTTTGTGGATCCACACAGTCAGTGTTAGTACTCGTGGTAAGGTATTGACACCTTTCTAATTAGGGTTACAGGTTGGACCCCGATTAGTTCAGATTGCGGAATTTAGGTTAAATGTTAGCTGCCATAATATCATTTTAGTATTCATACCATATCAGCTCAATTTTTCATTACCAAGTGTCCAACTTATCAGTTATTCGGTTATTCAGTTTTACAGATTATTTCAACATATGTTTTACTTGGTCTTGCATTCATGTTACATATTTATACATGTATCGCAGTTGTCCCTATCTCATATATCAGTATATTTAAAGTGCTAATCGGATACTCTCTTTTGTGCTATGTTGACTTATAACATAGGTTTGGACGCTCAGTTCCCTAATCACCCCTAGTTTGTTCAGTGTTACTCAGCGTCCATTATGGTGAGTCCTCATCCTTCGAGGACAAGTTATTTACATCTATTTTTTGTACTTTCTTTACTTCAGTCAATCAGATTTAGTTAGGGGCTTGTCCCATCAACTCCTCGTATTTTAGAGGCTTTTAGATAGTCAAACTTGTCTTTAGTTTTTTTAGAAGTTTAGATATGTTGGGTATTGTATCATTCCAACATTTTATTAGAATATTTATCAGTTTATTTTTTTGTATATGATGTTTTATTATTCTATTTAGTGCTCACAATAAATACTAGATCATGGGTTAGCTTAGGATCACTTATGGCCTTAAGCACCATGTTAAGAATAGAGGGTAGTCTCAGGTTATGAAAAACTTGGTATCAGAGCCTAAGGTTTTTAAAGTGTCCTAGGGTGTCTAAAAGCGTGTTGAGTAGATTCTTGTTCATGGGTGTGAAGCGCGCCACACTTATGGGAAAGAGGCAATGAGGCATTTTAGAAATGTCTTCCTTCTTTTAGTATTAGAGTGTGAGCTCTATTGAATTCCCTTTCTAACCCGTCCTTCATCCATTTATAGAAAATTCTTCCTAGAAAAAATAATAAAAAAAGAAATGAGGATCAACTCGGACCACCATATGTTTAGGAAAACCCTCTGAATAAATATGTTTCCATGTCAAATTCAGGACTACTTTCACCTTTTTTGCCTAGACTATGGTTTCTCAAAATAACCAACTGGTTGTTGCCCCCACCAATACAGTAGTGAGCACGACAACAACTAGGATCTAATACTTTACTAGGATGAATCCTCCATTTTTTTATGGATCTAAGTCTGATAAGAATTCATAAGAGTTTCTAGATGTTGTGCAAAAAGTCATAGATATCATGTGTGTTACTACAAGTGAGAGTGCTGACTTAGCTGCTTACCAATTGTGAAGAGTAGCTCATACTTGGTTTAAGTAGTGAAAGGAGGACAAAGGTGTTGAGACAGGGCCTATTGAGTGGGATGAGTTCACTATGACCTTATTAGATAGACTCATCCCACTTGAGTTAAGGGATGCCAAGGTGAAGGAGTTTATAAATTTAAAGTAGGGTGACATGAGTGTGAAGGAGTACTCACTTAAGTTTACTCAGTTGGCAAGGTATGCTCTGACTATGTTGGCTGATTCTAGGACCAGAATGAGTAAGTTTATGCTTGGTCTATTAGATGGTGTAGTTAAGAAGTGTAGGACGACTATGTTAACTAAGAAGATGGAATTTTCTAGGTTGATGGTTCAAGCTCAGCATATTGATGAGGAGAAACTCAAATAGAAGGAAAAAAAGAATAAGAGGGCCAAAATTAGTAGCTTCAACTTCACACAACAAAGGTCTAATAGAGGAAATCGATATCAATTCCACCAAAAAGTTCCAGATCCATCCCTATATATAGCCAGTGCACCAGCGCCTAAGTTCAGACAGGATAACTGAGAAAGAGCACCAGGATTTAAGTCCCAGGGTATCATGAATAATGATCACACAAACCTAGTCTACAAGAAGTATGATGAAAACTATAAGCATAAGTGCGTGGTTGGTAGTGATGCATACTTTAGGTATGGCAAGTTAGGACACATAATTAGGGAGTGTCCTATAGTTTCCCATCAAGGAAGAAGTGATCGTCAACATGCCCAAACTAACTCTTCAACAGCCATAATAGGATGCCCAACCCTACAGGGCGCCACCTCCAGTGCCACCAGTGGGCAGCACCATAATCAACTTTATGCTCTTGAGACTCAATATGATTAGGAGAGTTCTTCTGATATGGTTACGAGTAGATTACAAGTCTTCCTTCTTTATCTTTATGCATTATTAGACCCTGGAGCTTTACTTTCTTTTGTAACTCCCTATATATCCATAGACTTTGGCATCTAGTCCTAACGTATTAGTAGAGCCCTTCTCAGTGTCTACCTTAGTGGGTATTTAGCTAGATGGGTATACAAAAATTATCAGGTCATAGTGTCTCAAAAAATCACTTTAGTTGATTTTGTAGAGTTAGAGTTGACTGATTTTGATGTTATTCTCACATGGATTAGTTCTACTCGCGCTATGCCTAAATTGACTGTAGAAAAAGAATTGTACAATTTTAGTTCCCTAATGAGCCCATTATAGAATAAAGGTGTAGTACTTCAATTCCTATAGGTTGATTTGTCTCCTATCTTAAGGCAAAAAAGATGATATCCAAGGGATGTATTTACAATCTCGTCTTACTTAAGGACTCAAATTCTGAAACTCTGAGTCTTGAGTTAGCTCCATTATTGAATGAATTTCTACCTGAAGATCTCCCCAAAATTTCTACCAAAAAGGAAATTGATTTTAGAATAGATCTACTCCCAGATACCCAGCCTATATCAATTCCACCTTACAGAATGGCTCCAGTTGAGATTAAGGAATTAAAGGAACAATTAAAATATCTCTTACATAAGGGTTTCATCAGTCCTAATATTTCTTCATGGGGTGCTCCAGTTCTCTTCGTGCATAATAAAGATGGTTCCCTCAGAATGTTACATCAACTACCTCCAGTTAAACAAAGTCACAATAAAAAATAATTATCCTCTCCCTAGGATTGATGATTTGTTTGACCAACTTCAGGGTGCAAGCTATTTCTCTAAGATAGACCTTAGATCCATCTATTTTCATCTTAGAGTCAGAGAATGTGACATCTTAAAGACAGCCTTCAGAACTAGATATGGTCACTTTAAATTTCTAGTCATGTCTTTTGGACTAACGAATACTCCTGTAGCTTTTATGGACTTGATGAACCGGGTGATCAAGCATTAATTGGATATGTTTGTCAAAGTCTTCGTAGATGACATCTTCATCTATTCTCGTAGTTAAGGCAATCATACAAACCATTTGAGGATTGTATTACAAACCCAAAAGGATCACCAGTTATTCTCTAAGTTCAATAACTACAAATTTTGGATGACATCGGTATCTTTTCTTGGTCACATCATTTTCAGTGATGGCATCTAATTTGATCCTCAAAAGACCAAAGTAGTGAAAAACTAGCTTAGACGCATCTCTCCCTTAGACATCAAGAGTTTTTTGGGTTTAGCTGGTTACTATAGATAGTTTGTGAAAGGATTCTTTTATATTGCTTCTCCTATGTCTCGACTAACCTTGAAGAAAGTCAAATACCAGTGGTCAGATTCCTGCGAGAAGAGTTTTTAGAAGTTGAAAACTTGACTCACTTATGCTTCAGTATTGACTCTAGTAAATAGTTTAGATGGGTCTGTAGTTTATTATGATACTTCTAGAATTGGTCTTGGTTGTGTGTTGATACAGTGAGGTAAAGTCATAGGCTATTCTTCTAGATATCTCAAACCCCATGAGAAAAATTACCCGACCCATGACCTTGGGTGTAATAACCCTTACTATTCTTAGCTTAATACAGCTTCTAGTTACATGCATAAGGGGCTTAAGGCCTGAAAATTTCACTAAGTGTTGTGGACTTAGTCATTTTTAAGGCTTATAAACTTGGAGTATTTTTAACTTTATCTTCCTGACCCCGAGATATTGCTTTTTGATTTAATTCATGTTCAGGGATGTAAGTAGCATGTCTCAGAGAAGTTTTGGATTTTTTGGATGGGGTTTGGGTCATGTTAGGATCACAAAACCAGTGGGTTATTGCGATAATATTGTGTTGTGGTGTTATTCCCATTGTTATGCAGACTGCATCGTGGTGAGGAAAATGCACTATCGCGATAAGACGACATCACGATAATCTTGTTATGTCCAGTTCCAAATTTTAATATTAGAGGGGCAATTGGGTCTTTACCCTCTTAACCCAATCATTCATAACACGACTTAGGCATTAGTTAGGGCATAATTTTGCCCTTCTTCTCCAATTACCCTCCCAAGAATATCATTCTCTTTCCCTAAGAACACAAATTCAATTCCTTCATTCCCAAGAAATTAAGAATTCAAGTTCCCTAAGTTCAAGAACCTTCAAGAAAGCATCAAGATCGGTGTTTCTCTTTTAAGTTAAAATTTTAAGGTATGTAGGGTGTTCATTCATAGGTTCCTTCCACCCATGGAGCCCCAAAACCCTTTTTCCTCAATTAAAGAATGAACTTTCTATAATTATGGTATCTTATATGTTCAAGAAAGATTGAATTTCATGTTTTCATGGTAATTTAAATTAAATTCATCCCATGTATGATCCCATGCAAGAATTGATTTCCTCATGCTATGAATTTTAGTTTCCCATATCTTATTCAAGTAAATTTCATGATTTGTTAAATACTCATGTTTAGAATATCCCCATGTCCAAGTTTATGCTTTCCACATTTTGATGAAATGTTCATGCCTTGAGTTGAACCATGATTCAATACTATAGTCTTAAGTGTAAATGAGATGTTTTATGATCATTCAGTGCTGATGGGTTATGAACACCCGATACCTATGTGTTTTATGGACTTGAGAAACAGGGTATTCAAGCAGTACTTGGACATGTTCGTCAAAGTATTCATAGATGACATCCTCATCGATTCTCATAGTGAAGGCGATCATAGATACCATTTGAAGATTGTATTACAAATCCTTAAGGATCACAAGTTATTCACTAAGTTCAGTAAGTGCATATCCTAGTTGAGATCAATATCTTTCCTTGGTTACATCATTTTCGGTGATGGCATCCGAGTTGATCCTCAAAAGACCAATGTAGTGAAAACTAGCCTAGACCTATCTCTCCCTTAGACATCAGGAGTTTTTTGGGTTTAAATGGTTACTACAGGTAGTTTGTGGAAGGATTCTTTTCTATTGCTTCTCCTATGTCTCGACTAATCCTAAAGAAAGTCAAATTCCTGTGGTCAGACTCCTGAGAAGAGTTTTCAGGAGTTGAAAACTCGAGTCACTTTTGCTCCAGTATTAACTCTACCAGAGGTTTCAGATGGGTCTGTAGTTTATTATGATGCTTCTAGAACTGGACTTGGTTGTGTGTTGATGCAACGAGGTAAGGTCATAGCCTATACCTTTGGACAACTCAAACCCCATGTGAAGAATTACTCGACCCATGACCTTGAGTTGGCAGCAGTAATCTTTTCCTTAAAGATATGGAGGCATTTTCTATATGGGTGGACCATAAAAGTTTACATTATATGTTCATGCAGAAAGAATTGAATCTTTGTCAAAGAAGGTGGTTGGAATTACCAAAGGACTATAATTTTAGTTTGCTGTATCACCCGAGTAAGGACAATTTAGTAGACGATTCCATTAGTAGATTGTCTATGGGAAGTGTTTCTCATATTGAGGAGGGTAAAAAGGAGTTAGTCCATGAGGTTCATCTGGTTGCTAGATTAGTTGTTCGGTTGCTTGATTTAACCAAAGTTAGTATATGGGTTCAAAATGGTTCGGGATCTTCACTAGCGGCTGAAGTGAAAGAAAATCAAGACAAAATTCCTATTTTGGCCAATTTGAAGGAGGCAGTTCGAGATGAGAAGGTTGAGGTTTTCTCCTAAGGGGGAGATGGTGTGCTTCATTGTTAGGGAAGGCTATGTGTTCTGAGTATGGATGGTTGAGACAACGAATATTACCAGAAGCACATGGTGCATGATATTCTATTCACCTAGGAGCCACTAAGATGTACCGTGATTTTTGAAAAATCTATTGATGGAATGATATAAAGAAAGATATTGTTGAACTCATGACTAAGTGTTCAAATTATTAGCAGGTTAAGATTGAGTACCAAAGGCCTTGTGGTACGCTTTAGGAGTTCAACATCCCTACTTAGAAGTGGGAGGTGATGAACATAGATTTTGTGATAGGGTTATCTCGTATGCATTGTCAACATAATTTGATTTAGGTCATTGTAGATAGAATGACCAAGTCAACTCATTTCTTAACAGTTCATACTTCATATTCAACTGAGGATTATGCTAGACTCTATCTTAAGGAGTTGGTAAAGCTGCATAGGTTTCGTTGACCATCATTTCAGATAGAGGTACTCAGTTTACCTACCATTTTTGGAAGGCTTTTAAGAAATTTCTTAGTACCCAAGTTTATCTCAGTACAGCTTTTCATCCCCAGATAGATGGTCAGGCAGAGAGGACTATTCAAACCTTAAAGTATATGTTGAGAGCTTCTATTATTGACTTCAAGGGAAATTGGGATGACCACTTAACTTTGATTTAGTTTGCCTACAACAACAATTATCACTCTAGGCTCTTTATGAAAAGACGTGTCGATCTTTATTGGTTGGTTTGAAGTAGGCGAGGCTACTTTGATAGGGCCAAATTCAGTGTGTGAGGAGATGGAGAAATTTTAGTTGATTCAAGAAAGGATAAAGACATCCCAAAGTTGATAGAAATTCTATGCTGATGTAAGGAGAAAAGATCTTGAGTTTGATGTTGGTGACTTGGTTTGTTTAAAAATTTCATCCATGAAAAGGGTGAAGAGATTTGGTAAGAAGGGGAAGCTCAGTCCCTGCTATGTTGGCCCATATAGGTTTGTAAGTTATTTTGGGAAAGTAGCTTATGAGTTAGAGTTGCCTTCATAATTGACATCAGTTCATCTGGTGTTTCATGTTGCAGATGCAAAAGATATCCTCTGCTATGAAAACGTCCTAGTTGATATCCTTACCATCTGATTTGTAGGTTTAGGAATAAAGAAGTTCCCTTGGTAGGGTTCTATAGAGAAATCATTTGTTGAGGAAGCTACTTGGGAAGCAAAATATGATATGCGAGCCAAGTATTCCCATCTTTTCTCTATGAATTCAGATTCAACTTGAGGTAATGGGTTCCCTTAAATTGATTATCTGATTTTCTATCTCAACTATCCAACCATACTCACGTCATAAAATGCAATCAAAAATTTATTTTAGTCCATTCATCATGTTTCAGATTTAGTTACTTAATCATGATTCAGCTCATAAGTATTTTGTATATGATATCAGTCTTCTTAGTATATCATCTCAGACAATTTCAACTGGGTATGAATGACCCCAAGGAGGAGATATTGTAGTACCCCATAATAGTCTAGATAAGTTTCCAGCTAATCGTCACATGTTTAGAAGTCCCAAAGCCATTATTTCACACAAAGTACAAGTGACATGGCCATTTTAACACCCCGAGATTTTGAACATTTTATTTTTGTCCTTCCCGAGTTGGTAACATTGATTTATGAGTTGAAATATGTTTAGGAATGTTAAAAGGGTCATCCGAAAGAGTTTCAAAATTTTTAAAATAGGTTCAGAGTGATTTTTGACCATGGAAGCAGTAAGCCTTTGCAATTTCAGCGTGTCATGAAGGATAGACTCTGCGATATGTAACGTGTCACAAAGGCTAGCCTCCGCAATACACATCGTGTCACGGAGGCTAGCCTCCGCGATAGCTGCATGCCATGGAGGCTGTGTAAAATCAAGCAATTTCTTTAAGTTAAAGGGACATTTTGGTCCTTTTCCCCTCTCCCTAAACACCCAATTCATGACTTAAAACCCAAGAGGGGCATTATTTTCCCCATTCATCATTAGTTAAAAATGTTCCCTCTTCTTCTATTCTCAAGAACACAAAAAACAAAAGTTTCTTCCAAGAATTCATCATCCAAGGTCTCAATCCAAGTTTTCTTCAAAAATTCAAGCAACTCAGGTGTATGAGGTATTCATCAGTGGGTTCCTTCCACCCATTGATTCCCAAGAATCCCTTGTTTTCTAGTATAAACCCTTTTCCCTCTCTTTTTGAAATTTTAGTGTCAAGTTTGAATTTACTCACTTTTCTAATAATAGTTTTGAATTCAAACCATGATGATGTGTTTCCCCATGTAGATTATGTTCTTATATGCTTCCTAATCTCAGTTACCCGTATTACGTTTAGTTGCTACCATGTTAATCAATTAATTTATAAATTATTATTCAGTGCTGGAGGGTTATGAACACCCAATACCTAGATATTTATGCTTGTTTTTTATATCAAGTAACAATTATGATTTTATCACCATATTCAAATTATTATTTTCATAATGATCACTCACCAGTATTATTTCATGATAAGTACATCAGTTAACATATTCATGAGTACTTCAGATTTTGCATGCACTGTTATTTTCACAATCCCATATATGAGCATATCAGTTATCAGTGTATGCACTAGTTTATGCTTCTATATCAGTTCAGTTAGGAGTATAGCTTAGCACCGAGTGAACACAGGGATGGCGGCTCTCTCTTTAGTTATGTAAAGTCATTAGTAGTAGTCCATAAGTTCCAAAACTATGTAGCTAACATAAATTATGAGGGGTCACACATTAGTTTAGTCATGACACCCTCTCAGGGGTCACCCATCAGTTTAGTCTTGATACCCTGGTATTTTGGGACATCAGCTTGTGGATCCACACTATCAGTTTCGGTACCCATGGTAAGGTATTGATACCCTTTTAACTTGGTTTACAGGTTTAAGTCTAATTAGCTCAGGTTGGGGCATGTCGGTTAAATGTTATCTCCCACAGTCTTAGTTCAGCATTTAGACCATATCACCTCAGGTTTGCATGACCAAGTGTCCAGCTTATCAATTATTCTATTATTCAGTTTTACAGATTGTTTTAGGACATGTTTTACTTGGTCTTGCATTTATGTTACAGGTTTATGCATTTATGTTCAGTACTTATATGTATCTCAGTTGTCTCTATCTCATGTACCAGTACATTCAAAGTATTGATTGCATGCTCTCTTCTGCGCTATGTTGTCTTATAACACAGGTTTGGATGCTCAGTTTTCTGATCTCCCTTAGTCATTTTAGTGTTACTCAGTAGCAGTTATGGTGAGTCCTCATCCTTCGAGGATAATTTATTTGCATTTATTTTTTATACTTCCTTTATTTCAGTTAGTCAGATTTAGTTGGGTGATTTTTCCATGAACTCCTCATGTTTTAAAGGCTTTCAAATAGACAGACTTATTTTCAATTTTTGTCAGAAGTCTAGACATGTTGGGTATTATTTTATTTCTATATTTTATTAGAGGTTTTATTAGTTTAGTTTCCAGATACAATGTTTTATTATTCTATCTAGTGCTCACAATAGATACTAGATCAATTATTGTAAACACTACTTTTTCTAATAGAAAATGTGGCACCTTAAAAACACTCTATCGAAGGATATACCAGATAGGAGATATAGATATTGATATTGGATTAGTTGTATATAGGTTGATGAACTCCATATGGTTCCTAAGTTGGGAAGCTTTAGCTCTGTAGGTGCATAAGGAGGTTTTGCAACAACCTCATGCATCACATCATCATTATCATCATCTTCATTGTATTTTGCATTTTGTGCTTATGTTGTGATTATGTTTATGTCTTGACTTGATATCTATTTAGTTGTTCTAATTTACAATACTTTCTATTTATTTGTTCTAATTTACAATACGTGTGTTTGGTGTATGTGTATAATTACTCTTCTCTTTCTCTACTTATATTTTGTTAGATGTGTGGATATTAGAACTGTTAGTGGCGATGGTGTGGGCTACTATTTTGGATATTTTCTATTTACAAGTGATGAACCTTTAGTGTGTATTTTGTATGCTTTATTTTCTACTTTGCTCAGTCGGCCTATGATACCTATTATGTATAACTGGATCTTACTCACTCCTACTATGCTCTTTCAGTGCATATCTTTGTTTTAGTATGCCTCGTAGTAGTTGATTCAGGCGACATTTTGTGCTTTCTAAAGGGAGCGGTTAGATTATTGCTTTCGAAGTCAACTTTTAACTTTTTCACTTAGACTATATCTTTACTTACATCCAGATATAGAGTTGTTCCTATTGGATATTCCTTGTATCTTGATCTCAAGTTGTATTAGTTATGTTCTTAAATTCTGACACCAAGTTTTGGAATTTATGGTATTGTTGGTTATGTCTTTCTGCTTTTACTATATTATGTGGTTTGACTTTGTTCTAGAAGCCTTACTTTGGGTTATTGATGTTATTTTCCTTATTATATCAGTTTGATTGATAGGCTTACTTGTCAAGGTTTGCCACGACAAGTGCCATCATGACCCCTTGTTTTTGGATTATGATAAATTAGTATTAGATTAGCCAGGTTCATTGGTCTCAACAGTGTGAGAAGGGATGTCTAATAGAGTTTCATAAATCGATTCATAGATGTTCGTATCTATTTTCAAAAGGCTATAGGATGTCTTTAGGAACTTTCCCTTAATTTTTCCCTTATCATGCAAATTTCCTTCACATCTTGTATTCTAAGTCATATTTAACTCTTTTCTGCACATATGGTTATAACTAGATCTTGTGAGGTTAGAGATGCAAAGCTTTCACTTGAGGAGAGAGCCTAGTATTTAGGGATAGTTGTGAGTCATGGACGGGATCGAGGTAGTGGACGAGTATGTGGATACCCTATCTAGGAGTAGTGCTAGAGGACTCTCCCTGAGCCTCGTGTTGAGAATATTGGAGGTATGAGTTATACTTTGATTCCACTGAGTTCTTCTACCCCAATCTTGAAGGGGTTGTTGGTTCACTTATTGACTCATTTGGAGGGTGCTCCTTTAACTATACCTGGTGTTCCCCCAACTCTGAGTTTTTTACCTTAATCTATGATAGATTCTACTTATCATGTTCCTCCAGTCCTGAGTATAGATCTTCCCACAGTACCTACTTTTGCTTTTGGTACTCCACAGACTTCGAGTGTTGTTCCTCCTTCAGCACCTATATCTGAGTATTGTATTTCAAGATTTGGAGTTTAGACTTTATCTATGTTACCTCCCAAAGTGGGATCTTAGCCTGCAAGATTCATCATGTCTTCTCTTATTGCAAGTATGGCGATGTCTTTTAAGGATTAAAAAAGGTTTGAAAGATTCAGTCATTTGGGTTTCCCTAGATTCAAGAGCGTTATGGGCGAGGATGCCTATGAGTTCTTGATTGACTATCATGAGAAGTTTCATAAATTGGGTTTGATTGAGTTACATGGTGTTGCATATACTACTTATTAGTTGAGGTATACTGCTAGAGATTGGTGGAGGTCATTGGTTAGTTGCAGACCTCTTAATTTTCCTGAGATGACTTAGGACTAGTTTGCCAAGGCTTTTTTAAGGAGGTTCATGCCTTACAGTCTGAGGGATCGAATGAGAGATAAGTTTGATCACTTGGAGTAGGTCTCTACTGTTGTTGTAGAGATGAGGCATACTTTTATGCCTTATCTATATATTCCTATGCCAGCATTGCCTCCGAGTCTAAGAAGATTCAAAAGTTTATGAAGAGGTTAGATGTTTCTCTTTAGTTAGCTATGTATCAGATGGTAGTGTTTGGAGCATCTTTTCATCAAAGAGTATATCATGCTAAGACGATTGATATATTCTTTGAGAATCTCGTAGAGACGCTAAGAAGGTATAGCGTATAGAGAGTTTAGAGGTCACTCTTCTCGAGGTAGAGATTTTAGAGGTTTTTGTATGTATCATGGTAGAATAGTATAGAAAGCCTTGCAGAGTTTAGGTAGTAGGTATTCTAGTTTGGTAGTTTAAGATGTCAGTTCTGGTCTAGACTTACCTCCTTTTATTAAGTTGGGTTATAAAGCTTGCTGTGTGTGTGATGAGATTGTCCATTAGGCCAAGGATTGTCCTCGTCGTATGTTCAAAGCAACTCCTATTTTAGCCGTAAAAGGTATGGGTTCTACCAGATATGCGAAGGGCATAGGTAGTGTAGCACGTTGTGATGGTTACAGGACTACTCAGTAGTGGGTGGTTGTTGACAGTGCTATACTATACCCGCCAGACCCGAGGCAGAGACTTTTAATGCTATTATCATAGGTATCATCCCTATTTTTTTTAGATCTATATCTGTGTTATTTGATCTGGGATCAACTTTTTTCTGTGTCTGCATATTTTACTGCGGGTTTTGATTTTGCTAGTGAGCCTCTTGCCATGCTTATTCATGTATCTACCCCTATAGGAAACTCTTTTGTGATGGATCGGGTGTACTGATCTTGTGTTGTGACTTTTGCTGGGGCGTGAGACTTGGGTAGATTTGCTTATATTAAATATGATTGATTTCGACGTCTTCTTGGGTATGGATTAGTTTGCTCCTTACCATGATATCCTAGATTTTTATGATAAGATTGTGACTTTAGCTTCACCGGCTGTGTCAAAGATATATTAGAAAGGTTCATTTTATTTGGGTCCCAAGAGAGTTATATCTTATGTTTAGGCTCATCGCTTTTTAAGAGGGGATGTTTGTCTTATTTGGCTTATATTTGTGATACTAGTATTGCATTTCCTTCTTCTTTAGATTTTGTTCGAGTTATTCATGAGTTCAAAGATGTGTTTCCTACGAATTTGCTTCGTATGCCTCCTGTAATACCTCGTAAGATCATAGGCTTGATTAAGCTCTCAGTTATATGCTTGAGGGGTCCAAGGCTTATTTTTTCACTATGTTCTAAGTAAGTCATTTTCAAGACCCCTATACTTTGATGATTTTTATTTTGGTGTTCCCGACCTTAAGACGTTGATTTTTGAGTTGAAACATGTTCGGGGATGATAAAGGTATATTTCAAGAAAGTTATGTGTTTTTTGGATGGGCATAGGGGTATGTTTGGAAAATGAAACTAGTAGACCCACTCGGATAGGCCCGCGGCACCCAGTCTAATCCTCTAGGATAGAGCCCGCGGTGCCTGGTCTAGTCTGCCGAACTGGAACCCGCAGTGTGGGGCTTACTCGGCCGATCTAGAGCCCGTAGCGTGCCCATGCCCATTCATCAAGCCCCTTGGCCTTTAAGATAAAGGGCATTTGAGTCATTTTTCCTTATCTTATTTTGTCTATAACATGAATTGGGGCTTCCAAAAGGGCATTATTTGCCTCTTTCACTCAAATTTCTCCCAAGAAAAGCCTCTTTCTTCCCCAAGAACAAATTCAAGCTTCATTCTTAAGAAATCAAGAGTTCAAGCTAACCAGCCAAGAAATCTTCAATATTCAGTTGTTAAGGTATGTGGGATGTTCATCCTGGGTCCTTTTTACCCATGGATCCCAAAACCCCCTCTTTGGTTTAATTTATGAGTTTATACATGTTCAAGATGAAATCAATCCATGAATCTCTTTTTAATCTAATGTCAAGTTATGGTTACACATTTTTAGTCATAGCATGTTTTAAGTGTTGCGACTTCCATGTCATGCTCAATTGATTTCAGAATAAATCCCCAAATTATGAATCTAGCCTTGTAATCATTTTGTTTCCTCATGTTTAAGACACTCTCATGTTCAAATTTATGATTCTCACATGCTTGATGAAATGTATATACTTTGAGTTTTTGAATCATGATTTCATACTATAGTTTTAAGCCTTAATATTGTATTCCATCATCATTCAGTGCTGGTGGGTTATGAACACCCGATACCTACAAGTTTGACATGGCTTCAGATATTTCAAGTAATAATTTAGTGAAATCATGAGTCTTGCTATTTACTCAAATATTTATCATCATGATGAGCACTATCAGTTATCAGAAATAATGTTTAATTAAACTTAGTTCAGTTAAGTACCAATGTTAGTTTAGTTGGGAGTATAATTTAGCACTGAGCTAATCAGGGATGGTTACTTCCCCGTCAGTTAGGTAGAGTCATTAGTAGCATTCCCTGTATTTCAGAACTACGTAGCCGGCATAGGATATGAGGGGTCACCCATTAGTTTAGGCTTGACTTCCTTTTAGGGGTCACCCGTCAGTTTAGGCTTGACACCCTGGTCCTTCGAGATAGATTAGTGGTTCTATATAGCCAGTGTTAGTTCCGTGGCACGGTACCGACACCCTTCCAACTGGGGTTATAGGTTAGACCCTGAGAATCAGATTGCGGCATGTTGGTTATATGATACCTCCCACAGTCTCAGTACAATAATCAGTGTATTCGGTTTAGGTTTTCTTGACCAAGTATATAGATTTTCAGTTATTCAGTTATATAGTTTTCAATCTTTCAAATTACAGAACCTCAGAAACATGTTTATGCTTGGTCTTGCATTCTCAAATATTACATGTTGATGTATTTATGCTCAGGTACCTCATGTATTTCAGCCAGTCCTTATCTCATATACTACATTTAAAGTACTAACCGCATACTTTTCTTTGTGCTATGTTATCTTATAACATAGGTTCGGATGTACTGGTTCCCAACCGCTCTTAGATAGCTCAGTGTTGCTCAACAACAATAGTGGAGAGTCCTCATCCATCAAGGACATGATTTCTTTATTTCAGTTACTTTAGTTCTTTCTTATGTTCAGTTGGTTGGAGTTAGTTGGGGGTTTGTCCCATCAACTCCTCATGATGTTGAGAAGCTTTTAGATAATCAGTTAGATAGTCAGTCAGTCATTTTAGTATTATTAGTTATTTCCTGATAGATAGTTGGTCCTAGTATTCTATTAGAATTTCAAACATATTTTGATACGTATTTCAGTATCCAGTTTTACAGTATCTTGTCAGCTTACTTTCTGCACATGTGTTATATTACTACTTTGTTTAGTGCTCACAGCAGGTACCAACACATGAGTTAGCTTATGGTCACTTGTGGCCGTAAGCACTGTTGTCGCGATGAGGGGTAACCTTGGGTTGTGCCAAAACTTGGTATTAGAGCCTAAGGTTTTAAAGTTTCCTAGGGAGTCTGAAAGCCGCATTGAGTAGAGTCATGCACATGGGTATGAAGCATGCCATACTTATAGACAAGAGGCTATGAAACATTTTAGGAAAGTTTCCCTTCTTTCAGTGCTCATGTCGTGCGAAAAACCATTAGCTATATTTAAACTCTCTTTCTAACTCATCCTTCATTTTATTTACAGATAATGCCTCCTAGAATAAACAATAAAAGAAGGAATAAGGATCAGCCTTTACCACCACCTATTAAGAAAGATCCCCTGAATGACTATGTTTCTCACAGTGAATTCAGGGCTGCTTTTATGGCTTTTTCCTATTTGGTGGCTGCTCAGAACAACCAGCAAGCTATTGCCCCAGCCAATTCAGCCGCAAATACATATGCATTTAGGATTTAGGATTTTACTCAAATGAATCCCTCTTTGTTTTTGGTATCCAAGTCTGAGAAGGATCCGTAGGTGTTTTTAGATTTGGTATATAAGGTGACTAATATCATTGGCATCACTTTAAGTGAGAGTGAGGAGTTGGCTTCATATCAGTTGCAGGATGTAGCTCATACTTAGTTTAAGCAGTGGAAGAAGGACCGAGGTGTGGAGACAGGGCCTATTGAGTGGGAGAAGTTTGCCACAACTTTCTTAGACAGGTTTTTTCCCTTAGAGTTAAGGAAGACTAATATGCAGGAGTTCATCAATTTAAATCAAGGTAGTATAAGTGTGAAGGATTACTAGCTTAATTTCACTCAGTTGGCGAGGTATGCTCCTAAAATGGTGGCAGACAATAGGTCTAGAATAAGTAAGTTTGTATCTAGTGTAGTTGATAGTATGGTCAAGGATTATAGGACCGCCATGTTGATTAAGAAGATGGAACTATCTTAACTCATAGTTCATGCTCAGCAGATCGAGAAGGAGAAGCTTAAGGAAAAAGAGAGAGAGAGAGAGAATAATAAGGAAAAAATAGGTAGTTTTAACTTTTCTTAGACAAGGTCATAACGTGGTAACCGTTCTTAGTTTTGTCAGAAATTTTCAGCCCCAGCTCCATCTTCAGCTAGTGCGCTAGTGCCTAAGTTCAGACAAGACAGTTAGGATAGAGCGCCAGGATCTAAGCCCCAGAGTAGTGTGAACAGTGGTTTTACTAATCCGCTATGCAGGAAATATGGTAGGAATTATCAGGGTAAATGTAAGGCTTGTAGTGATGTATGTTTTGGTTGTAGAAAACCAGGCCACAGGGTTCAGGAGTGTATGGTGGTTGCTCAGAGGTGCAGAAGTGATCACTAACAGGCTAGTCTAATTTCTCATTAGCTCCAGCAAGTCACCTGATTCAACAGAGGGCCACATCCAGTGCCACCAGTGGGCAGCGCCAGAATAGGTTGTATGCACTCCAGACATGATCAGGAAGTTTCTCCTAATATGGTTATGGGTACGTTACAGGTTTTCTATCTTCATGTTTACGCATTATTAGATCTCAGATCTTCACTTTCCTTTGTGACTCCTTATCTAGCTATTGATTTCAGTTTCAGTCCTGAAACATTAGCATAACCTTTCTCAATATCTACCCCAATGGGTAAATCTATTATAGCCAGACGGGTATACAGAAATTTCTCGATCACAGTATCTTAAAAAATTAACTTAGTTGATCTTGTAGAGTTATAGATGACTGATTTTAATGTCATTCTCGGCATGGATTGGTTCCACGTATGTTATGCCTAAGTTGATTGCAAAAATTGAGTCATTCAGTTTCAATTTCCCAATGAATCAGTCATTGAATGGAGGGATAGTACTTCAGTGCTTAAGGGTTAGATTGTTTCATATCTTCAAGCTATAAAAATTATACCAAAAGGGTGTGTTAACTATCTTGTTCTAGTCAAAGACTCTAGTTCTGAGACTCCATGTCTCGAGTTAATTTCAATCGTAGGAGAATTTCTAGATGTGTTCCCTGAAGATCTTCCCAGAGTTCCCCTCGAAAGGGAAATTAACTTCAAAATAGATCTCCTTTCAGATACCCAGCCTATCTCTATTCCACCTCAGAATGGCTTCAGCTGAGCTTAAGGAGTTAAAAGAATAATTAAAAAATCTCTTAGATAAGGGTTTCATCAGGCTCGGTGTTTCTCCATGAGATCTTCAGTCTTGTTCATGCGTAAGAAAGACAGTTCTCTCAGAATGTGCATTCACAACTGTCAGTTGAACAAAGTCACAATGAATAATAAGTATCTACTCTCCATAATAAATGAATTATTAGAACAACTTTAGGGTGCCAGTTATTTCTCTAAGATAGACCTCAAATCCATCTATCATCATCTTAAAGTCAGAGAATGTGACATTCCGATCTTTGAATTCCTATTTATGTCTTTTAGACTAACAAATGTAGTTTTTATGGACTTGATGAATAGTGTTTTTAAATAGTACATAGACATGTTTGTCATAGTCTTCATTGATAATATCCTTGTCTATTCCCACAGTGAGAATGATCATGCAGACCATTTAAAAATTGTGTTGTAGACCCTTAGAGTTCATCAGTTGTTCGCCAAATTCAGTAAGTATAAATTTTGGCTAAGATCAGTAGCTTTTCTTGGCTATATTATTTCCGGTGATAGCATTAAAGTTGACCCTCAAAAGATCGAAGCACTAAAAAACTGCCCTAGACCCATCTTTCCATCAGATATTAGAAGTTTTTTAGGTTCGGCTGGCTATTACAGATGGTTTTTTAAAGGGTTTTCTTCTATTGCATCCCCCATGTCTTGATTGACTCATAAGTAAAATTTCAGGGGTAATATTCTTTCGAGAAAGGTTTTCAGGAGTTGAATACTCGACTCACTTTTGCTCCAGTCTTAACTTTACCAGATGGTTCAAATGGGTTTGTAATTTTCTGTGATTCTTCCAAAGTTGGTCTTGGTTATGTTTTGATGAGAGAGGCAAGGTCATAGCCTATGCCTCTAGACAACTTAAACCCCATGAAAAGAATTGTCCTACCCATGATCTTGAGTTGGCAGCTTTTGTATTTGCCTTAAAAATTTGAAGGCATTATATTTATAGGGTTTATGTTGATGTGTTCACTGATCATAAGAGTTTATAGTATGTTTTCACAAAGAAATATTCAAATCTTTATCATATAAGGTGGCTTGAGTTATTAAAAAATTATGATATGAGTGTGTTGTATCATCTGAGCAAGGCCAATGTAGTGGCAGATGCCCTTAGTAGATTATCTATGGGTAGAGTTGCTTATGTTGAGGGAGAGGAGAAGAAGTTAGATAGCGATGTTCATTATTTTGCTAGATTAGGTTTTTAGTTGTTTGATTTAGATAAGGGTAGTATATGGGTTCAAAATAGTTCAGAATCTTCATTGGTGGCTGAAGTGAAAGAAAAGCAGGACAGAGACCCTAGTTTGGTTAAGTTGAAGGAGGTTGTTAGAGATCAGAAAGTGGAGGTTTTCTTCCAAGGGGGATATGGTGTGCTTCATTGTCAGGTTAGATTATATGTTCCGTGTGTTGATGACTTGAGACATCGAATACTTGCAGAAGCGCATGGCACACGATACTCTATTCACCCAGGAGCCACTAAGATATATCATGATTTATGGGAGATCTATTGGTGGGGTGGTATGAAGAAAGATATTGCAGGGTTCGTAGCTAAGTGTCCAAATTATCAACAGGTCAAAGTTGAGCACCAAAGGCCTAGTGGTGCATTGCAGGATTTTAGCATCCCCACTTAGACATGGAAAGTGGTGATCATGGATTTTATGATAGGGTTTCCATGTATGCGTCGTCAGCATGATTTGACATGGGTCATTATCGATAGAATGACCAAATCAGCTCATTTCTTGCCAGTTCATACTTTGTACTAAGTTGAGGATTATGCCAGTCTTTATATTAGGGAGTTGGTTAAGTTGCACGAGATTACGTTGTCCATCATATCAGATAGAGGTACTCAGTTTACCTCTCACTTTTGGAAGGATTTTCAAAAGGGTCTTGGTACCCAAGTTTATCTTAGTACCACTTTTCATCGTTAGACAGATGATCATGCAGAAAAGACCATTCAAACCTTAGAGGGCATATTGAGGGCATGTGCTATTGACTTTAAAGGTAGTTGGGATGAACACTTATATTTGATTGAGTTTGCCTATAATAATAATTATCATTCCAGTATTCAAATGTCTCCATTTGAGGCTATTTATGGAAGGAGATGCATATCTCCTATTAGCTGGTTTGAGACATGTAAAGCTATTTTGATAGGGCTAACTTTAGTATTTGATGCAATGGAGAAATTTCAGTTGATACGGGATAGGCTAAAGACATCCCAAAGCCGTGAGAAATCTTATACAGACGTGAGGAGAAGATATCTTGAGTTTGAGGTTAGTGATTTGGTTTATTTGAATATTTTGCATATGAAGGGAGTAAAGAGATTTGGCAAGAAGGGGAAACCCAGTCCCCGCTATGTTGTCCAATATAGAATCTTGAGTTATTTTGGGAAAGTAGCTTATGATCTAGAGTTTCCTGCAGTTTTGGTGTCAGTACATCCGATATTTCAGGTTTCCTTGTTAAAGAAATGCATTGGTGATTCAGCTGTAGTTGTTCCTTTAGAAGATATGGACGTTAATGATAGTCTTTCCTATGAAGAAGTCCCAGTTGAGATCCTTGATCATCGGATTCATAGACTAAGGAATAAAGAAGTTCCCTCAATTAAATTTCTTTGGTAGAATCAGTCTATTGAGGGAGTTCTTGGGAAAAAGAAGCAAATATGCGAACCAAGTACCCTCATATTTTCTCCAAAAACCAAGATTCAGCTAAAGGTAACGATCTTCCTTAGATTAACTCTTATCTGTTCTCAGTTTCAGCTATGTAACCAATCTCATGTCATTGCATGTGTTCATGAAATCAATTTTTTTCATGTATCATGTGTCAGACGTAGTTATGTAATGATATTTCGAGTCATGCATGTTCAGTATATGATCTCAATTTCCTCAGTAATCTTAATATAACCAGTCTCATTCAAGGATGAATATTCCCAAGAGGGAGATATTGTAATACCCCGTAAGATCTTAGGCTCGATTCAACTCTTAGTTGTACGCTTAGAGGGTCCAAGGCATAGATTTTTCACTAAGTGCTAAGGACTTAGTCATTTTCAAGACCCCTAAACTTTGATGATTTTTATTTTGATTTTTCCAACCTCGAGATGTTGATTTTTGAGTTGAAACATGTTCGGGGTTGATACAAATAAGTTTCGGAGAGGTTTTGGGTTTTTTCGATGGGCGTAAAAGTGTGTTTAGAAAATAAAACTAGAAGACCCATGGTGCTCGGTCTAGTCCATTTGGACAGAGACCACGACGCTTAGTCTAGTCCGCCAGATTGGAGCCCGCGATGCAGGGCTTACCCCGCCGGTCTGGAGCCTGTGGCGCACCCATGCCTATTCATCCAGCCCCTTGACCTTTAAGATAAGGGGCATTTAAGTCATTTTTCCTCATCTTATTTTGTCCACAACACGAATTGGGGCTTCCAAAAGGGAATTATTTGCCTCTTTCACTCAAATTGCTCCCAAGAAAACCCTTCTTCTTCCCCAAGAACAAATTCAAGCTTCATTCTCAAGAAATCAAAAGTTCAAGCTTCCCATCCAAGAAATCTTTAAGAATTCAGTTGTTAAGGCATGTGGGATATTCATCACTGGGTCCCTTTTACCCATAGAACCCCAACCCCCCTCCCTCCTTTGGTTTAATTTATGAGTTTATACATGTTCAAGAAGAAATAAATCCATGAATCTCTTGTTAATCCAATGTCAAGTTATGGTTACAAGTGTTTTCAAGTAGAATAAGTCATATCATGTTTTAAGTGTTGCGAGTTCCATGTCATGTTCAATTGATTTTAGAATAAATCCCTGAATTATGAATTTATCCAGGTAGTCATGTTGTTTTCTCAGGTTTAAACACTCCCACATTCAAATTTATGATTCTCACATGCTTGATGAAATGTCTATACTTTGAGTTTTTGAATCATGATTTCATACTAAATTTTTAAGCCTTAATATTGTATTTCATGATCATTCAGTGTTAGGGGGTTATGAACACCCGATAGCTATGAGTTTTACATGATTTTAGATCTTTTAAGTAATAATTCAATGAAATGATGAGTCTTGCTATTAACTCAGATATTTATGATCATGATGAGCATTATCAGTTATCAAAAATATTGTTCAGTTAAACTTAGTTCAATTTAGTACCAGTGTCAGTTCAGTTGGGAATAGGATTTAACACCAAGCGAATGCAGGGATGGCAACTTCTCCGTCATTTAGGCAGAGTCGTTAGTAGTAGTTCCTATATTCCAAAACTACGTATCCAGTGTAGGATATGAGAGGTCACCCGTCTGTTTAGGCTTGACATCCTGGTCCTTCGGGACAACTGATTACTGGATCCACACAGCCAGTGTTAGACTTGTGGCACGATACTGACACCCTTCTAACTGGGTTATAGGTTAGACCCCAATTAGCTCAGATCGGGGTATGTCGGTTATATGATACCTCCCATAGTCTAAGTACAATAATCAGTGTATTCAGTTCAGGTTTCCCTAACCAAGTGTATATATTTTCAGTTATTCAGCTATACAGCTTTTAGTCTTTCAGATTACAAAATCTCATAAATATGTTTATGCTTGATCTTGCATTCTCAGATATCACATGTTCATATATTTATGCTTAGATACCTCATGCATTTCAGCTAGTCCTCATCTCATATACCAGTACATTCAAAGTACTGACCACATACTTTTCTTTGTGCTATATTGTCTTATAATAGAAGTTCGGATGCATAGTTTTTCGACTGCTCTTAAACAGCTCAATGTTACTCAACAATAGTAGTGGTGAGTCCTCATCCATCCGACCCAGCGTATCACCTTGGGATGTGCCTATTTTTTTTGTAAACAAAAATGATGGGTTTATCTGTATGTGTATTGATTATCGATAGTTAAACAAGGTGACAGTTAAGAATAAGTATCCTCTTCCTCGTATTGATGATTTGTTTGATCTGTTTTAGGGTGCTTCGTTGTTTCGAAGATTGATGTTTGATTCATCCATCACCGGTTAAGGATTAAATCTTCAGATATTTTGAAGACAACTTTACGGACTCAATATGGTCATATGATTTGTTGGTCATGTCCTTTGGGTTGACCAATACCCTAGCCGTGTTCATGGAGTTGATGAACCAAATATTTTGATCGTATCTCGACTCCTTTATTATTGTATTTATAGATGATATCTTGGTTTATTCTAAGAATGAGGTTGATCATGAGGAGCATTTAGGGATTCTGCTTTAGAGATTGAGGGATGAGAAGTGGTATGCTAAGTTTTCTAAGTGTGAGTTTTGGTTGGATTGTGTCTCTTTCTTGGGCATGTGGTGACAAGGATGGTATTATGGTTGACCCAACCATGATTACAGCGGTTTATGATTGGGCTAGGCCTACTTCGCCTACCGAGATTCGGAGTTTTGTTAGCTTGATAGGTTATTATCAGTGTTTTGTTGAGAGCTTCACATTCATTACAGCTCTATTAACCAAATTGGCTGAAAAGAAGATTTAATTTCAGTGGTCTGATGCTTGTGAGGCGAGCTTCCAAAATCTCAAGGATTTATTGACATCAACTCCTATCTTGACTTTGCCCAATGAGGGTGTGGGATTTACTATCTTTTGAAAAGCTTTAGGTGTTTTGTAGGTGTTGTGTTGATGCAGAAGGGTAAGGTGATTGTGTATGCTTCTCTCCAATTGAAGCCCCATGATAATAATTACCCTACCATGATTCGGAGTTGTGTGTGGTTGTTTTTGCTTAGAAGTTGTGGAGGCACTACTTGTGTGGAATTCGTTGTGAGATTCTCTCAGTTCATTATAGCTTCAGTATTTCTTCACCTAGCTGATTTTAACATGAGTCAGCGCCATTGTCCTGAGTTGCTTCAGGATTATTGACGAGTCATTGGCATATATAATTTGTTTTACTCGCACTCTGTCAAATAATAGTATAGAATGATGTCGAACCCACAGAGATTGATTTATCTATTCTACGAATGTTTCTTGTTTTAATTACTAATTGAGAAAATCAGAAATAGTTGAATGGTGGATTACTAGTTATTAGTACATAAACAGAAAGCAAAAAAAAATATTTTTTAAAATATATTAAAGGTGTTGGGATTTTCACTTCACTCAATATTTTTATATAAAGTAAATTCTTTATTCCTCAATTTATTTTTCCCAAAAATATATAAATACCTTTCATGATTATATTTATGTTTTATAACTGAAGTTGAATAATTAAATGTACTCCTCTCGGTTATACAATTTAATCATCAAAATAGTAATATTAAAGAACCAGGAATATATACTTGAACAAAAACATGCTCTTTTTGTAGTAAGTCCCTTTTAGTTACCTTACTTATTATATCTAATTAATACACTATTTGCCTCTCTCGATTACAAATAAGTGAGATTAATTATAACATAAATTAGATAGATGTCACTAAATAAATATTAAAAATCTATCAATACTCCAATTAACAGTATTACTTCATCCGTCTCTCTCGATTACAGAATGAATAATATGCGAATTTGAAGTACAAAGTAGATAGATTTAATAAATAAAGTAACATCTAACTGTAGAGCAGATAAAATTAAATAGAAGGCTTCAGCCCAAGTATGTAAAATTTAGGAATAATACTTTTTTTTTCGGTAAGAAGAATAATACTTACTATTATATAAAAATATCAAAATCCATCATTTTTCCAACACAAAAGAAAATTACTCCATAGCAGAATTGGTACTACTAACAAAAATATTCTTCTCCATTAAATAAGAAAATAGAAGAATTCCGCTATTTAGTTAAAGGCAGGATCTAGAATAATTTTCAACACCAAATACTAACAAGTAGTAAAAGAAAACTTAAAGGAAATATTATAAGTGGTTGCTTCGATTCTTCTTTTTCTCTGATGCCCCATTTTTTTCGTTGTTGAATTATATTTATAGGGAATATAGTGTAGATCTCATGACTTTGTGGAGACATCAAATTTTGTTGCCATATTAGAGATCATTTTTCCATTTGTTCATTGTTGCAACAATAATTGTTGATGCTTCATTTTCTCTTTGTTTTCATATTTCCACAATATATCTTTCTTGTTGTTCTCTTGTTCTTTCAATATTCCTTTCCTGCAAATTGTTAGTAATATGGGATAATAAATATATATTATTCATGATTTTATTTAAAATCTTTATTTATTTACATATGAAAATACATAAAAAATTTATACTTATCAAATTTCCCTATACTTAAATATTTGCTTGTCCTCAAGTAAAAATAATTAATAGTTATAGTGGCCAATTTTATTTTTTTTTGTTTTAAAATAAAATCATGAGACATCTCGAAAAAAAAAAATCAATCAAGACGAACCCATGAGTTCAAACGGCTTTTAACCGTACTCATATTCACTTATTGAGAATGGAAATAACAATATTTCCTAATTCCGAGTGTGTCTTACCAAATGAAGAGAATGCCCATGTATCACACAATATATTGATAGAACAAGAAGACTTATTCTGAGAAAATTTCTCACTCACTCTCAACAAAGAAGAATCTCATGTTACCGAAAATACCATAAGGTTGTCTATCATGTGGTTCTCCACTAATATAGGAATCATTGAGTTGAGATCATGGAGGACTTTTTTCAAGGTTGTAATATAGGCTTAGGAGCAGGTGAGATACGTATGGACAGTATTGGCTCGAATCCCTCTTAGGCACTTCATTTTACTTTGTTGCTCTAGCACAATTGGCTTCTACTCCCTTATAATGTATCGATCTATCTTTTTTTTTTTAAACTCCTCTTTTTGAATGAAATTGCTAATATCTTGTTGTAGCTATATGTATATGTATTTTTTTTTCAATTTTTCGAAAGTGTCTTCTCAAAAAATCAATAGTATTCATCAATTTTCTTTCACATGTTTTTCTCTTTATTTTTTTTTTTGTGACACTTAAATTTTATGCATTTAGCTTAACTTTCACAATTCCCAAAAGGAACTAGGTTGAACAAATTAAAAAATAATTGGCTAAACATTAAAGCTCGGTGAAGAATAATTTATTTTAGAATCAAAAGGGTTGGTATTTATGTTATTTATACATTTATTTAACAAGGATGGTCTACTTTCATTTTTCAACTCAAAATATACCTAAAATTTTGCCTCGACCCACATTCAAGAACTTATTTTCAAATAAACATGAGAACTAGGTAATATATACTAATCACACAATACACTTGGGACTAGTGAACATATTAATTTCAATCACCAATAAGTAAGTATGAGTTTGGAAAGATATTCATACAACTCATGAATCATGCTCAATTAAATCGATCTTCCTTAAGTTTCATGATTTTTAAATCAAATCAGGTTTAGCCAACTTATTAAATGAAAATAACTAAAAGGCTTAAAAAGATTTAATTCAAAATATTACGATCATGACAGAGAAGATTTGATAGACAACTTATTGTTGAACTTACCTGATATAAGAGGAAGAGAAGAAATACTGAAGGTTCGCGGCGATAATAAAAAGCTTTAAAAAGATGTGTCTGTAAGTGTTGTTGCAATAAAAATACGTGTGCTGCATATCTAGCAAACCTTATGAACGAGTCTGCCATGCTAGAGAGGAAAAGATACGATTTCCACGAAATAGATTGAGGATTCCATTGATAGCATTTGTTGCTGGAATGGAAAGAACCACAATGACATATGGAAAGAAAAAGGTTGGACATGGTGTCTGTGCAATATTGACACCTGGCCACGAGGTAGTACAGTAATTCACGTTGATCTTAAAGGTCTTCCGGTCTTACATGTTCCATTAATCTCCAAGCAACAACTCTTTGCTAGAATACTGGGAGGCTCAGGAGGTAAGGTAGCATAAAAAAATTGTGTGAACCAAAAATTATTATTAGCACAAGACTTAAAACAAATAACTCATATAGCAAGACATATGGTGATAATGTTCAGGATGTCTGGGATTGGGCCATGAACGTTAATGATCCATCAACACGAAGTGGCGATGTGGTGTTGAGAATGTTAGTAGGGAATCATACGTCAAAGAAACTAGTAGAAGACATCGGTACAGCTGTAAGGCATATGATTAAGAGAGTATATAAACTGCAACATTCCAAACTAAGAAGTCCATGAAATAAGTTAGAGATAAATCAACTAATATATATTTACAACACATATATAAAATAAACACACACCTATATTTCTATTTCTATTATATGGAAGAGTGGTTTCGACCACCTCTTGTAATTACCAAAAAAATCAACTACTTCCACTTAATTACATATCATGCCCCAATATCTAATAATTTCATTATTTTATCATAATGGTTTAAATATTTAATATATTCTATTAATTTATATTAATTAACTATAACTGCATATTGAAAGTAAAATTTTTTTTATTTATTTAATTGTCTATCATATTCAAAACTAATTTGTTACCACAAATCACAATAATTAATAATTTAAAATATTTAAAAAACATACAAAAATTTTATTGACTCTTATCAAAAAAATCCATCTACTCCCACTTAATTACATACCATGCCCCAATATATAATAATTTCATTGTTTCATCATAATGATTTAAATATTTAATATATTCTATTAATTTATATTAATTAACTATAAATACAAGTAATTTTTTTTTATTTATTTAATTAGCTATCATGTTCAAAACTAATTTGTTACCACAAATTACAATAATTTGTTACCACATATAGAAATTTTATTGACTCTCATTATTTTAGTAATGCCACATAAATTGAGATAAAAAAAGGTACTGCAAATCATAATAATTAACAACTTAAAATATTTAAAAGATATATAAAAAATTTAGTTGACTCTCAAAATTGTATCGAAGTCACATAAATTGGGACACATGGAGTAAATATATTATTTGATAATTACCTAAAAATATTATAAATCACAATACTTAACAAGTTAAAATATTTTTTTAAAAATAGATATTCCATTCAACTCTCAAAATTTTATCGGTGCAGCATAAATCATGACAAAATAAAAAATTATTTTAATTAATTGAAACTAAATATTTAAAGCAAATCAATTTTATTATTTTAATTGACTTTTATATAGAAAATTAATATTTTTATTTATTTATTTATTTTTGTAAATTTAAATTTTAAAATTATTTTTTTCTTGTATAGAAATACTAATATTTAAACTTAACTTTAAATTTTTGAAGTAAAAAATTAATAAATCTAATTTAATAAAATAAATTTCTAATAAATATTTTCTTAGAATTTGTGTTGGGTCAATATGTATCGAGTTAAAAATAAATAAATAAATAAATAAATAAAATGTATAGTAAAATTTTACTATTGTAAAAGATAAATATAATGCACTATCCAATAATGTTTAATAATATCATATTTTGCATTTGCAAATATAGCATCCCATATCTATATATATATAAAAGCAAAACATAAGCAAGACAAGATGCCACGTGTCAAGCTATTAAAATAGCCACATGGTAATTTTTAAGACAATATTAAAAAATATTTCAAGACAAAGTTAAAAATATTGTAATAAAAATTTTGAATTGAAAAATTAAGGATTTGAACTTGAATAAATTATCCTTTTACAAAAAAGTTTTTCATTATCTTAAAAATAGAAACTAATAATTAAAGAGTTCTAATAGATATATACTATTTCAAACTTATCTCTTATAAAATTTAAGTGTTATAAAATATATTTAAATATAATTTATTTACATATTAGGGAAAGATAAAAATTATTGATGATAATAATAATAATAATAATGATAAATATGAATTTAATTTTAAAAAATATTTATAAATATTAAAAAAAAAGATAAAAATATTAATATAACTAATATTAATAATAGTAGTACATACTTACGTAGTAGTACTTTTATTTATTTTTTAAAATAGGCGTGGTAGTAGTAGTAGTACTCAATAATAATAATAATAATAATAATACTAATAATAATAATAATAATAATAATAATAATAATAATAATAATAATAAATTGTAGTAGTGGGTAAAACATAGTTATAGTGATAGAAGCAAAAAAAAAAAAAGTTCCCACTTTTTTTTAAAAGAAAATAACATGTGAATTAATCTTATTGATTTCAAATATTTCTCTTAATTCAAATATAATGTACATTATAAGATAAGTATGTATTTTATTTGAAAAATTATGGATAAGGAAGGATAATAAATTGATCTTCTTTTAACAAATACATATTATATTTGAATTTGAATTTGAATTTGAATTAAATTTAAATTGAAGTAGAGTTCTATTTTCTTAGTATCTCTTTAATATCTATATAACCAGTATAAACAATAATACATAGTACATTTTATACTTATCTGTTTTAAAATTTAAATATTATAAATGTATTTAAATATATTTTATTTACATATTAGGAAAAGATAAAAATTATTGATAATAATAATAATAATGATAAATATGCATTTAATTTTTAAAAATATTGAAGAAAAATATAAAAATATTAATTTAACTAATATTAATAATAGGAGTTAGCACGTTGTAGTGCTTTTAGTTATTTTCTAAAGCAGACGTGGTAGTAATAATAATAATAATAATAATAATAATAATAATAATAATAATAATAATAAATAAAAAAAATTGTAGTAGTGGGTAGAACATAGTTATCGTGATAGAAGAATAAAAAAGTGAATTTTTTTTTTTTTTAAGAAAATAACTTGTGAATTAATCTTATTGATTTCAAATATTTCACTTAATTCAAATATATAAATTATAAGATAAGTATGTACTGTATTTGAAAAATTATTGATAAGAAAAAATAATAAATTGCTCTTCTTTTAATAAATACGTATTATATTTGAATTTGAATTTAAATGAAATTTAAATTGAAGTAGAGTTCTATTTTCCTAAAATCTCTTTTATATTACGTAGTACATAGAAATAGGATAATAGTATATTTTAAATACACTGACCTGCCCTTTGTTCTTTTTTTCTTTTCTTGTTCAACCTTCTCTACTTTCTTTTTTGTTTTTAAAACTACTTTTGCGGGTGATTATTTGTTTGTTATAGGCTGAGGAATAAAGGTCAGTATAAATTGTATTATGACCAGATGCACAATTATTTGATTGCTACAGATTTTTAGTTTGTTATTATTTCACCAAAAAAAAAACTTTTAAATGTAATCATCTATTATGGCATCTAAATTTCAAATTCAAATTTGAATTGGAGTGAAGTTAACTTCCTAACCTCTCGATATATACTCCTGCAATGATGTACACACTAAACTTTCCCCTCTCTCTCTCTTTTTTTTTTTTTTTACTGTTGTTGTATCCTTCATATTATTCATTTTCTTGGAGAACTTTTGATTTAATTTCTTCATTATTATATGCAGATGAGTGATAATCATATTATTGGTTATTTTTCTTTTGTATATACATGCCCAAATTCACGTAAGTAATTTGTTATTTTAATAATATTTTTTATTTTTGATAAAAATAATACATTTGATTATATAAATTAAAGCCAGGTTGTTATTGTCACTGCATGGATTGGTCCATCTAATAATAAATAAATAAATAAATAAATAATAAACAATATGTGTTAGTACTGATAAGTAGTAGTAGGGATAAATATAATAATTATAATAAATAAAAAAATTATTTATATTGACTTCAAAATTTTCTCTGATTAAAATTTATAAATTATAGAATAAATATGCATTTAATTTGAAAAAAATTAAGGATAAGGTAAGAATAATAAAATGATCTTCTTATAACAAATTGATATAATATAATATTTAAATTTGAATTTAAATAGAATTTGAATAGGAATGAAATTCTAAATTCTTAATGTTTCCTAAATTTATAATATTTACTACTATTTTTATAATATACATTAATAATAATAAAAATAATATATTAAATAAAAATAAAAATGTAATAATACTAAAGTAACAAATAAATAAATAATATAATATAATATAATAAATGAACTCTTACTATTCATAAACTTTTTCCTTTTAATGTTCTAAAACAATTCTTAAATATTAAATAAAACATTAAAAATATTAAGATAACTAATAATAGTATTATTTAGTAGTACACACGTAGTACAAAGTAATAATAAAAGCAAAACATAAGCAAGACAAGATGCCACGTGTCAAGCTATTAAAATAGTCACGTGATAATTTTTAAGACAATATTAAAAAATATTTTAAGACAAAATTAAAAATATTGTAGTAAAAATTTTGAATTGAGAAATTAAGTATTTGAATTTAAATAAATTATCCTTTTACAACAAAGATTTTCATTATCTTAAAAATAGAAACTAATAATTAAAGAGTTTTAATAGATATATACTGTTTCAAACTTATCTTTTATAAAATTTAAATGTTATAAAATATATTTAAATATAATTTATTTACATATTAGGGAAAGATAAAAATTATTGATGATAATAATAATAATATATATGCATTTAATTTTAAAAAATATTTATAAATATTGAAAAAAATAGATAAAAATATTAATATAACTAATATTAATAATAGTAGTACACTCTTAGTACGTAGTAGTACTTTTAGTTATTTTTTCATACAGGCGTGGTAGTAGTAATTAATAATAATACTAATAAAAAAAAAATAAAAATAAGTAAATAAATAAATTGTAGTAGTGAGTAGAGCATAGCTATAGTGATACAAGAAAAAACAAGTGGAGATTTTTTAAAAAAGAAAATAACATGTGAATTAATCTTATTGATTTCAAATTTTCTCTTAATTCAAATATATACATTTTAAGATAAATACGTATTTTATTTGAAAATTTATGGATAAGAAAGAATAATAAATTGATTTTCTTTTAACAAATACATATTACATTTGAATTTGAATTTGAATTTAAATGAAATTTAAATTGAAGTAGAATTCTATTTTATTAATATCTCTTTAATATCTATATAACCAGTATAAACAATAATACATAGTACATTTCAAATTTATCTGTTTTAAAATTTAAATGTTATAAAATATATTTAAATATATTTTTTTTACATATTAGGAAAAGATAAAAATTATTGATAATAATAATAATGATAAATATGCATTTAATTTTTAAAAATATTTATAGATATTGAAGATAAAGATAAAAATATAATATCTTTAAATTGTGAATAATATAATAAAGAAACATATCAAGGGTGGAGGTGGTGGGAGGGGTGGGAGGTGGGTCAAGGTAGAGAAAAAAATATTTTATTTTTATATTTCATTGAGAAATAATATCATGGTTAATTTATTTTTAAGATAATAGAATTTAACATGTTTGAACAAACACTACAACATAATATATTAAAAATATTATTTTAATATTATCCGCGCATCGCGCGGGTACATACACTAGTTTAATTGATATACTATTTCGGTGAATTATAGATGATTACTATTGGATATGATAAAATTATATTAATTTTTATAGTAATAACATAATCAATCGCTCTTAATTAATTATTATGAGCCATCTAGGTATTAAGAAAATAAATAATATTTAATAAAAAATAAAATAAACATAAAATACGAAATTAACTCTTAATGTTTTAAATTAAATTTTCGTCTTTCGAATGATGATTTTACTATATCACTCCTTATTATAAGTCATTTATGTATTAGAAAAATAAGAATAAAAAAATGATATATCAACATAAAATATTTGATTTACTATCAAAATTATACTAGTGCCACATAAATTGGGACGAGACAGAAGAAGATATAAAGCAACATATATTATTTGAAAATAAAATAATAAGTACTGTAAATAACAATAATTAACAAAAATTTTTAAAAAAATTGACTGATTTCTGTTTCAGCTGCTTCAGTCTTGATTTTACTATATCACCCCTAATTAATTATTATGGTCATTTTAAGCATTGTGCCACATAAGTTGAGATAGAAAAAATATTATAAATCACAATGATCAAAAATTTAAATTATTTAAAAAATATAATTGGCTATTGTCGACACAAAACTCTGGACAAGGAAAGTAACATATATTATTTAAAAATTACATAAAAAGTATTATAAATTACAATTGTTAACAACTTAAAATATCTAAAAGAAATTAATATGTTATATATTTCAAAAAAATTATATGAAAAATACTAGAAATCACAATAATCAACGACTTAAAAAATTTAAAAGATATAAAATATTTGGTCGACTCTTGAAATTATATTAATGTCACTGAATTTGGAATAGAAGAAAAATATTCTAAATCACAATAATTAAAAACTTAAATTATTTTTAAAATATAATTGACTATCAATGCCACAAAAATTTGAACAAAAAAAGTAACGTATATTAATTTGAAAGATACATAAAAAATATCATAAATTGCAATAGTTAACAACTTAAATTATCTAAATATATATTAAAATAACATATGTTGAACTCATGCTAGATTCCGGATGAATCCTAGAAAACATATGCAATCTTTTTATTAAATTTTTTTTTTTTTTTAAATATATCAAGATTAAAAAGACAAATAAATATCTTAATGTTGGGTCTGTGCTGACACGGACCATGCTTCTCTAGTATATATATATATATATATGTACAAGACTCCATAGATGCATAAACTAATACAAGTATCTTGGCTTGAGAAAAATATTCTTAAGGACGCCAAGTATATGGAACAAATAGGCTGCACGAACATGATATTTTGCAAATGGATAGTTTCTCAACACATAAGAAGTATCTGCAAATTAGAGGAGTTTATCCTAAATGCTCTTGGAGAAGGCTTGTGTCTAATAATTATGGGGCTCCCAGATGGATATTCATTCTTTTCTTGGCTATACATTGCAGAACACAAACCAAAGATAGGATTGCAAAGTGGATTGATATAAAAAAATATGACCTATTCATTCTACTCAAACATCTGGGAACATTTAATCGTTTGTTGTTTCATTGTCAATACTCTGTTATTATCTGGGTGAAAATGCTCAACTGGCAAGGGGTGTGCAGGGCTGCAAAGCTATGGACCGGGATAATTTAATGGGCTTTAGTGAACGCACGAATTCATTCAATTGCTGCAAATATCTGTCGCTAAGTTGTTGGTCTTTTCACTTTGATGTCGCACTTGTGTCGAATTTTTAAAGAATACACTACTTCTGATGAATCTAACACGTATTTATTCAAATTTTTTTAAAGTCCAAGCGACATAGATCTATAGTGTGAGTCCATCTGCTGTAGTATTTTACTAATCTATTATATATTTTCCTCTACACAGAAGTTTGAATTGAATTAAAGAGAAGTGCTGAAGAATTAGCTTCTAATCAGGGATGATCTTTTTATGGGGTGCACTAGATGTTGTAGGCAAATATTGAACTACTTACAAGGAGGTGCCAATGATAATACTAGGTTGATAGAAAGGAGATGTGACTCATTCATTTACCTGAACCTTTCGCATAATTTACTTACAAGCTACTTGGAGCAACTTCATTACCATAATGCAGAGTATCTTGACCTTAAGTTTAATTTCCTTCAAGGTTGTATACTTATTGTAATTTTAGAAGTCTTACCCTTCTGGATTCATTACAAATTCATTGATTCAGTTCTTCAAATAGTTGAACTATTGCGGTTGCTTCAGATGAATGCAAGAACTGACCGACAGTTAATCAAACTAATCACAAAGGAAATCTATTGCCAAGATAATATGCAGAAGAATTTTTTCTGAAAAAATGTGACACCTTGATAGATATCCAAGTGAAGATAGAAGCTTCTATATACTAGCTTTTTATACTTTAGTCTATAGTACCATTCCTTTGTGTTTTTTTCATCAATAACATTAGACAATCGATTATGTTAGCAAAAAAAATTAATAATAATACATTCTCACTATCTCTTTTTTCATCAACAACTTGAGTAACTTCAGAGACATAGTCAACTGTAGGATTTTTGCAAATAGTAGTAAATAAATAATGACTGTATAACCAGTGCAATCTCCTAAGTGAGATCCGAGAAGGATAGGATGTAAGAAAGCGAATCATCTCCCTACCTTTATAGGATAGAGAGGGTGTTTCCAACAACTCTTGGTTCAAAAGAAAAAGAAACATTGGAAGAGAGATTATAAGAAAATAAGACAACAAAAAATAGGAAAACAGATAATAATGAAACATACCATAGACTAAACATCGAATGGGTAATCAACACAGGAATCCTATAGTAGTTACTAGACTCATCCATATCAAGTATAAAACATAACCAAATATCCCTACTTTGAAATATAACCAAAGCAAAATACATCATCCACAATGCACTTACTAGGATTAAATTGATAGCACCCCAACTGTAGCTTCCGTCTAACAACGAAAAACAACTACATTCTTTAGTCACTTTTGCTTGCTTAGATTGCACTCTGAGTCTTCCTTCTCAAATGTTTACAAATCAGGTGCAAGTGAATGAGAATAAATTAGTTCAAAGCAAAAAAAAATAGATTCAATAGCACTTAACCTCAACTGTGAACAACTTTCCTAAATAGTGGTAAATAAAGTACTTTGATAGTTAACAACAAAACATTTTACATTGAGTTGTGTTTTTCCAGCAAAAGCTCATCAGGAAACTTTTCTATTTCCCCCCTGCAAAAGCTCATCAGGAAACTTTTCTATTTTTCCAGCAAAAGTTCATCAGGAAACTTTTCTACACTAAAAGTTTCTTCAGATACTAAGTCAAAAAAAGGTAACTAAGAGCTTCTAAAAATTCTTAACACAAAGAGGTAACTTTCAACCATCTGTATACTATCAACAAAGCAAAATAGTAATGAAAGCTACCAAACAGATATATGTTAGTACATAATGAAACAACTTCCCCCTAACTTAAATATTTCATCCTCTGGAATGAACACAACCTCATATGAAGTTGGCCCCTCACGAAGATCCCCCTCCATCTTGAGTATTGTCAACAAAATCCTTCTCATCAAACATTTGAATTGATGCTTCATTATCATCATCGGAGTAGTCTTATTCTTCTTCCATTGTATTCTTTCCTTTCCCTTCCCCTTCTCTTGGCCTTTTCACTTATCGCATTTCTGAATTTGGTTCCCTAATAGTTATTTCTCCTAAGGTTGGTGTGGTCAAGGGAGATGACAGTGTAACGACATTATTCAAATTTAACCAATTAGATACCATGTCATCATTGTGATCAAATTCATCAAATTTAAATGAACCAAACCAAGAATTTTCAACATCCGGCGGCGAGAGTGGTTGCTCTTTCATAAGATCCATTTGAGTCAATTTTTTCAGTGGAGTACCTTCTTGGTATTAGACAAGTTTATGGGTCTACAAAATCAAATAATGGAAAGAATGTTGACTCATTTTAATTCCATTGCCCAACCATTATTTGTGCGAAGTTTGCAAGCCTCCAAATCATATCACTATTATAGATCAACCCCTGTATAAGAACGTTTTCTATTCTATCTAACTTGTTCATCAACTTATCTTCTACTCCCTTTAGTTGTGCAGTCACTTCTTCCTTCTTTTTTGTAGAGCTAGATTCTATGTCATTATATTTTTCTCCAAAAGCTCCATAACAATTTTCAAAGTGGGAGAAGTAGGAGGAGTCGGAGAAGTGGGAGAAGTAGTTTGTTGCCGTCTCCTGTTTCTCAAGAGGAGTTCCTCTTCTCCTTCTTTCCTTTTTGGTCCATGAGTTTTTGCAAGCCTTGCCCATAATTTTTTGTCCAAAATTTTGTTGGATGGACTCATAGCTCTTGAGTTCATAATCGCATTCGTAATCAATCTAGTTATGGTTGATGGAAAGCACAAATTACCCAAAATATGATCAAATATGATAATGGATAAACTTACTAACATTCACAAACATACCTAAATAGATAACATATAACAGTGCCGACCTATTTGAATATATTTCATTGGTGTAGGAGTTGTTGGGTTCATAGTATATGAAAGAAGTGTGAATGAAAAAATGGAGAGTAAAATAGTGGAGGGAAGGAGACACTAAAATGGAAAGTGTACTCTCAAATTAGAAAGTGTACTCTTTCTCCCACACTGGTGGAAGAAGAGAACTTGGAAGTGTTTATAATCAAGAACACTTACTCCATATGGTAAGTGAGGCAAGAAATAAGAGATGCCTCGTGCCGTCATCATCGTCACTCGGCTTTGGCTTCGGATTTGGAAATCGATCGATGAGATCTATCTTTTTGGACAAAATTTATTTGAGATCCGAACATACCAAAGGATAAAACGCAGGGAAAATTTTCTGATACTCCATTTATGTCTGTTTTAAGCGAACTGATGCACTACTTCATGAACTGATGCATGCTTCAGAAGAATGCAATCCTTCAACGAAGTAATACACTGTTTCACGAACTGAGATGACTGCTAAGGTAAAGATGCACTCTTTGATGAACAAATATGAATTTTCAGAAAGAGGTGTAACCTTAAAGTGAACCATTGCCTCTTTTCGGAAGAGGCATGTTGTGGCTATATAAACCAGCCTTTATTCATCGGTTTAGATACGAAAATTACAGAATAAAAACACTCTTCTTGCCTTAGAAAATATTCTGTATGATCACTCAAAACGTTCAGTGAGTTCGAAGATATTCCAGTTGTTTGAGTACTGGTACAGTTGGTTTGTTTGGTCATTTTATCCTGGGAGAAAAATTCCGCAACCTCGGGTACAGTGAGGGGAAGGAAAGTCAGTGAATTCGGGCGACTTGGTCATTTCTGTTTCATCTTTATTTCTGAAAAAAATACACCTCTTATAAAGATCACTTTGATCTTGGTTGAGGGTATTTTCTGTACTTCATTGTGTTCTTGTTCTTAAACTTGAACTAGTTGAAGTGGTTATTTCTAGTATACAGATTCTAGTACCCATAGAAAGAAGAATAACAATCTTAAAGAAATAAGTCTGAATCTGTATTACTTATTTTTGGAGATTAAAGCTTAAGCTTTCTACTCCATTTGAGTTTAACTAGTGATTAGAAGACATAAAATCTTCATCACAAGTTTAAAATTCAATCGGTTGACAATTGGAAGTCATAAAAACTTCGTTGTTAACTAGAAACAAGAAGGAAAGTTTAAAATTTTATTCAACTTTATAATTAGTATTCTAAAAAATACTAAAATTTTATGTCTTGTGGTGACAGAAAAATGGCAATTGAAAGTCAAATGCATGATGATGCTACGACTGTGGCGGCGACTAGCATTGCTACGACAAGCCGCGCAAATGCTCCGTAACATATGGCACCTGCGGAAAATCCCAAAAAGTTTGCGGGCATCGACTTTAGGAGATGGCAGCAAAAGATGTTCTTTTACCTCACCACTTTATGTCTGCAACGGTTCACTAGCGAAGACGTTCCTGAGGTGCCCGAGGAAACCTCAAACAAAGAGCGTTTTGTAATTGTAGAGGCTTGAAAACATTTAGACTTCCTTTGCAGGAATTATATTCTGAGTGGTCTCCAAGACGACCTTTACAATGTTTATAGTGGAACTAAGACATCGAAGGAATTGTGGGGGGCACTTGAACGAAAATATAAGATGGAAGATGCGGGAATTAAGAAATTCCTTGTTGCAAGGTTCCTGGACTTTAAAATGATAGATAGCAAATTAGTTGTCTCTCAAGCGCAGAAATTGCAAGTAATCATTCACGATCTCCTAGAAGAAGGTATATCTTTGAAAAATACCTTAGTTGAACAAATTGAAAATATTCTTAGAACTCACATAAACTGTTTTGTAGGTTTGATTGTGAATGATGCATTTCAAGTAACAACGATCATTAAAAAGCTACCACCTCTGTGGAAAGATTTCAAAAACTACTTGAAGCACAAATGCAAGAAGATGACTGTTGAAGATCTTATTGTTCGATTAAGTATTGAAGAGGATAATAAGGATGCCCAGAGAAGGTTAAAAGGAAATTATAAAATTAAAGGAGCACATATTGTAAAAGATAACCAAAATAATTCTAAGAAAAGGAAGAAAGCTGAACAAGAAAGCTATCAACCCAAGAAGAAATTCAAGGGAAAATGCTTCAATTATGGCAAGATTGGCCACAAGTCCATGGATTGTCGTGCCCCGAAGAAAGGCAAGAAAAAGGATCAAGAAAATATGATTGAATCCAACAAAGAATGAGATGATTTGTGTACTACGTTCTCAGAATGCAACTTGGTGGGAAATCCTTGCAAATGGTGGATGGATTCTGGTGCCACCCGCCATGTATGTGCCAACAAAGAGTTGTTTTCGTCATTTTCTTCCGCTCAAGTAGATGAAATGATCTACATGGCTAACTCCGCTACTGCTAAGGTAGAAGGAACAGGGAAAATATTCTTGAAAATGACTTCAGGAAAGGTCTTGACACTTAACAATATCTTGTATGTTCCTGATTTACGTAGGAATTTAATTTTTGTTTCACTTCTAGACAAGAAAGGATTCAAATACATAACCGTTTCTGAAAAAATTGTAATTAGCAAAGGAAAAATGTATGTAGAAAAAGTCTATCTCACCGAGGGCCTTTATAAGATGAATGTAATGAATGTTGACATAAATAAAAGTTCAAATTCTTCTTATTTGCTTGAGTCTTATGATTTATGGCATGAAAGTTTAGGCCATGTTAATTACAAAACGTTATGAAAATTGATTAACTTAGAAGTTTGGCCAAACTTTGAGTGCAATAAACCAAAGTGTCAAACGTGTATGGAATCAAAGTATGCAAAGCATCCTTATAAGTCCGTTGAAGGGAATTTCAATCCTTTAGACTTAGTACACACTGACATTTATGATATGAAGTCAACACCATCACGTGGTGGGAAAAAGTATTTCATAACTTTTATTGATGATTGCACTAGATATTGTTATGTCTATTTACTAAATAGTAAGGATGAAGCAATAGATGCGTTTAGGCAATACAAAAATGAAGTTGAAAATCAGTTAGATAAAAAGATAAAAATGATAAGAAGTGATAGGACCGGAGAATATGAATCTCCTTTCACCGAAATATGTGTAGAGAATGGAATTTTCCATCAAACTACGGACCCGTATTCACCTCAATCTAATGGAATTACAGAAAGGAAAAACTGAACTTTGAAGAAAATGATGAATGTCTTGCTTATAAGTTCCGATTTAGCGCAAAACTTATGGGGGGAGGCTATCCTTACAGCCAATCGTATACTCAACAGAGTTCCCCATAGTAAGACACAATCAATTTCTTATAAAAAATGAAAAGGAAGGAAACCCAACTTGAAATATTTCAAAGTATGGGGGTGTCTAGCAAAGGTCCAAATTCCTATACCTAAAAGGGTTAAGATAAGACCTAAGACTGTGGACAGCGTGTTCATAGGATATACTAAAAGTAGTAAATCATGTTGATTTTTGGTTCATAAATACAAACATCCGGATATTAAAGAAAATACTGTAATTGAATCAGACAATATTGAATTCTTTGAAAAAATTTACCCGTATAAAATTAGACATAAACAGTCTAGTGGAGAATCTAAATAACCTCGAGATGAACAAAGTGAGAATGTACATAATGAAGAAAATTCAAGACGTAGTACACGTCAAAGAACGTCTACTTCATTTGGATTGAATTTTATAACATTTCTCTTAGAAAATGAGCCTCAAATATTTAAGGAAGCGATGACATCTTCGGACTCATCCTTTTGGAAAGAGGCAGTTAATAGTGAAATCGATTCAATCTTAAGCAACCATACATGGGAATTAGTTGATCTTCCTCTCGAAAATAAACCTTTAGGTTCCAAATGGATCTTCAAAAGGAAGATGAAAGCAGATGGTACTATTGATAAATACAAGGTAAGACTTGTAGTAAAAGGCTTAAAACAAAAAATAGCCTTGATTACTTCGATACATACTCGCTAGTAACAAGGATAACATCGATTCGAATGTTAATTTCCTTGGCTGCGGTATATAATCTTCAAATCCTTCAAATGGATATGAAAACCGTATTTCTAAATGGAGAATTAGAGGAAGAAATTTATATGGGACAACCTGAGGTTTTTGTGGTTCCAGGAAAAGAGAATAAGGTGTGTAAACTTATTAAGTCATTGTATGGACTAAAGCAAGCACCTAAACAATGGCATGTGAAGTTTGACCAAACCATGTTGGCAAATAGGTTCAAGATAAATGAATATGATAAATGTGTTTATATTAAAGCCACTCCAAATCACCAAGTCATTGTTTGTTTATATGTGGATGATATGTTGATCATCAGCAGAGACATTTCTGACATAAATGCAACCAAATGAATGCTCGAGAGCAAGTTTGATATGAAAGACCTTGGAGTTGCAGATATGATCTTAGGTATAAGAATCCATCGAACTCCATAAGGGTTGGCATTATCACAGTCTCATTATATCAAAAATGTACTCGACAAGTTCAAGTATATGGAATTCGGTATTGCCAAGACTCCATTAGATATGAGCTTTGCACTTCAAAAGAATAATGGTGAAAGTGAATCACAATTGGAGCATGCAAGAGTATTGAGATGTTTAATGTATATAATAAATTGTACATGACCAGACATCGCATGCACTATTAGTAAATTGAGTCAGTACATGAGTAATCCCAACAAAACTCATTGGATGGAAATGAAAAGAGTTTTGAGGTATCTTAAATACACTCAAGACTATGCCTTGCATTATAATAAATATCCTGCAATACTTGAAGGATATAGTAATGCAAATTGGATCACTGGATCAAACGAAGTAAAATCCACAAGTGGATATGAATTTACAACCAGTGGATGTGCAGTCTCTTGGAAATCATCCAAACAGACTTGTATTGCTCGCTCTATAATGGAATCTAAATTTATCGCATTAGATAAAGTCGGTGAAGAAGCAGAAAGGCTCTAAAATTTCTTAGAAGATATTTCATATTGGCCCAAGCCAGTGGCACCAGTATGTATACACTGTTATAGCCAAGTGGCAATAGGTAGGGCAGGGAGCATGATGTATAATGGTAAATCTCGTTACATACGACGGAGTCATAATACTGTTAGGGAACTTCTCTCTAGTGGAATTATCACCGTTGACTATGTAAAGTCAAATGATAATATGTCGGATCCACTTACAAAAGGCCTATCTAGAGAAGGAGTGGAAAAGACATCCAAGAAAATGGGCTTAAGGCCTAGGACAAGTCAGCATGACGGTAACTCTACCTAGCAGACTGGATATCCCAAGAGCTAGGTTCAAGGAGATCAAACAAAGTTGTGTCTGGCAGGTTCAACATTGTCAATTACCCAACCCATTCTCATGATGTAGACAATGTATATTAAACTAGGATAAGACTTAAGGTGAAAAGTCTTTTAATGATTATCTAAATTTGGCAGATTTGACCAAATAGTTTAATCTATAGAATTGAACGTTTAGAAATCACCTATGTGAGGGCGAAGTAGAAGCCTCTTCAAGGAGAATGTTAGTAAAGGACTATTCTCTAAGCTCTCACGAAATCGGGATGTTTTCATGGCTAAAAAGAACAAAACCGTGAGAACCATAAACATTAAAAGGCTGGTTATGTGACATGTATTGTCTAGGTATACATTAAAGCTAGACGGTTCAAATATATCAAATCTACCGATTGACTGAGTGCTTTCATGCATGTTCACTATGAAAAGTGCAAAGGAAAACCCACTTATCTAGATGCAATCAGTCTTTGCTTGATGATCACATATTTTTCCATAAAACTTTTACAAAAAATAGTCATTCCCTATTCATGTGGGAGATTTTTGGGTTCATAGTATATGAAAGAAGTGTGAATGGAAAAATAAAGAGTAAAATAGTGGAGAGAAGGAGACACTAAAATGAAAAGTATACTCTCAAATTAGAAAGTGTACTTTTTCTCCCACATTGATGGAAGAAGAGAACTTGGAAGTGTTTATAATCAAGAACACTTAATCCACATAGTAAGTGAGGCAAGAAATAATAGATGTCTCGTGCTATCGTCGTCGTCGCTCGCTTGGCTTCGGATTTGGATTTGTCAAATGATCGATCGATGAGATCTATCTTTTCGGACAAAATTTATTTGAGATCCGAAATACCAAAGGAAAAAAATGCAGGAAATTTTTTTTGATACTCCATTTATATAATATGCATGCAGTAACAATTGCAATATTTCGAACAGAACTGATGCTTCAGTTGCACTATTTCAAGTGAACTGATGCACTGCTTCATGAATTGATGCATGCTTCAGAAGGATGCAATCCTTCAACGAAGTAACACACTGTTTCACGAAATGAGATGACTGTTCAGGAAAAGATGCACTCTTTGATGAACAGATATGAATTTTCAGAAAGAGGTGCAACCTTTAAAGTGAACGATTGCCTCTTTTCAGAAAAGGCATGTTGTGGCTATATAAACCTGCTTTTATTCACAAGTTTAGATACGAAAATTACAGAATAAAAACACTCTTCTTCCCTTAAAAAATATTCTGTGTGATCACTCAAAACATTCAGTGAGTTCAAATATATTCCAGTTGTTTGAGGTACTGCTACAGTTGGTTTGTTTGGCCATTTTATCCTGGAAGGAAAATTCCGCAACCTTGGGTATAGTGAGGGAAATTATTTCCTTAAGAAAAGTCAGTGAATTTGGCCAAATTGGCCATTTCTATTTTATCTTTATTTCTGAAAATAAAATACATCTCTTATAAAGATTACTTTGATCTTGGGTTGAGGGTATTTTCTGTACTTCATTGTGTTCTTGTTCTTAAACTTGAACTAGTTGAAGTGGTTGTTTCTAGTATACAGATTCTAGTACCTATAGAAGGAAGAATAATAGGAGTTTGGAATCATCCTGATACTAAGAAAATGGAGAGGTCTTGTCTTGTACATAATATTTCCCCCAACAAACTTATCTTGTTTCCATCTCCGTCATAACCCCAATTAGCTCCAAATGGACTTAGAATTTTTCTATTTTATTCAAGTCAGGCTTGTCAATGAACGCTAATATTGTACTATCATCAGCTGGTATTTGGAGATTATACAAGTGATTGATAACCCAAGGATAATAATCAATTCTTCTACCTTTAAAGTAGAAAAATTTGAGTTTCTATTCAGATTTTTACAAAATTTCCGTACCAAATCCAAAGAAAACTTTCCTGGTGGTTTTACAAACTCTTCCCGTTGATGATAATCAAGCACATTAGCAACAGACTCATCTTCTTCCACATCTTGAGAGTCAAAGAAAATTCCTTTTTCATAAATGGGGGTTTCAAGGTTGTCTTGAATCCAATCCTATCTCGTCCGAGGAGTAATTGAGAGTTGATATTGATTTTTTTTGGAGGTATTTTCTAGTTTAGAATGTAGATTGAAGATGGGAGAAATGGTGAAGAGGCATAGCAAAGAACAAAGTTTGATTTTTTTGAACTTTTTCTCTTTAGTCTACACTATGTTTAAACATATATAAAGTATTGAGTATATATATTTCATCAAGTTGCCACTTAAATCTATCAATGTCATAGCAGTAAAAAAAAGAAATTTAAATTAGCCATTTCAAAGGCGACACTTGGCTTTTTCTTACTGGCTGACACATCTACCTCATTACTACCAAGATGACTTTTCGTCTTCCTTGATTTGGGGTAATCACATCACTTCCTTTCAAAGGAATAAAAATGAGAATTAATTTAATTACAAAAATTACAAAGTAAAATTAATTATCATAATTTTATAAAAATAGATGTGTGTGTGTATATATACATAAATACAATTATTTTGAAAGATTTGCTCCTATTTTTTCTTTATTTACACGTTATTTTTTTTTGAAATTCAAAACAATAAAATTAAATATGTAAGGTCCTATTATCATAATTAGAGTATATAAATGAGTAAAAGAAAAACTTAATATATTTATTTATATAGCATTGGGTTTGAAAAGGCATTAGCATATATATATATATATATATATATTATTTAAAATATAATATATTTATGTGTATTTAATATATTTTCTTGCTTGAAAAATATAATGATTTTTTTTTGAAAAGATATATATTTACTTGCTTGAAATAAAATGAGAGGTTGTTCTAAGTTTAACGTCATCAACTCGACTTATTAGTATGTATATTAAATAAAAAGAACCGTTGAAGCTTGTTTGTCAAAGATTCTGGTGACATAAGATTTCAATTGATGACCGTTCAGTTTGCATTTTTCTCCTACATTTATATGTTGTATTTCAAAAGCACCATAAGGCGTCACTTCTGTTATGATGTACGGTCTTGTCCAACGTGACTTGAATTTTTCAGGAGATAATCTCAACCGGCTATTGTACAATAGAACTTGATCTCCAATTTTAAAATTCTTATGGTGAATATGGTTATCATGTCATTTTTTTGTATTTTCTTTGTACAACTTAGCATTTTCATATGCTCCAAGCTTGAATTCCTCCAATTCATCGAGCTGCAACAAATGATTTTTACCTGCATCTAATAAATTTAGATTTAATAATTTTATCTCCCTATATTCTTTATGCTCCAATTCCATAGGTAAATGACAAGATTTTCCAAAAACTAATATATAAAGAGATATGCCTATGAGTGTTTTGAAAGTAGTTCTATAAGCCCATAAAACGTTATCTAATTTTAAAGATCAATTTTTTTGGGATGACCCAACAGTCTTTTCTAAAAAAAAATTTAATTCTCTCTTGGAAACCTTTACTTGCCCACTTATTTGAGCGTGGTATGGAGTTCCTATTTTATGAGTTAATCCATATCTTGACAGAAAACTAGCAAATTGTTTGCTTACAAAACGGGTTCCCTGATCACTTATGATAACTCGTGGGGTTCTAAACCTAGAGAAAATATATTTTTTGAGAAAATTATAAACAACACGAGCATCATTTTTCTTAGTAGCTATTGTGTCTACCCATCTTGAAACATAGTCAACAACCACTAAAATATATTCACAACTATTTGACGGAGGAAATAGACCCATAAAATTAATACCCCAAATATCAAATATTTCACATACAAGAATAGAGTTAAGAGGCATTTCACTCCTTTTTGAGATGTTACTACTTCTCTGACACTTATCGCACGTGGAAACATAATTTCTTACATCTTTGAAAAGAGTAGGCCAGAAGAAACCTACTTCAAGTACTTTTGCTGTTGTCTTTCTTCCTTCGTAATGACCTCCCACAGCCCCATCATGAAAATGCCTTAAGATGTTGTTCACTTCTATCTCCGGTACACATATTCTGATTATTTCATCTACATAAAATTTAAACAAGTAAAGATCTTCCCAATAGTAATGTCGTGAAGCTTTTTAAAGTTTTTTCCTTTGTTCATACAAAAAATCTTTTAGGATCTATTCTCCAGCTAAATAATTAGCAATGTCAGCAAACCTAGGTGGTGATTTATAGCTGATGTGATAGTATAGATATGTTCATCAAGAAATTTCTCCTGGATTTCTGGTGACTCGGTAGGAGAATTTTTTAAACGTGCCAAATGATCAGCTACCTGATTTTCAGATCCTTTTCTATCTTTTATTTTGAGATCAAATTCTTGTAAAAGAAGTATCCATCTTAGAAATCTAGGTCTGGCATTTTTTTTGTTAATAGATACCTTAAAGCTGCATGATCAGTGAATACTGTGACTTTTGCTCCTATTAGATAGGAATGAAATTTGTCAAATTCAAATACTGTTGCTAATAGTTCTTTCTTAGTCGTGACATAATTTCTTTGGGATTCATTGAGCATTCTACTAGCATAGTATATAGGCCTAAAATCTTGTCTTTTCTTTGTCCTAATACAACTCCAACTGTCGTATTACTTACATCACACATTATCTCAAAGGGTTTGCTCCAATCAAGGGAAACAACTATTGGAGAATTAGATAACTGTTCCTGAAGAATCTCAAATGCTTTCCTGCAATTATCTAAAAATTCAAACTTCACATCTTTCATTAATAGGTTACTTAGTGGTTTTGAAATCTTTGAAAAATCTTTTATAAACCTTCTATAAAAATTTGCAAGTCCTAAGAAACTTCTAATGCCTTTAACAGTAATGGGAGGGGTTAATCTTGTTCTAACATCATTTTTAGTTTTATCAACTTCTATTCCTTTTGCAGTAATTTTATGTGCTGAGACAATTCCCTCTGTTACCATAAAATGACACTTTTTCTAATTAAGAATCAGGTTTGTCTCTTCACTTCTTTTAAGCACCAAAGTCAAGTGATAAAGAAAATCTTTAGATGTCTTACCAAAAAGTGTGAAATCATCCATGAATATTTCAAGAAACTTTTCATTCATGTTTAAGAAAATTGTCGACATGCAATGCTGAAATATAGCATGAGCATTGCATAGTCCAAATGGCATATTTCGATAAGCATACGTACCTTGGGGGTATGTAAATATAGTTTTGTCCTGATTTTTGGAGCAATTGATACCTGATTGTATCATAAATACCCATCAAGGAAATAGTAAAATTCATGACCTGCAATTCTCTCAAGCATCTGATCAATAAAAGGTAGAGAAAAATGATCTTTTCTTGTAACCCTATTAAGTTGTCTATAATCAATACAGACTCTCCATCCTGTGACTGTTCTGGTAGGTATGCGTTCATTATTGTCATTTTTAATCATTTTTATATCTCCCTTGTTTGGAAATACTTGCACAGAACTGTAATGCCTCAAATTTGGCACCCAGAACGCTACACGATGCTCATGACCTCGAAAGACCACAAGCTAACTCATGACTTATATCTATACTTGTATACTGTATAATATCGTGTAAATGCAGAAATGATAGACTGGAATATTCCATAAGGTTCAAAATGGATAAAACACAATATCTAAGAGTACGGTATGTTAATACCAAAACATAAACTCAAATAAACTGTCTAAACATTTTGTAGTCTGGAAAGCCTCTAACTGACTGAACTGTCTAACGAGTTGTTGGGACATGTCCCCAACTAACTCCATCTACTGAAAATGAAATTGAAATAATAAAGTAATAATCATGTCCGCGAAGGATGAGGCTCACTGCTAACTCTGACTGCTGAGGCTAAAATGCTACTGATGCTCTGGGGCTCATGCTTATAAACCTATGGTATAAAATACCATAGCGCAAATGCATCAGTACGATGGAATATACTGGTATGCATGTGAGTTAGGCTGAATGCAAGGGTTCAAATACATGAATAATACTAACTGACTATATGACATGAACATGAGAATACATGTATAAATTAATGACTGTAATTGAATTCGTGGTGACACTGACTACTGAGTCTGAATACTGATAACATGAGTTACTGATAATAAATTCTGAGATACTGTATCTGATATTCTAGGCTCTGATGGAACTAGCTGAGTCATGTACTGTTATGAATTGACTGTGTCTGATAGTTCTAGATTTTGAAGAACTATCTGAGTTATTTTACTGAGACTAAGACTGCAACTGTGGGAAGTAATCATCTAACCGACATGCCCCAAATAAAGTAATATAGCTGAATTAGGGTCCAATCTGTAACCCCAATTAGAAGGGAGTCAATAGCGCGCCATCGGTAAGGACAAGCTGTGAGTGACCCTCAACTGGCAGGTACTCAAAATGAGAATGGTGGGAACCCTCAACTAGCAGAAAAGCCACCTCATCAACCCTCAACTAGCAGGTAGATATCTTAACCTACGCTGGCTACATAGTTCTTAAATGCAAGGATTTCTTCTAAGAATCACACCCTCTACTGGTAGGTGAGCTCCCATCCTTGGGTTTGCTCGGTGCTAAATCCTACTCCCATCTGAATAGACACTAAACATGATTAACTGGACTGAACTAGACTGAGTTAACTGAGTTCCATTGACTGTCGGAAATACACTAAGATTACTGAATTACTGAGCTTTCCTGAGTCACATGACTGACTGAGTTCTATTGACCATGTATTGACTAAAAGTATCTCGAACATTACATAGTCTCTAGGCACATAGCTAAGTTGTCGGGCTTAAGTACCCCCCGGACTCGATAGAAAGAAACTGATAATACATGACATTCTTGAATACATGACTAACACCGACAATTCACAATGTAATAAGTTGGGGATTTCATGAAGTATATAGTTATCATAAACTTGTTCATGGTAGGAGTGAATATAATGAATAACATAATTTCATACTCTAACATCATGAGTATTCCAACAAACATCTACATTGCACATCAATAGCATGAGAGTCATTTGAACATAGGGGTAAGACATGCATTTATCATATGGGTTACAATGGATCTATAATACACCATTTCTATCCCCTTAGTCGTTTTATCAAACACCTTACATGCACAACTTAGGGAATAGGTGTAATTATCAACTTACATATCATAAATAACTCCATTCATAGGTCTCAACTTACATGCTAACATAGTTTTATGAAAAACACATAAAGATTCCAACTTGAGAACCATACAACAAGATAAACATGGTTATAAATAACCCACAACATAAACATCATGATTCATAATTTGAAATAAGGTTCTTGAGCTTTATGGATGAAAGGAACCCATAAATCAACACTATGCATACCTTAGACGAAAGATTCTTAGAAACTAATGTAAAATTCTTGAGATTGGATCCTTAATTTAAAACCCTAAGTTTGTTCTTGATGGATTTGAGAGAGAAACCACTATAATTTGGATGAAATAAGGCTGAATCCCGTGTTTGGGACTTATATAGGGGTGGGAAAATTGACCCTTTTGCCCTTAAAAATGAGAACATTTTAAATGACTGAAACTGGGCATTGACACTATCTTCGACGCAGCACGTTGACTGCATCAACGCGATGGTTGATGCATCTCACCTTGTTCACATCGACTCTAAGTAGTTTAGGCTCTGTTAACCTGCATAAATGTTGACCAACGTGATTGGCGATGCGACGCCCCAAGATTGCGTTGGTCCACTATTTTGGTACTCCAAACATGATCTAAACATGTTTTGAAAAATCTGATACTTTTTCGAGAACACCTATTGACCTTCCTAATCATGAATTAACAAAAATATGGACCATTAAAGGACATTAAGGTGGAGAAATAATATTGCCAACTTTTGAAGGCCAAAAATAAACTAAGTATGGGAATTTATCTAGAATTTTCTAAGTCTGGGACCCTCTTGACATGCTTAAAGGACTGAATTAAGCTTAGAAGTTTTGCGGGGTCTTATAATATTTCCTTCTTGAGAATTAACCATCTAAAAGAGCTAAGACTGGAGCTGAGGTGAGTTGAGTCGAGTCTTCAACTCCTAAAAACTCTTCTCGCAAGGATCTGACCACTGAAACTTATTAGTCAATCTAGAAATAGGGGATCCAATAGAAGAAAATCCCTCAACAAACCATCTATAATAGCCAGTCAAACCCAAGAAACTTCTGATATCTAATGGAGAGACAGGGCGAGGCTAATTTCTTACTGTTTTGGTCTTTTAAGGATCTACTCTAATGCCATCACAAAAAATAATATGACCAAGGAATGCTACTGACCTTAGCCAAAATTTCCACTTGCTGAATTTGGCAAAGAACTGATGATTTCAGAGAGTCTGAAGCTCGATTCTGAGATAGTCTACTTGATAATGCTCACTGCGAGAATAGACAAGGATATCATCTATGAAAACTATGATGAACATATCTAAGTACTGCTTGAACACACGGTTTATCAAGTCCATAAAATTTGTTGGGGCGTTGGTAATACCAAAGGACATGACTAAGAATTTTAAGTGACTATATCGAGTATGGAAGGCTATTTTCAGAATGTCACATTCTCTGACTCTGAGCTGATGATAGGCAGATCTGAGGTCTATTTTAGAGAAATAGCTGGCACCCTGAAATTGGTCAAATAAGTCATCAATTCTGGGAAGTGGATACTTGTTCTTGATCGTGACTTTATTGAGCTGACGGTAATCAATGTACATTCTGAGAGAACTGTCTTTCTTTCGCATGAATAAGACTAGTGCACCCCACGGGGACACACTGGGTCTGATAAATCCCTTATCTAAGAGATCATTCAACTATTCTTTCAACTCTTTAAGTTTTGCTGGTGCCATTTTATATGGCGGAATAGATATAGGCTGAATATCTGGAAGAAGATCAATGCCGAAGTTTATTTCCCTCTTGGGAGAAATTCATGAAAGATCTTTGGGAAAGATATCTGAATATTCATTCATAATAGGGATTGATTCAAGGATGGGAGTTTTGGAACTAGAGTCCTTAAATCGAACAAGATGGTAGACACATCTCTTAGATATTATTTTCTGTGCCCGGAGGTAGGAAATAAGCTGACCTCTGAAAGCTGAAGTATTACCCCTCCATTCAAGGACGGATTCATTCAAAAACTAAAACTGGACAATTCTATTTCTGCAGTCAAATATGGCATAGCAGGAATAAAGCCAATCCATGCCGAGAATGACATCAAAATCAGTCATCTCTAGTTCGCCTAAATCAGCTGAAGTGACTTTCTGGAATATCATAATCGGACAGTTCCTGCATACCCATCGGGCTATGATGGTTTTACCCACTGGGGTAGAGACTAAAAAGGGTTTTGCTAGAATCTCAGGACTGACTCCAAAATTAACTGCTATATAAGGAGTAACGAAAGACAAGGAAGCTTCTAGATCTAGTAAAGCATAAATATGTACATGAAAAAATATGTAACGTACCAGTAACAACATCAAGAGAATTTTCTTGATCTTGCCGGGACTGGAGAGCATAAAGTCTATTTGGGCATTTCCCACTAGTAGCATTGGAAGTGGTACCCTGCTGATTTGGGCGATTGAACTGAGCTGAGGAATGGATTGGCTGATCTAGGAACTTGTCTGAGGACAGTCTCTAAATCTATGTCCTGTCTTGCCACGTCTAAAACAAATATCTTTGCCATCTTTACAAATACCCTGATGGTGTTTGCCATAAGTCTGACAAAGAGGATTAGTTCGAGCATTGCTAATGTTGACTTGAGACTCAAAGCCTGTCCCCTTATCTGTATTACCATCTCTGAACTTAGGAGCTGGAGTACTAGATGAAGAAGGAGCTAGAACTGATGAGTTAGGACAAAACTGAGAACGGTTTTCTCTCTCTGACTTAGGTTGAGCAAAGTTGAAACTACCTGTACTTGCTCTCTTATTCTGATCCTCCCTCATCTTAATCTTTTGCTCTTCTATCTATTGAGTATGAGTCATAATCCTGGCTATGTTTATGTCACTATTTAATATCTTAGGCCTGGACTCGTTGACCACACTATCGTTCACCCCAGAGATAAACTTACTCATCTTGGACCTGCTATCTATAACCACATGAGGAGCATATCTAGATAGTTGAGTAAACTTAAGAGAATACTCTTTCACCATCATTTTTCCCTGCCTGAAGTTGATAAATTCTAACACCTTAACTTTTCCCAACTCTAAGGGAAAGAATCTATCTAAGAATGTGGTGAAAAACTCCTCCCACTCGATGGGTCCTGCATCTATAGCCCTCTTGTTTTCCACTATTTAAACTAAGTGTAAGCAACATTCTGCAACTAATATGCAGATAGCTCAACACTCTCAACATTTGACACCCCTATGATGTCTATAACCTTTTGAACCTAGTCAAGGAATTCCTAAGGCTCCTCGTCTAACTTAGACCTGAGAAAGGATGGAGGATTCATTCGGGTGAAGTCCCAAATCTTGGATGCAGCTGAATTGGCCACTAGTTGGTCAAAATGACAACTGGTCATTCATTCTGTCCAGCAACTGACTGAGCAAGAGTAGTGAATGAAGCTTTGAACTCAGCATGAGAGACATACTCTCCCAAATGATCTTCAGGCTGAGAGGCTGGCTGATTCCTATTTCTTTTAGCATGTTCTGTAGAAGAAAGGGAGAAATAGATCAGACTGAGAGATTAAATTGAGATTATTCTCACTGGCACGACATGAATACTAAAAGAAGGAAAACTGTTCTTCCTAAATATCTTATAACCTTCTGCACATAAGTGTGGCGTGTAACACACCCCTATACAAGACTTTGCTAGATGCATCTTTCAGACTTCCTAGGATACTACTGAACCTGGCTCTGATACCAAGTTTGTAATGCACTGAATCTAGCACCCGGAATGCTACACGATGCTCATGAACCCGAAGGACCACAAGCTAACCCATGACTAATATCTGTACCTATACACTATATAATATTATGTAAAATACAGAAATAATAGACTGGAATATGCCATAAGGTTCAAAATGGATAAAACACAATATCTGAGAGTATGATGTGTTAATACCGAAACATGAACTGAAATAAAATATTTGAACATTCTGTAGTTTGGAAAGCCTCTAACTAACTGAACTGTCTGAGTAAGGAGTTGATGGAACATGTCCCCAAAAAACTCCATCTACTAAAAATGAAATTGAAATAATAAAGTAATAATCATGTCCTCGAAGGATGAGGACTCACTGCTAATTCTAACTGCTGAGGCTGAAATGCTACTGATGCTCTGGGGCTCATGCTTCTGAACCTATGGTATAAAACACCATAGTACAAATATGTCAGTATGATTTAATGTACTGGTATGCAAATGAGTTAGGCTGAATATAAGGGTTCAAATACATGAACAATACTAACTGACTATATGACATGAATATGAGAATACATGCATGAATTAATAATTGTAACTAAATTCGTGATGACACTGACAACTGAGTCTAATACTGATAACTGATTCTAAGCGACTGTATCTGACAGCCTAGGTTCTGATGGAACTAGCTGAGTTTTATGCTGTTATGAATTGACTGTGCCTGACAGTTCTGGATTCTGAAGAACTATCTGAGTTCTTTTACTGAGACAAAGACTACAGCCATGGGAAGTAATCATCTAACTGACATGCCCCAAGTAAATCAATATAGATGAATTAGGGTCCAATCTATAACCCCAATTGGAAGGGTTGTCAATACCGCACCACCGGTAAGGACAAGCTATGAGTGACCCTCAACTGGCAGGTACTCAAAATGAGAATGGTGGAAACCCTCAACTGGCAGAAAAGCCACCTCATCAACCCTCAACTGGCAGGTAGATATCTCAACCTATGCTGGCTACGTAGTTCTTGAACGAAAGGATTTCTTCTAAGAATCACACCTTCTACTGGCTGGTAAGTTTCTATCCTTGGGTTCGCTCGATGCTAAATCCTACTCCCATCTAAATAGACACTAAACATGATTAACTGGACTGAACTGTACTAAGTTAACTGAGTTCCATTGACTGATAGAAATACACTGAGATTACTGAATTACTGAGCTTTCCTGAGTCACATGACTGACTGAGTTCTATTGACCATAGCTTGACTGAAAGTATCTAGAACATGACATGGGCTCTAGGCACACAACTAAGTTGTTAGGTACAAGTACCCCCAGGAATCGATAGAAAGAAACTGACAAGGCATGACATTCTTGAATACATGACCAACACCGACAATTCACAATGTAATAAGTTGGGGATTTCATGAAGTACATGGTTATCATAGACTTGTTCATGGTAGGAGTGCATATAATGAATAACATAATTTCATACTCTAACATCATGAGCATTTCAACAAATATCTACATTGCACATCAATAGCATGGGAGTCATTTGAACATAGGGGTAAGACATGCATTTATCATATGGGTTACAATGGATCTATAATACAATGTTTCTATCCTCTTAGGCATTTTATCAAACACCTTACATGCACAACTTAGGAAATAGGTGTAATTATCAACTTACATATCATAAAAAACTCCATTTATGGGTCTCAACTTGCATGCTAACATAGTTTTATGAAAAATACATAAAGATTCCAACTTGGAAACCATACAACAAGATAAACATGGTTACAAACAACCCACAACATAAACATCATGATTCATAATTTTAAATAGGGTTCATGAGTTTTATGGATGAAAGAAATCCATAAATCAACACTATGCATACCTTAGATGGAAGATTCTTGGAAACTAATGTTGAAATTCTTAAGGTTGGATCCTCAATTTGAAACCCTAATCTTGTTCTTGATGGATTTGAGAGAGAAACTACTATAATTTGGATGAAATAAGGCTGAATCTCATGTTTGGGACTTATATAGGGGTGAGGAAATTAACCCTTTTGCCCTTAAAAATGTAAACATTTTAAATGACTAAAACTGGGCATCGACGTTATCTTCAACACGGTGCGTTGACTGCATTGATGTGATGGTCGATGTGTCACGCCTTGTTCGGTCGACTCTCAGTAGTTTAGGCTCTGGCAACCTGCACAAATGTTTACCAACATGATTGGCGATGCGGTGCACCAAGATCGCATTGGTCCACTATTTTGGTACTCCAAACATGATCTAAACGTGTTTCAAAAAATCTGAAACTTGTCTGGGAACACCTATTAACCTTCCTAATCATGAATTAATAAAAATACAGACCATTAAAGAACATTAAGATGGCAAAATGAGATTTCCAACTTTCAAAGGGCAAAAATTAACTTAGTATGGGAACTTAGCTACAATTTTCTAAGTCTGGGACCCCCTTGACATGCTTAAAGGACTGAATTAAGCTTAGAAATTTTGTGGGGTCTTACAAGAACTCACCTAAGGACTAAGATATTAGATAAATGATACCTGATACTAGAAGTTTTATCACTTCATTCTTGACAACTTCCTGTATTTTTGGATTTACTCTTCATTGAGGTTGTACTATTGGTTTGGAATTATCTTCCATGAGGATCCTATGGGTGCAAATAGTTGGACTTATTCCTTTGATATCTGCTATAGTCCACCCTATGGATTTTTTGTGTTTATTCAACACTCCAATTAATTTTTTTTCTTGTTCTGTAGTTTTAGAATAGGAAATAATCACTAGAAATAATCCATATTCAATAAAGACATATTTCATATGCGATAGAAGTATTTTGAGTTCAATTTTTGGTTGAACTTCTTCTGGTGAGGCTTCTTCATTTTCTATATTTTTTTCTAGCATTTTTGCTTCTTTTATAATTGTTGGATCATCATCACTTGGGGTATCTCTTGGCCAAGCATCTTTTCAATAAATCAGTAATCAACTGATCATTTTTGTATTCAGCTGCAAGGTCATCTAGCAAGTCAATATGAAAACAGAAAGATGATGACTCATCCTCAGGAAATTTTATTATTTTTGCATGTCAAAAATTACTCTTTCTTCATCAACTCACATTATCAATTGTCCTTGATGGACATCACTAATCGCTCTTACTATTGCAAGAAATGGTCTACCTAGAATTAATGGTACCTCAGTGTTCTCTTCCATTTCAAGTACTATAAAATCTACAGAAAATGCAAATTTATCAACTTGTATGAGAACATCTTCAATTATTCCTTTTGGCTTTTTACTACTTTGGTCGGTAAATTAAAGAGATACCCAGTATCTTTCATCTTACCAAGTTTTATCTTTTTGAAAATTAAAAATGGCATTAGATTTATTGAAGCACCTGAATCGCATAATGCTTTTTCAAAATGAGCACCTCCTAAGGTACAAGGAATTGTAAAACTTCCTAGGTCACCAAGTTTTTGTGGAAGCTTATTTTGAAGTATAGCACTACATTTATTGTAAGCCTAACCACTAAAATTTCTTTCAATTTTCTTTTTCTCAACAAACTATCCTTAAGAAATTTAGCTTATGAACGCATTTGTGGCAAAGCATCTGTGAAAGGTATGTTAGTATAAAGTTGTTTTAAAATTTCCAAAAACTTTGAAAATTATTTGTCAAGTTTTTATCTTTTCATCTTTTGAGGAAAAGGTACAGGTACATAGTGAGGATTTGTGATCAATTCATTTTCCTGCACCTTATTTCCATTGTCTCTTTGTTCTTTTGAATGTTAATATTTCTCCTTTTTTTCACCTTTAGTTACCTGTTCCACCTCTCGCGGACTTTCTTGCTGTCTTGCATATGGATCATTAAGATCTTTACCTGAGCACAAAGAGATGGCTTTAAGATGTTCCTTTGGATTTTTCTCAGTGTTACTTGGTAAAGTACCTTGAATTTGTCCTGATATGAGTGTTGATAATTAACTTACCTGAATTTTTAAATTCTTGATGGATGAATATTGGCTTTTAACTTTTTCATCAATAGCCCTAATAAATTTGTACATCATTTCTTCAAGGCTTTATTGGTGAACTTTTTGGGGTTGTTGCTGGTATTATTGATAATTACGTTGCCCTTTCATCTGATTTTGAAAGTCAGATGTACTTGCCTCTTTTGATTAAAATATCTTTGAGGATTTTCACCACCATTAGTATTACTCCATTGAATTCCAAGATGTTTATGTTCCATGGACCTACCACATGGATAATTATTCTTGTAACCAATTACATTTAAGTGTTCTTCATTTTGTATTGAAGCTTGACATTCATGATTAGGGTGATTACCTCCACAAACATCACAATTTTCAAGTTGGAGAGATGATTGAGTGCTTACCTAAAAAGTATTAATTTTTTGTGTGAGAGCTATGATATGTTGTGTCAATGAATTTAAAGCTTCTACTTGATTGACTCCTACTGCTTTCTTGATAATTATTCTTTCAGATGGCCATTGCACTGTATTTTCTAAAATTTCATTAAGTATTTGTATTGCTTTTGTAGTGGTTTTGCTCATTATAGATCCACCTGATGCTGCATCAATTATGTTTCTAGCAGAGGGTTTAAGACCATGATAAGAAAAATATATAAATTATCAGGATCTAAAATTTCATGGTGGATACATTTTCTTAACATTGCTTTTAGTCTTTCCCATGCCTAATAGATAGATTCAGTATCTATTTGTAAAAAAATATTAATTTATTACTTCATTTTAATTGTTTTACAAGAGAATATTTGTTAAGAAATTTTTGGCTCATCTGGTCCCATGTAGTGATGGAACCTCTTGGTAAACTTCACAACCATGTCTTAGCTTCTCCTTTTAATGAAAAATGAAAAAGTCATAATCTGATAGCATCTGTTGTGACCCCATTATATTTACAAGTTTCAACTAACTCAAGAAAATCAATTAGGTGGGCATAAGGGTCTTCACTTATACCACCCATGAATTGACATGAATTTTGGATTGTCTGAATCAATCCCGTGCTAATTTCAAAGTTATTTGCTGCTACTGGTGGTCTCCTTACACTTGATTCTTCTTTAAAGTGATCCGGCCTTACATAATCTCTAAGTACCCTATCACATCGTGGTGCCAACTCATCAAACCGTTCTTTCACTTGATGTGGTGGAAGTGAGTTGTTGTTATTGTTAAGTTCGTCGTCCTCCCTAATCTGAGATTGTGTGTCCTGTTCTTTTTGTAACAATCATAAGAATTTTTCCATTTCGGGATTGTATGATACCAATTCTCTTGAAAAAGAATGGGTCATACACTTCCTAAAATTTTAGTTTAAAATTTAGAATAACAAGACAAACCAAATTAGAAAAAGAATCTCAAATTAGTAGTAAAACAATTAATCTATAGTAGACTTTACCAATCCACGACAACGGCGCCAAAAATTTGATGAGTCACTAGCATATATAATTTTTTTTACTCACACTTTGTCAAATTATAGTATAGAAAGATGTCGAACCCACAAAGATTGGTTTATCTATTCTACGGATGTTCCTTATTTTAATTACTAATTTAGAAAATCAGAAATAGTTGAATGGTGGATTACTAATTATTAGTACATAAACAGAAAGTAGAAAAAAATATATAGATTTTTAAATATGTTAAAGGTGTTGGGATTTTTACTTCACTCAATATTTCTATATAAAGTTAATTCTTTATTCCTCAATTTTCTTTTTCCCAAAAATGTATAAATACCTCTCACGATTATATTTATGTTTTATTACTGAAGTTGAACAGTTAAATGCACTCCTCTCGGTTACACAATTTAATCATCAAAATAGTAATATTAAAGAACCAGGAATATACTTGAACTAAAACAGGATCTTTTTGTAGTAAGTCCCCTTCGGTTATCTTACTTGTTATAACTGACTAATACACTATTCGCCTCTCTCAATTACAAATAAGTAAGATTAATTATAACATAAATCAGATAGATGTCACAAAATAAATATTAACAATCTATCAATACTCCAATTAACGGTATTACTTCTTCTGTCTCTCTCTATCACAGAATTAATAATATGCTAATTTGAAGTACAAAGTAAATAGATTTAATAAATAAAGTAACATCTAACTGTAGAGCAGATAAATTAAATAGAAAGCTTCAGCTCAAGTATGTAAAATTTAGGAATAATACTTACTATTATATATAAATATCAAGATTCATCATTTTCCCAACACAAAAGACAATTACTCCATACTAGAATTAGTACTACTAATAAAAATATTCTTCTCTATTAAATAAGAAAAGAGAAGAAGTATTCAAGAAGAAGAATTTCGTTATTTAGTTAAAGGCAGGATCTAGAATAATTTTCAACATCAAATACTAACAAGTAGTAAAAGAAAACTTGAACAAAATATTTTAAGTAGTTGCTTCGATTCTTCCTTTTCTCTGATGCCCCCGTTTCCTTCCTTGTTGAATTCTATTTATGGAGAATATAGTATAGGTATCATGACTTTATGGAGACATCAAATGTTGTTGCCATATTAGAGATCATTTTTCCATTTGTTCATTGTTGCGATATTAATTATTGATGCTTCATTTTCTCTGTGTTTTCATGTTTCCACAATATGTCTTTCTTGTTGTTCTCTTATTCTTTCAATATTCCTTTCCTGTAGATTGTTAGTAAATATGGGATAATAAATATATATTATTCATGATTTTATTATTTACAAATGAAAATACATGAATAATTTATACTTATCAACTATGACTTGACTATTCTCTACCATTCGTTCAAGGCTAATGTGGTTGCGGATTCCTTGAGCTAGAAATCAACTAGCATGGGTAGATTGGAGCATCTTTTGACCCAGGAGAGGCCTTTGACCTTAGAGGTTCATCCTTTGTCTAACTGGATAGTTAGGCTTGATATTTAGATGCCCGTGTGTGTTTTGGCATTCGTGGAGGCTAGGTCTTAGTTGACGGAGTAGATTCGGGCTCATCACTTTGATAATGTTGGATTGAGATTGATTAGGGGTAAGGTGTTGAGTTGTGACAATAAGGAAGCCTCAATTGATTCCAATAGTGTTTTGAGGATTGGAGTTCGAATTTGGGTGCTAATAGTGGGTGATTGGATTTGGTTAAGATGTATCATAATTAGAGGCAGCATTACTGGTGGGGTGGTATGGGAAAGGATGTAGCAAATTTTGTAGCTTATTGCCTTTGTTTCCAGCCAGTAAAGGCCGAGCATTTGAGGCCTAGTGGATTTCTTCAGAGGTACCCATTCCCAAATGGAAGTAGAAATGAATAAGTATGGACTACGTGACTGAGTGGGCTCGTACCTCTGATGGTTCTGATAGTGTTTGGGACATCGTGGATCAATTGACTGAGTCTTCTCATTTTATTTATGTTCAAGTTTCTTTTTATGTTCAAGTTTCTTTTAGGGCTGAGAAGTTAGTCCATATCTACATTCGTAAGATTGTGTGTCTTCGTGGTATACCAGTGTCTATTATCTCAGATTAAGGCTTAGTGTTCACATCTTACTTTTAGAAAACTTTTCAAGAGGAGTTGGGTGCTCGGGTTCAGGCAGTTACGCACTAGAGAGATTTCTGTAGTTAAGGTTTAGTGGAGGCACCGCCCAGTGGAAGAGGCCACTTGGTAGATCGATATTGAGATACGGATGCAATATCCTCACCTGTTTAAGACTTCAAGTATATCCTAATCCTTAACTTACACGGATGAAAGTTTCTTTAGTAGTGGATATTGTAATGACCCATCAGTTCATTTCCATGTTCTACTTATTTTTATTGTTAGAGCTTTTCTATAGTTTCCCTAAGTCATTTATGACTTACTGGAGTTGACAGTTTAGTTACCGAGCAGTTTGTTTGGTTTTTAGAGCCAATTTTCTATTTTGAAGTCTTTGTTGGTTCCAAATGGCCACCGGGCAAAATCTTAGCAAAACAATCTGGTATGTAAATTTTGACTGCATGAGTAGCTTGAAAATGTTGATTTTAGACTAGGTGGACCTTTGGTTCGGGTCCCGAGACACCCAAGCTCATTTTGATCTATTGGTCAAAAAGTTAAGAAATAAAATATTGGTGTAGGACCTATTTTTTGTCTAAACAACCTCGAATGAAAATTTTGAATCTGTCATTGAGTTTAGAAAGTTAAATTTTAGTATGGTTACATAGTCCATTTGCATATATCGGATTTTGGATGAATCTTGAGGGGTTAGGGAGACTTGGAAAGAGTTTTAAGTTTCAGCTGTCAATTAATGCCACCGCTATCACAAGCCAAGGGCCGAGATCATGGTACCCTTGGCAGACAAATTAGTGCGATCATGGTGCATGTATGTGATTGAGACTAGCCCATCTAGTCTCAAGATGTTGTGATCGCAGGTCTCGGGTTGCGATAGCAAAACTCGAAGACCTGGTATGGGTATAAATAGACCCTTTATCTCGTGAATTCAACCATTCTGCACCCATTTCTTGAGAGCTCAAACCCTAAATAGTAAGGTAAAATGAGAGTGAAGTTTGTGGGTGATTGGGAATTTTGATTAACACTTATTTTCACAATTATCCATCGGATTTGAGGTAAAATTCCTCTAAATTCATGGTAAAGTTTCCATTTTCTTCTTCAAAACTCCAAAATATTAAGGTTTTGATTTTAGCCCCAAATTAGCTTGAATTTCACCCATTTTAAGGGTAATGATTCCTTGAGCATGTGGGATTGTTGGGTTGGTCTCGAAAATGCTATTTTCATAAGTGGGAGCCACGTAGAGTTTTGGTGTGATTTTTGGATTTGAAGCACAATGGTATGATATGGGTGTCATTGTTCTGGTATTGATGAGTAGAATGTTTCTATGATAGCTTGGCACCTTGAAGAGGCTTCTTGAAAGGAAAAATGCTTGTTTTGTAGATCGTTGAACTTTCTTCGGTGTTGAGGTAGGCTAGGTTTTTATCCCTTATTAGATTGAGCTATTTCATAGTATGTTTATGATATTGTGTGAGATTTAGGTGGGTTTTAGGTGTTGGATTGATGAAATTCAAGACTTGGGTTAGTTGGACCGTTTAGGCTATTTTGAAATCATAGAGTTGAAACACTTAGCTTGTTTCCTTATGCCTAGGTAAATTGGATTTCATGGCTCGTGTTTAGTTCCTTTATTGGTCTTAGTTCCTTCATTGAGGAAGGTTGCCAATTCCTTCATTAAGGGATGTTGCCTTAGTTTCTATATTGATTTAGTTAGTGTGTTAGGGAAAACCTCTACTTTGGGGCTATTTGTGGCTTGCTAAACATCTAAGAGTAGATTTAGGTACCTTAGCCTAGTCTGAAGTAGAACTTTCCTTAGAATGTACTTTGGGGATTTAAAAGTAGGCTCTTCGACCCATCTTAAGTCAAGATTGATGATTAGTTCTCTTGAAACCCTTACACTTTTTAAATACCTAGAAAATGCCCTTTTAAAGCAATATTGAGGAACCTTGGCACTTAATGGTTATGGTGATTATGACACTAGCAGTAATGTCATGGACTATTGGATTAGATTGATGAGATAGGGATCTTATTGTGATAAGTTGTTGGTTATGCCATGTATAAGCTATCTATTATGCTAATGATAAGCTTTTGACCATGCTATTGATAAGTTATTGCCTATGCTATTATTTATGATTATGATCATGCTAAGCAATTGTTCTAGTAATCATACTAGAGAATATTCTTATTGATGATGTTAGAAATGGTGATATTAATTGTGCTAGAAGTCATGCTTATTAATTATATGGGAAGTTATGCTATTAAGTATGTTAGAAATTATGATGCTTGACTATATTAGTGTTTATGATGTTGATCATACCTGGTTCAATTTGGGAAAATGATTATGATGTTGATTATACCGGGTTCAATTCCAGAAGATGATTATGATGTTGATCATACCCAATTCAATTTTGGAAGATGATTATGATAATACAATGATACCCGAAAGAGACGGATGATAATGTGTGCACTCATTAAGAAAACTATTGTAATGAAGATAAATCAATGCATGCATGGGTATTGATTTCATCAACAAAAGCACTTCCCATACTTTATCAATCCGCCAAGGTTTCCATAACCTAGCCATGGGTTTTAGCTAGTCATGCTTGTGAAGAAATCAATACCATTCATAATTGAAATCATAGATGAAATCACAATAAGAAGAAGTATAAAAACCCATAACCATAATTGAATTAATGAACCAAAGTTAATACAAGAAAGTCCCAAGATCAAAATTGGATCTTGGAATCAAATATGTTTGTGAGTATCAAAAGTGTGTAACTCCTACTAAAAACACATAAAGGGTATTTATAGTACATAAGGAAACCCCAAAACGAAAACTCGAATGAATTAGGAGAAAACTCAGTCGGTGGCCACATATGGTCTGTACCTGTGCTCTAACCATGGGAGAAGGTAGTACCTACAGTCCTGACCCTGGGCGCAGGTACAGGGCGTAGGTAGTGGGAGCAAAAATCCTGCAAGTTTAGCTCTCGGGATTTTGGACTTCTGGCACTTGCTTTACCTACCTGTGGTCTATAGGTCCTACATGCGGTCCATAGATTGACTTAGTATGTACCGAGAGTCATCTTTTTAGCTCTTCTTTGATTCTCGAACATGCTTTGATCACGATCATACCGGAAAATGTCTGAAAATCCCTAATTTCTCCAAAAAGTATCCAAAACACCTTTTTTCACCTTTATCACGACTTAGCATCCAAAACATGATTTCCTGCAAAACATACCCAAAAGGCATCATATCTAACAAAATAACCTCAGAAACCTACATATTTTCCTTATTTTGAGCATCGAAAGTGCTATATTTCTATAGCACATCAACACCCTCAACTTAGAATATTTTCACGTCCTCAGGCAAGAAAGCACAACAAAAACCAAAACGATGCTTAACTAGGAGAATCTAAGTTATTCAAGGAAGTCAGTCAACACTTAAAGCTCAAATTACAACATCCCCATCTTATCTCACTTTTCAAAACCAACTGTGTATGAACATGAAGTACAATAATATGACACAATGGGATCAACGTATGGAAATTACATTATCAATAGACAACCACTCATACTTACAAGTTACATTACCCGAAACAAGCAAATAGTTAGTAATATGGCTCAAGTTCCCTCACAACAAAGATGTCCTACTCACTCATATGAACTAATTCATGTCAATGTAGGGACTCTCAAGAGAAATTCACACTCAGAAAAGATGTTCCAATCAATGCATGTCAAATATCATAGTCTTGCCCTTATTTTCTTTACCTTAGTATTCAGATAGTCAAGTTAAAATCACTATAGGACTTTTCTCGACTTGTAATGTAGGCTTGGGGGTTGTTATGGTACATATGAACATGTCAAGTGACTAAGCCTCCTTGGTACTACACTAACCTTGGGGTCGCACTTATTAATAAATTTCCTTTTGTTCCACCCTTATTTCTCCCTTTTAATTCTTTATTATACATTCAAGATGGGTGTGGTCTTTTGTTCTTTTTGATTTTTTTCACTTTTTTTTTCTTTCTCTTCTTTTTTTTCTTTTCCTTTTTCTTTTTGCTTTTTTCTACCACACCCAGCCCTACTAACTCTTTTATCTTATTTTACCCTTCTTCATACCTATTTTACACTACACACCCTTATGATAGCCACCCCCAACTTAGGTATTTTGCCTGAGTTGAGGTGCATAATGTCCAAGATGGACTAGGGCCAAAATAGGTTCATTGTAAATATAAATAGAAAGATAAATGGTGAAACAAGAAAAATAGGTTACAAGGATCAAAACAGGAATTAAGGGATATAATTCACACAGGGAAGTTCATTTAGACTAAAAGTGGACTGAAATAAAAAAAAATGACATATTATCCTTTCATAAGTGACTATCCTTCAACCTAGGCAAGACTAACCATGCAAGTCCTGAATTTAACCAACAAAAGGAACTAAGTAGTATCTCGCACATAGATGGTACAAAGTCAATATTATCAACTACTACCTATCCAGTTCATACAATTGTTAGCAAGTGATTATCATGTCCTCAATTCTAATGCCATAAAAAGATCCACAATGTTCGCAAATATATACATTCACACAGTTCTAAAATACAAGAATTTGGAGGGGTACCAAAAATAAAAAAAACATAACTACTGCCCAAAATACTTAAAAATCTTCTAATTACACAAAAAAAAAACACAATACGAAACAAAATTATCCTAGACATGTTGGTTCTACAACTATGCTGCGGCCGATGGAAAAAGAAGCACGGCAACAAAATCCCATGGAAGCATGGTATGTCCACCCCCAACTAAAAACTATGTGTTGTCCTCAATGCGCTAAAACAAAGTAAACAAAGGGAAGTAAGCACATACCTGGGACGGAATAGGTGCACGAATCATGAGCATCCCCAGATAGGGGAATATCAGCTGGCGGAGACGGTAGTGGTGTCGGTGCAATACTAGATGATGCACCCACTGCTATAGATGCATGCCTCTACCTATCAACAAATGCATACTCCATCAAATCATGCTTGGCCTTTTTAACGGCCTGGTTATATGGTAAATTATGATCCTGCAAGTCATCTATGTAACCTCACTTGGCTCCAACTATTGGGACCTCTTCAACATTCTTTACAAAGAAATCAAACTATCTCGATATACACAGAGATGATATCTAGACCACCTAGGGTATAACTGAGGAAGTGGATACAACACGGCTCTTTATGAGAGAGACTACGTATGCTCATAATACATCAAACTCCTCCCTTATCTGGTCTAGATCTGGTGCAGTTTTCTCTATATATCAGGTTGTAACCCATCTCTCAAACTCATCAAGCTGAATCTGTAAGTCAACATATAGCCCGAATAGTGCAGTACTCAGTAACGCCTCCCATCAGGCCTCTGTCTATTCAAATTTAGTCCTAACCCCTGATCTTATCTTCTCATAGAGGGTAGTCATCTCTATCTCAATAACTCTCACCCTAGCATCAGTGGGCTTCTGGCTATACTGCAAGCTTTGTAAAAGCTTGCTAGATATAGTAATAATACCCGGCGTAGGAGATGTAGTGGATGGGAGAGTAGGCTCTGAAAGTACACCCATCGACTTTGAGGTCAAAGACGGGGCTGAAGAAGAAGTAGTCGGTGTGCCCTCACTTTGTGTATTAAAATCCGAATCCCCTTTCTGCTCCTCTATCTCTATATCAATACTAACACCTACATCACTATAATATGCCTTATCAGGATCTATGGAAACTGTTGGGCCCTCTGACTGGACCCGTGGTACTACTTCCTGTTGTCTTAATCTCTTAGAAGTTCCTGGTCATGCTAGATCCTTCATAGTCTTTATTTGTGTAGTCGCTATCACAAGTACCCTTTTATCTAACCCTAGTATCTCAGGCACACCGAACTCATCACCTAACCTCTAAATTATGCAAGGGAATGGAAGATTAGTCAACTCCCCAAATGCTCTGTCATATAGCTCATACCTGAGGATGGCAATAAAATCAACAGCAGAACCAGCCATCATATAAGCAACCAGTGTTTCTCCCTCCAACATCAATGTATTATCCGAAGCAGTGGGTATCCATCAGTATCTAATCAGCAACCGCCAAAACTTGGCCTCAAATATTAATATGCCCTTCTTGATCACCGCATGCCCCTCAATCCATGGGGTTGCATCACCTAAAAGTGAAATATAACTAGTTATCTACCTAGCAATTTCAATTCTCTCTCATCAATGCTCAACCTCTCACATGATATGTCGATCACGTACAACCCTCAATCTGTGGTCACACTCAGCTATGATACAGGCATGATGTAATTTGGGTTAAAGATAACTCTGTAGATAGTCCCTGTCGAAATGTCAACTCTGACCCCTCTAACCAGTGTATAATCAAGTTGTGGCTCCTCATAAATCTCACCATGCCTAGATATCTGCACATAGGAATGATTATCCTAGCTCTATAGGATGCATAAAATTCTCGTACCATAGTTGATCTGTAGGAACCAAGTGGCCTAGTCATCCACTCTTGTTGATATCTATTAAATATCGTCTCTAACATAGTACTCGATCTAGTCCTGATAGCTCAATCTGATGCTCCTCATAAATGCACCTAGTTGGCCTACCTTTCTCCCAAACATGACTATCAATATCATATATCTCCCAAATCCCTTCCATACACCACCTCTGATATCCCTTATACCATCCTCATACTAGGATACCTCTGACTGTTTTACCATACCATCCTCATACTAGGATACCTCTGACTGTTTTACTATACCATCCCCATACTAGGATACCTCTGACTATTGTACCTAAGTAGCACTACCTTTCTCAAACTGGGCACCATGGATGGATCCTCCTGCTCAACCTCATTAGAAGAATCCTAGGACCCCTCCTTAGATTGGGGTCCCTGAGGATCAACTTATGGAGTAGACTCAAAATTTGTCTCTTCCTTATCAACGGTAGCAATAGATGGTACAGTATGTGAGAGTGACATTCGTGTTGACTTCATCTATCGTCAAGCTACAACTAACTAAGCAGCCTGGCGCATCTGTCCTCTTGTGACTCTATGTGTCACCCCTACTATAGTATCTTTACATTATTTTCTCAGTACTCCTTTACTGACCATTAGGATCGGGAGACTTTACCTGTTTCCTAAAAGTACCAACCTTCATATTCTTCACCACTTTAGGTGCCATATGTACCTGAAAAACTAGTTGTTAGTCTCCAATAAAAATGAGGGATAGCAAAAGTTGAAGAAAAACTCAAAATTCAAAAAGTTCAAATTTTCCTCAATTTTCACACCCCTATATCCTATTTGAAATCCCAATAAGTCCAATGTGCACACACTAACATAAATCACATCTTCAAAGCAAACAAACATGCTCAACTAGTGGAATTACTTTCATTTATTTAAGTTCAACTTTTGGTTGGAGCCTAACTTTAGATTTTTCTTCAAAACAAGGCCCTACATTATGATTTTAGGCTACTTCAACGATCCTATATAGAAGCATGATAGATTCTATATATTTAGTAATGGAATACACATATCAACTTGTTTAAATAATAAATAGATTGATACCTAACCATTAGGAGCCGAGAAACTTACCTCTTTTATGATGAATCAAAAGTGAATAATGAAGAACTCAAGCAAAACAAAAGTTGGAACTTATTTTTAGCGTGTTGGGACAAGTTGGTATCTCAAAATAGACGGGAGGGAGTGGGGCTCAAAGGACCACCAGTGGAAGCATCTAGGTAGGTAACAATAAAGCTCCAAGCTTTCCAATATGGCAAGAGATTTCACGACCATATAGACAACACGCCATACAAAATCAAAGCTTCTGTCGACACCATAGACACAGAGTCAATCTTTTCTAACATGATAGGAGATTCACGTCCATATAAGTGGCAAGCCATACAAAATCAAAGCTTTTAATTGACACACCACAACTTTCTTACGACTAAGCTACGCATCCATAAGGACGGTTTATTTTAGTAACAAAGACTTCACAACCCTGAATGGGATGGCAAGACTTTGAAATTGAGCTACACATACGAATGGTTTGCCTTGGTAACAAAGACTTTGCAACCCTCAATGGGATGGCATGACTTTACCAGTCTTAGAGCACATGAAATCCTTTTTCTTCTTAGTAAAAGACTTCTCTATATATGACATAAATGGGTCTTATGGCGGCTCTCCCTAGCCTGTTTCCCTTAAGCATCTGTAGAACAAAAGTTGTACTAAGGCAGACCTCAGATCTACGTTTTATTTCTAAGATAATGAATAAATTTGAAAAGTTATGGAATGGACTTAGCCAATTTCATTTCATATACATGGAAAGGAATCAGACGTCTACATCGCGTGAATGAAGTCGACTTTATTTTATATTCATGGAAAGTACCTTCAGAGTTCCATGTTGTAGTCACAATAAGTACTTTTCCAAAGTATTTTCTTACCCTACCACTCTGACCTAAGGACTGAAGCACCCATACCTTTAGAAAAGAGAAAATAAGAGTAATAGAATTTATCCAACAATCATCTTTATTGAAAGAAAAACTGTACAAGAGGTTTTTAGGTAGAGAGATTGATTCCCCCTACCTAAAGGACTATGCTTCCTTTTATAGGAGAAGGAAGCTTACTATATAATATATACCTACAAATAAACATGAAATAAAATATTACAATCCTATCCTATCTTCTACGAGATGGGCATTATCCGTTATGACGGATAAGTCTTATCATTTTGTAAGGGATAAGCTTTATCTATTATGACTAGATAAGCCATATATTTATTCACATCGAGCCCTACTAACATATTATAGGCCAGGTAAAAACAAAACACACTAATGTTGTTGGCATGTGACAGCATGTATAAGTAGGTGAGTTAGCAACTTGCAAATAGGTGCATCAGCAGCTTCATAGGCATCTTGAAAGCAGGTGGATAAGCTCCTTGTCTTTGAAGTAGCTGAGTCAACAACTTCAAGACAAACCCATCTAAAAGGGTAACCCACTAAAGAGGGTTTCCTTGGAGATAAGAGTAACCCACTAGAAAGGATAACCTATTTGACAGGGTTTCTTACAGGGTTTCCTTGCAAAGGAGGGTAACCCACTGGTAAGGATAACTTCTTGCACATGTTATCTGATGTCATCTTTTAGGTAGTCCTAGATAGTGTCAGTAGCGATGAGCTTGTGTATTCTTCTTTAATCCACCAATCTACGTTGTGCGTCTGCCTGAGGCATTCTTGGCCTTCCAAGCTTTTGTTTATTGAGTGAAGTTATTCTTTCCACTGGATGATGAATCTTTACATTCCTATAGGGGAACTTTCATTCGTATACTTTTGATGGCATTGGTGACTTCATCTCTTGTGATTTCATATGGAGGCAAATATTCCTTTGCCGCTCATCAAAATTTATCCCAGTCGGAATGATCGTTGGTGTAGTTTCACTTTCCCTATTCATTTGGATATATTTATTTTGGAATGTACCTATTCTACTGGAAAATAAAGCACTGAGCTTCATAATATTCATCTTCCACAGAGAGTATAGACACGGAAAGTTTCCAGAGAAATGAAATTTTTGGCTGAGCTTGGACGTCGTGGCCAGTGATTCCTACAGGATGATGCAGCATAAAAACCAGTGTATCATAGGAATATCTGAAGCATTGAATCCAGTACTGTCGTGGCTTAAACCACAGCATTAATCTCTTCAGAACAGGTTAGATTTGATAGAAATGATTGAAGGCATCTTACTTAAACTCATGAGAATATAGTGCGGGTAGCACAGATGATAGAATAACCATAGGATTTCTTACGGGAAGTCATTGGCTAGTGATATGAACACATGGCAGAAAGGATATTCTAGGTTCACTCTGAATGGCTTCAGGGTTGATTTGCCATACTTTCTAAACGCTTCAAGCTCATAGAAAGTTCTTTTTTCTCAGGGGATGGATGGATCAAAGGGATCCATGTATGGATTGAACGGATCTGAAGGGTAGTTTTTTGTTTCTTAAGATAGAATTCCTGCTATGTTAAGCATGAGTATTTGACTAGATAGTTTTTGGTTTCCTTCTTTGGTGCTGGATATCAGGTAGAGGTCATCCACATAGATATCTCTTGATTCTTCATAAATGTCTATAGAGGACAGGGTGTTCTCTATCGGCTCTTCTTCTAGTGAGAAGATCAATTAAAGACCATCCTCTTTATTGAGATAGATGCTTATATTATTAGCAATTTCTTCAAAAAAGTGGACAAAATCCCTCGACTTTTTAGCCTAAGGATAGTTTCTGTAAAAGTAACCAAGTTTTCTGCAGATGAAGCAGCTATTATTCTTTTTCTTGTAATTTGCTGGTCTTTTTCATCTGAAATACCTGGTTTACTAGATTTCTCTATTCCTAACATTGGGAGGCCTTAGTAGTTTGAACCTTTGAAATAGCAGCTGCCTTTTTTATCTCATCTTGCGGTTCGAGCATGAGCAGCTAGACTTGGAGACAAGGTTGTCCTTATTGCAAGCTCAATCGAGGGTTAGATTTTTGTGAGCGATCTACTTTAGTAAAGATCTCTTTATGCATATGATGTTCAGAGCTTAGAAGATGGCCTACCAAATATAGCCAATTTATGGTATGGTTATGTATTTGAACTTCTCCTCTATAATCATCATTGTGTGGCCTAATCTCATCTTTGGCAGTAATAAGATGAAGGCTTTCTTCAGGATGGGATCTGCCCAACTCAAAATAGATCTTTTCCATCTTTTGGAAGTAGATATAGATGATATTTCTATTAAATAATAGGCACTTCATCTCGAAGAGCTATTGTTGGAGCTTTTCTTGTCTCTAGACTATGTCTCCACAAAAAACCTTGTGTAGGATCCTGATGTTGAAGGCAAAGTCCTGGGGCATCAGATAAATATTCTTACCAAAAATCCTAAGAGCGTTCCACCAATCTCTGAGTTTTTCGGAGAATTTGGATGTAAACTCCGAGTGTATCCTGTATTTCTCCCGTTCAGCCAAACTCTTCATTGCTATCCAAGTATAGAAGTCCTAAATCCTCTGGGGCCAAGATAAAATCTTGATGTCATCGAGCGTGAAGGTGTGAAATCTGGTTCCCATGGTTTTCTTTATTAGGTACCTAGATCTGGCCTTCTTTCTGGGATTAGATTATACGTCATCCCATCTTGGTCATTGACAACTTTTGAAACTTCTGGTTCCTTGTAGTGGTTCATGTATATTGGTGGATAGTCTTCTTCAGGAGATTCAATTGAGGATTCAGGAGAGTCCTCAATGTATTCTCTTGAATCAATAGACTCATCATTGTCCTCTACATATCCATCAGCTAGAAAGTTATTGCCGATTCAGAATATGGATCTGCATTAGAAGAATCTTCTTCACTTGATGCAGGACTAATAGGATCAGCATCCTAGATCTGTTCATTAAACTTTAGAGATTCTTCTAGCATCAAGAACTGTTGTGGCTTATGGATTTGGAACTACATCATCATTGATGTTCAAGCTATATATATTTGGGACGAGTTGATCTAAGTCAATATCTAGATCACGATAGGACAGAACTATCTATGGTTGAGAAGGCCATTATTCAGTAAGGCATTCCATTCTTTATCTTCGTATGGAACTTTTGGCTTGTGGATGATCAGATTGTCATCTGGGAAGGTGATGTGATCTAATATCATCATGGTCCCTTTGTCTTTATTGTATTCCATTTTTCTTTTTGACTGCTTTTGAATTTCATCATTTTTTCTTTTGGCAGCGATGGCATCTTTTTTTTCCATGCATGCTTAGCAATGTCAAACCTCTTTTTCATCTTGATATCTTAGTAATATAGGCATATGGGAGCTTGAAGTAGGAGTGGGAAAGATGTGGCTCATTTTTGGTAGATAGTATGTATGTGGTGACATAGGGAACAAGGTTGGATTTAGTAGTGAGTTATGGGTTCTCTAGGGTTGAAAGCTACCGTGTTTAAGTTTCTAGATTGTTCTTTCAGAGAAGACATTTTCTTTTGATGTTGGTCAAAGAAATTAGATAGTGAAGTTCCTGGCGGACATATATCATTCTGTATAGATTGGACCCTAAGTTACAACTGGCGGATAAGTCTGTCATGCTGAGTAGATGCTTTTCTGCTCTCTTTTTCATTCCTTCAACTTTTCTTGCCAACTTATTCTGGGAGTGAGCAACATTCTTTATGGCTTGATTAATGCTGGACAACATCCTATTTTGGCATATGGCATTTTTAGATTGCCAATTGAGTGTTTCTTCTATGTCATTGGGGGGCATCTTCTCTCTAAATGGCAGGATAATAGTATTAGTTAGTATCTTTGGAGTATGGCTCATTTTATCCTTTTTGAAGGGTTTGTTTGGTGGGAAATCATCTGAGTGACCGGTGCCAGAGTGAGACATCATGAATTTTTTGGTTGCAGGTTGTTTATCTTTGGTCCTGATAGTTTTATTTTGTGATGGAGTGGGTGAGGTATCTCCTTTGCATATGTGGCATCTGCAATTCAACTTCTACAGATAGTGTTCGGAGAAAGGACATTTGTTCCACACAATATATCAATCGTTATGATTAAAGTATATCTAATCATGCTCTTCCATATAGCTGCTTAGGAACCAATGTAGGAATTTTGGGTTGCCTACTAGTGGAAGGTCATCAGAAGGTTGGTATATATGGATTTAGAAAGAGATTTTGTGAGGCTTTTTTAGGTATGAGTGGTTGAAACTGATAGTGATGGTACTGTCACTCTTTCTAGCAAAGGTAGGTTCTATGGACTAGAGAGGTTGAGGATTGTCTCTCAACTTCTCATAGTTTGTGACCCATTAGTCTGGGATTACTTTCACAAGTTCATCTCTAGGGATTTGCCTTGGTATCTTAGTATACTGGGTGGTTCCATTAGTGGGATCTATGTTTAGAAACAAAGCATCTTTTCCACCTGGAAGAGATAGATCCATGGCGTGATTCTAAACTCACCAAGCTATCTGGTAGTGGAGAGTTTTCTGGATGGCATCTCTAACCTGCGGAGCTCCAAGAATCTGGACCTAGATCTTCCACGCCTCCATCAGATACGGATCTAAGAGGGACATATTAAAGTTGGGGAATATAGTAACAAAGACTGCCCTGGAATCTAGTGTGATTTCTGAAGTTCCCAAGTTGGCATGTTGGTATTCGCTATATTTGGTATTAAGAAGCAAAAGATGCGCCACTATTGGCTGGCCTTTTCTTCCATGATATGTCAACACGAACCTAACATCACCAAAGTGAATATGGATGAAACCTTGGTTTCTCCACTATCGTGGAAAATCTTCCGGTATCTGTAAAGTGATGAATTATTCCTCCTGAGTTGCAAGAATAGGATGCTGGTCTAGTTTTGAAGCAGCAACATATTCTTTAACTTTTTTTGGTCTTTGTTGTACCAAAGAACGGATCTGCAGCCATGGATTACATGTCTTCTTTACAAAGGCATAGTAAGGGTTTAGGAGAGGTAGATATGTTGAGGATCTTTTCTGTCCTGGGGGTAACACATCTACTTCATATAGGTAGTCATATTTACATGATAGATTTTTGGTAACGATAGGTGACATATTTACTCTAGCTAGAGATTTACAGGGACTGGACACACTCAAAGAAAATTGTGAAGACTCTGAGACAGACATATTTTGGTATTTTTTAAACTATAAGATTTGATGTATTTGTTCTAAGGTTCTAAGGAAATAGTCAATAAAATGTTTTTGTATTTTTTGTGGACTATAACTCTATATATTTGTTCTAAAAATCTAAGGAAATGTTACATCAAATATAAATCTAAGAAAAGTAACATGACTCAATTATGTACAAGATGCAAAATACAATAGCTGGAAAACACTAACTCTGGTTATAGAAATAAAACTACGACTCAAATATGTACAGGAATTTGATAGTGATATCAGAAAGTAAAGAATATGAACAAATCTAAGGCAAACAACTAAGACAAAGAAAAAGTAAAAGAAAACAAAAATAAAAATGTAAAGTTGGCTCAAGAATTTTCAATTAGCAGATGTGTATGCAAACTCCTGCTTCCTCCCTCCCTCTAGGAGTGGGGATGGCTCTGATACCAAATAGACAAAGAGGTAGCAGGGCATGAAGGACCACCAGCGGCAAAAGCTAGGCGGTTACCAACAGAGCTCCAAACTTTCCAACATGATAGGCGATTTCATTACCATGTAGGCTGCATGCCATATGAAATCAAAGCTTTCATCGACACCACAGACACAAAATCAAACCTTTCCAACATGATAGGTGATTCATGTCCATATAGGCAGAAATCCATACGAAATCAAAGCTTTTAATCGACATACCACAGCTTTCTTACGACTGAGCTACGCATCCATAAGGATGGTTTGCTTTAGTAACAAAGACTTCAAAACCCTGAATGGGATGGGATGACTTTGAAACTAAGATAGACACATGGATGGTTTTCCTTGGTAACAAAGACTTCGCAACCCTCAACGAGATGACATAACTTTGCCAGTCTTAGAACACAAAAAATCATTTGTAACCTTAGTACAAAACTAATCCGTATATGACATAAATGGGTCTTACGGTGGATCTCCCTGGCCTGTTTCCCTCAAGCTTCCATGAAACAAATGGTGTACTAAGGCAGACCTCAGATCTGCGTGTTATTTCTAAGATAATGAATAAATTCAAAAGGCTATGTCATGGACTAAGCCAATTTTATTTCATATAAATGGAAAGGAATCAGACGTCTATGCCGCGTGGATGAAATAAATTTCACTTCATATTCATGGAAAGTATCATCAAAGTTCTATGTTACAATCATAATAAGTACTTCACCGAAGTATTTCCTCATCTTATCGCTCTGACCTAAAGGACCAAAGCACTCATCCATTTTTATGAGAGAAAATAAGAGCAAAAAAGTTTAGCCAACAAGTATCTTTATTAAAAGAGAAACTATACAAAAGGTTTTTAGGTAGAGAGATTAATGCCCTCTTCCGAAAGGCCTATGCTCCCTTTCATAGGAGAAGGAAGCCTACTAGATAATCTATACCTACAGATAGTCATGAAATAAAATATTACAATCCTATCCTATCAGCTATGGGATAGGCATTATCCATTATGACTGGATAAGTCTTATCCTTTTAGAAGGGATAAGCTTTATCTGCTATGACTAGATAAGCATAATTTTTATTCATACTGGGACCTACTAATATGTGATGGGACAAATTACAACAAAACACACTAATATTATTGGTATGTGATAGCATGTGCAAGTAGGTGAGTCGGCAGCTTACAAGCAGGTGCATCAGCAACTTCATAGGCATCTTGCAAGCAGGTAGATAAGTTCCTTGTCTTCAAAGTAGCTTTGTCAGCAGCTTCAGTAAAAAACCATCTAAAAAGGTAACCCACTAAGGAGGGCTTTCTTGGAGATGAAGGTAACCCACTGGAAAGGATAACCCATTAATAAGGGTAACCTATCTAACAAGGTTTTCTTGGAGAGAAGGGTAACCCACTAGAAAGGGTAACCCACTAGAGAGGGTAACCCACTGGAAAGGGTAACTTCTTGGATATATCATCTAACTTAATCTTTTTGGAAGTATTAGATAGTGCTGGTGATAAGCTCATGTATCCTTCTTCCATTCACCAATCGTCATCGTGCTTGATGAGTAGTTGCATAAGACTTATAGCCAGTGTTGTTTCCTTCGTATCTTTCATCAAATAGTGTTTAGAATAAAATTTCTCTAGCCTTGATAGGAATTCCACCAAGATGTTCTCCTTTCCCTTGATGTGCTTTACTCAGAATTTATAGGGAGAAAACCATTGAGGCCACCAGTGAATCTGCAAATTTAGGATAATCCTTGGGTTCAGCTTGACTATTTTAGGAAAATCCCATGTATCCATTTTGATCTAAAATTTAGTGTGAATAAGAAATAATTTAAACTTCTTAATTTCATTCTTCAAAGGATGAATTTCCTTGAAGGTGGAATGATAGTGTTGTTCTTCCTCTTTGATCTTTCCACTTGCATGTCCGTATACTTTTTGCTGGCCGTCTTTTTATTCTAGGAGAACTGCACTCCAATAGTCGTTGCTAGTATCAACCTATAGTATTATCTATCTATTTGATGAAATATGGAGTGTCTTGACATCGCTGGAGATTTCTTTGATTTTCCTGATCATATCATCTTGCTCTTTTCCCTAAGCTAGAGCATTTTTCTTTAGCATCTTCGTTATTGGAAAGATATTGGTAAAGACATTAGGGATGAATTCTCTAACATAATTAATCACACCAAGAAATTATTGGAGCTAGTTAACTAAAAAGTTAGTATCTGGAAACCTAAGCAATTCTTGGCAGATGTGTGGTCCCGAAGTGCAAGACCCATGGGCAAAGTGCATTCCAAAAAAGTCAGTTTCATTTTGTATAAGGGTCATCTTATTTGCTGAGAGAATTACTCTATGTTGCTTTGCTAGGTCATAGAATTAGCGAAGGAGGTCAAGGTGCTCCTTTATAATGTTGCTGAAGAGCAGTATATCATCGATGTAGACCAATAATGTATGAAGGATGGGTTGGAATATTCTGATATAGACTTTTGAAGAGTGAAGGTGTAGGTTTGATCCCAAATAACATAACTTTCCACTGTTAGTGGTGATCGGGTATGTAGAAGGCTATTTTGGCTCTATTTTCAGGGCATATACCTAGCTGCCAAAATCTAGATTTGAGGTTAAATTTGAAAAAGTGGGTGGCTTTTGCTAGGTGTAAGAATAGGGTCAGCTTATTTGGAATGGGGAATTTATTATCTAGAAGGAAATGATTTAGGGGTTGGTAGTTTATGACTAGACAAAGTTTTCCCCTTGTCCGTTCAGCGCGTTTATTGATAGAGAATACTTCACAAGCCCACTGGGAATCTGACGTTTCGATGATCCCAAACTCTAAGAGTTTAGCACACTTCTTCTTTAAAAGTTGAAGATGTTTGGGGTCCATACTTGAATGATTTGCTTTTATGGGATTGACATTTTCACTCTTTCTAAATGGAAGCCTGATGAAGAAGTCCTAGTTGAACCATAAGGGATGTTTGTCCTTCTTGAGAAACTCTTTGTAAGATTTTGCATAAGATTCCTCTATCAGCTGGTGCTCCATCTGCTTTACTGGATCTTTGTCAGCAATCTGGAACAGCCTCAGTATGGTGGAATATTTCCTTAATCGGCCCATAAAAGTTATACCTTTTGTCAGAATAAGGAGGTAGTTCTTAAGTTGCCTATAGATATCAAAACTAACGATCAGATCCTTCCCTGGTATGTTGAACCCACTACTTTTGTTCTATAAAGTACGCCTAGGAAGAATTCAATCATGATTGGTTGCCTCATAATCACGCTGATTGTGAGGAATCCTTCTTTTGATGTTGTACCAAAGGTCATAAAATGAGGAACCTATTGATTACTGGGGATAATGTCGGGATTCAGTATTGAGATAGCTGCGTCAATGTCCATAAAAGAGATGACCTGAAGGGGCTTGTCCCATCTTAATGGATATATCTTGAGTTCGACATGGGGTGTTTCCATCTCGAAGATCATATTGATTTCTTTCGTGATCATGTTGATCTCCTCCACCAGTTTTGCTAACCGATTGAATTCGCCTCCACTAATGGGTGATGATATCTCCTCCAAGTAGTCATCAATAATAAGAAGTTAAGGTTGGCCATCAATGAAGAAAGATGGAATATTCTTGGGCGCTCATGCATTTGTGCTGCAAACACATTTAGGAATATTGTTTGGCTTAGAATAAAGAACCTCATCTTCAATTAGGAACTTATCTACCTCCATTGTTTCTTTTGAGAATTGAGCCTCCTTCTTTGAAAAATGTCCTTTGTAATGGTAGATGAAGCACCTGGCTTTGCCTGTATCCTTCTTTCTAAGAGATCTGGAATCATTGTTGGACATCATTTCCTTATCCAGCAGTTTCTTGTTTCTAGCCCACTTGTACCACATGTACCGTTTATGCCTTAACTGATATTTTAAGAGACAGGGAAACCCATCTAGCTTAATATCTAGATCAACATAATTGGTAGTAATCACACCAAAGGTTTCGTCAGCCTCTTAAGAAAGAATAGGATCCAGATCATAGTTTAAAATCATTATGTTTGCCGGATCAGCTAACTTAGGATGTCATTGCTCTTCAAAGGCATCAGGGGAATTTATATATTCCTCAATAGGGTCCATGGAATTTCTGAGAAGTATGATTCCTTGCTTCTATACTATTGAACTCTGAGGTGGTCTGTTCTAGCATAGGAGGATCATCAGTCCAGAAAAATTCTGGACATGCGTGGTTGCTATCAAAGAGACTATGCTCGATAGATTCCCAGTCCTCATCTAGTGGCACTTCATTTGGGACTATATCATCCAGCTTTGTAAAGATGTAATCTTATGGTAGAGCGATAGCCGTTGAGTTCATCATATCAGCATCATATGGGGTTTTCATTTTTTAACTTATCCTTATGTCTTTTCGGCTTGCTGGCAGTCTATTATAGCTTCTTTTCTTTTCCATGAGCATCTAGGATAGTCAGATCTTCACTTATCTTCTTGAGTTGGACTGAGTATCTTGAAGGTAGATGAGCTTGATGGAGATGTAGAAAAGGGTTGGTGTAGCATTTGTGGGGATGTCAGGTGTATGGCATATGTTGGGATATTTTATGGATTTGTGGTGTCGTATCTCAATAGGTTAATCTGTTCTTCGAGTGATGCCATTTCTCTTGTTTGCTGGTCAATGAAGGATAGTACTGAGGTGTCTAGCGAATAGTACTAAGGTGTCTAGCAAACATATCATAGACTGGATGGCTTGTCTCCTTTCTTCTAGTACCTTTATGAGTTTGGCTGGCCCAAATCCCAGTATCCATCATCATCATTATTGTTTAGCCTGGCTGCTTCATAACCTGTACAGCTACAGTTGCTAACGCACGGGCAATGCCCATGAAAGGATATTTGAACCAGTGTATGTTGCATCCCTCATGATTGAATTGTTAAACCTAATCATCGTCTCTCATGAATCTTTCAAGTATGAGACATATGTTAGGCCTGAGCTTCCTTTTTTCGGATAAGTATCACAGGGGATGAGCATGCTGATAGACAGAGATGTCTGGTGAGGTGTCACTTCAGATAAAGTTTGGAGATACTGAGAATAGAATCTCAACTTCTTATAAATATTGACATATGAATCTAGAATGACCTTGAGAAATTCCTCCCTAGACACTTGCCTTGATATTTGTACACCAAGAATGGTTTTTTGGGTAGTATTTATGACTATGGACGTGAATCACCTATCATGTTGGAAAGGTTAGACTTTGTATGTGTGGTGTCGACGGAAGCTTTAATTTCATATGTTGTGTTGCCTATATGGTCGTGAAACTGTCTGTCATGTTGGAAATTTTGGAGCTTTGTTTCTTGTCGCCTAGCTGCTACCGACATAAGTGTGGGGTTAGTTTGTGTTTTAATAGGAAATATTGAATTCAAAGAGAAAAGTGAAATTTTGAGGATTAGAATAAATTAGAAGAAGGTTAAGGTTGTTTAAATAGAGGTGGGGGCTATTTTAGGTCATATATAAGTGTTGGTGGGCCCAAAATTTAAATTTAAAAGTGCGCCTAATTTTTACCTAGCCGCAATTTGTACCTGAGGTCAGGCTTTGGGCACAGGTGACACCTGCGCCAGCAGGTGCTGGGCGCATGTGCCGAGCCAAAATTTTGGCCTACTTTCCTACAATCCGAACTTGGTATTTCGATAATTTACCGGATACTTATGATCCCGTAACCTAAGTTTGAGGTCCCAAAAGTACAATTAGATGCCAAAGAACCTAACTTCCCATTTTTCATCCTCAAAATTTCAACTTTTCAACTAATTATTCAACTTATTTTATGGGACTTGTGACCATGATGGGTTGATCACATAGCCTACTTACCTGGAACTCGATGAACATAATAATTTTTACCGTACTCCGAGTAAGTCCAAGAGCTAAAAATGAAAAAAAAAAAAACAACAAAAATATGAACACTAACAATAGTGGGTTTCCTCCCACTCAACGCTTGATTTATTATCAAAGAACGACGTGGCTATGTTGGTTACATAGAATTCACTAACAAGACCATGGGTTGCCTCATATATAATGCTTAATTTAACATCGCGGCACAATGCGGGTATCTTGACTACTCAAAATTCATCAAGATGCCCATAGGAGTATCCTTCAGGGTCATCAATACAATCAATCACCGACACTACTCTCATATCGATTGGCTGCTTCATTGACTTTCAGATGTTTAATGTAGCCTCTTCACCATTAACTCAGAATTTCAGCTCACCTTTCTCCATGTCAATCAAATCTCTACCTGTGGACATAAATGGTCTCCCCAATATAATGGGTATCTCAGTGTTAACCTCATAGTCCAGGATGACAAAGTCAGCTGAAAAGATGAAGTTATCCACACTCATTATCACATTAAAGTTATACAAAAGATGCGAATAGCTAGGCCTAGAGGCCTCAAGGAGTATTTTTATCTCTTACTTTTAAGTTCGCATTGGGGACAAAGTTGATTAAGTGTGGGGTGGGAAAATTCCCAAATTTTGACTTCATTTAAGAAAATTTGTGTAAGATATTTTTTTGGTACTATTTTTTATTACATGGTGCAAGTGGGTTTGCTTGTAAATGCATGTTGATTGACTGAATTACTATTTTTGAGACTCGTAAGCTCGTGTTTGTGACTCTTGTACTTATTTTCTTAAAATTGAATTCATACAATTGTTTGGTTAGGAGTCTATGATGATCCTATTGAGTTGAACATGTGTTATTTGAGTGTGAGATTTTTATATATTCCTTCTTACATGTGATGCTGAACTTGCCTGGTGTGTGTGTGAAGCAAAATAAAGAATGTGGGTTTAGGAGATGATTTAGGCATTTCTTTGATAGCCTTGTTTTATACCTTCTATTTGTCCTACCCTTTGTGTATTATCCTAGTTAACCCCATTGAGCATTTATCTTATTTTCTTTGGTAGCCTCATATGTCGCCTAACTCACTTCTTTGATAGACCATAATTTGATCCAAAATCTCCTAAGTGCTTTAATGAAAAATTGAATTAGTAAGGAGTTTGAGAAATTGAAGAAGAAAAAGGTGAAATTGATGCCCTAAGGTAAGAGTTATTGGTGTCTATATTTGATGTGTGGTGGTTGGGAGTGATGTCTATGGTGTTATAAATATTCCCATGGTTGTGAAAATAGAAAAAATTAAATTTTGAAGGAATAAACAATATGCCTACCATGTGTTTGTGAAAATGCTTAAAAGAGATAGGGCAAAAATAAAAGAATGGGGAAGTCAAAAAAAATGGTGTAATTTGTTTGTTGGAAATTAGTTTTAAATGTACAATGTAGTGTATTAAAGCGCTTAGGAAAGATCGTCACTATTCTTAGCCAAAATAGTTTCTACCCATCCCATAGCCTACATTACAACCCGAAAAAGACCTATTTGATCCTAAGCTTAACATTCTAACATTAGTGTAGCATGACACTAAGGGCAAGCCTATGGTTCATTATGTGTAACTTGTGAATTCCTTGTGAGAGTGAACGTAATTTGATTCTTGTACCCATTATATGATGAATTGCATTATTGTGAGTGATTATGAGTAACTCTCTTTTTCCGAGGGGAACATGTTTGATGAATGTGGGTGATTTGTATGATATCCTTGATTGATAAATAATCATGAGTTTGCCAACTAGGTGAGTCAATTCTTGAGACTAGGTTGTTTTTGAGTAGTGTTCTTGAGCTTTCAATTGTGTTGAAACATGCTTAGTGTAGTAACTTGCATTATGTGTAGTCATTGTAGTTCTAGCTTGAGTATTTTGCATGTAGTATAAGTTTGGATTCTCTTCAGCTCATGATTCTTATATTTAAGAATTGTTCGAGGACGAACAAGGCTTTAAGTGTGGGGTGGTGATGTTGGGTGAATTTATCCATTTTAGCATCGCTATTCTAGCCTTTTTAGCCTTGTTTTGAGGATGATTCATATGATTAATGTGTTTATAATGATATAATTTTACATCTAAGTGTCCATTTATGTTTTTACAATGTTTAATAGTATTTCCACACAAGTTTTGATTCAAATTAATCATTTAGAAGTGAACCGAGAAAACTAGTGTGACTAGCTTGAGCTAGGTGTTTGTCTAGTCTATCGTATTGGGTTATAACGTGTTTAATGATTTCCTAAGATTGTTATTGTGTATTTATATGTGAAAAAACTTGTTTTTAATGTTCAAGGGTCAATTGGATCAACACAAGAGTCAAAACAATAAGTTAGAAATCAAAGTGAGTGAAGCCTATGCTTAGCTCGTGTTTCTAGTTCTCCGTCTTGGATGTTGTGTTGTTCTGAGATCTAAATTGTTGTGTTTAATGATATATGATACTTTTTAAATGGTTTATGATGATATTTAAATGATTTACAAGATTCAAATCAAGTTTAAACAACTCAAAAAGGCTTGGAATGGATCACGGAAGCACAAAACACAGCTTGACGCAAATTTGGACACCTGAAATGTATTGGGAGAGTGAGGGAGCGTGAGAAGGGATATGGGTACGTACGACACATTAATACACTCATAAGGGACCCAAAACAGTTATTACATGTGGTATACATATGTATCATTCTCCATTCCTATGGAATACAGCATACGACGCATGGTCTATTCCACCCCAAGGTATTTCGCTCCAATTCGATTCCAACATGGCCTGGGACTTGTTCTTTGATATAAATACAACTTCTTAAACATTTTTAATCACTTTGGGACATCTTGGATAATTTTAGGCTACCACAACTTCTTTTTAGGTTTTATCATTCTTTACTTTAGTTTCTTTCATGGTTTGTTTCATCAATCTAAGGGATTGGATGATGAATATTTCCACTAAAGGCTAAAACTCCCTTTTCGACGTTATGTCCAAGATCATGACTACTTTTATTTTGAATTAATTTTGTTGATTTTCTTATCATCATTGGTTGTTTGTTTATGCTTGGTTTAACTATTTTAAGGATTATCTACCCTTAGAATACATTAATTGTCAACCTTGTGAACTCGGGAGAGGGAATAGGGCAATAGAACATGTGAATAAGCAAAGTATGATTTTTGTTTCTTCATGAAATAAGGAATTCAAATTAGTATCTAGGATAGAAATGTACTTATATGCCTTACTTGATTCATATGTAGAATGATATTTGTAAAGAACTTAAGTGAATTATTATATCCCCGGTTAATGATGTAGTTGTAAGGTTCAACTTAGGTAAATAATTAGAGGTTGGAAAACCATAATTATGCAATTAACCCTACAAATCAACAACCAATATAAGTAATCTAACGAATGAAGTTCAATAACGTAGTATGATTGGTCGTAAGCCTTAACCCTGGGCTTCTATCTATTGATTGTCCTAAGTCATTACTTTTCCGCGTTAGTTTAGTTTCTTTTTAGTTTACAATTCTAAAACTTTATTGTTTACTTTTTTTCAATTGTTGAACTAGAATAGGATAGTCGGCGAACGCAAGTCCCTGAGAGATGATACTTGGGCTTTCTTGAAGGCCACTTTACTACTTGATAAGACCATATACATTTGCATGTGCACTTGGCCGTTGTCAATAGCTCTGAAGCATTCTCCCAGCGTAGTGTCATTAAAGCTCCTCCAGATATTTTTTCTACCATGTCTTTGGAACTGATGGTCAGGGCTCTGTAGTATATCTCCAATAAGATTGTCCTTAACAATCGATGATTGGGCACTATACTCAGCTTCTTCTCAAACCTGAAGCATGCATCATAATAGACTCTGACTGCAGCTGCCCGAAATTGTAAATCTCGCCCTTAAGCTGCAACATCCTAGATAGAGAAAAGAACCTATTTATGAATTTCTTGCGTGACTCATTCTATGTGGTAATAAAGCCTCTGGGCAGTTACCCTAACCATAAAGATGTTTCTCCTGTAAGTGAGAAAGAGAACAGCCTTAGTCTGAGTGCTTCCTGATTCACCCTTGGATTTGTATACGAACTGTAGATCCTAATTAAATTGGCAAGGTATAAGTTTGCATCATCAGTAGGCAGACATGCAAACACACACTTCAAATTTAGAAGCTGGATTACTGCGCTCGTGATGTCAAACTTGATGCTTGGGGATAAAATAGGAGGAACTATGGCTCCAGTCTCTATCGGCTCAACGTATCCCAAATATTCTTCATCATCTATATATGATTAGACATACTGATATGCTAGGATTACTTGAACACAGGCACCTCTATCTCTATTCTAGTTTCCACCAAGTACTGTTTGGCATTCTGCTGCTTGTCTCTGCTCAGCTAGCTCTGCCGCTCTATCTACCTACTGAGCTCTTCTGTTGCCCTCCTCTCAACTTCAGCTTGAGCTAATAGCTCACTAGTCTGAAGATCAATAATATCCTGTACTTTTTTAGGAGGTAGGGGAGGTACAATATCATGAACCCCCTCAAGAGGTTCATCTTTTTCTACTCAGATATCCTACTAGGTGTTAGTAGGATCCTCTCTGGATTCAGATTCATGGAGAGTAAGGGATTGTATCTACTCTTTGTTCTAGGCATACACCAGCGTATACCCAACCACAAACAAAAACAAAAAGAAAAACCCAAAAACTGCAACAACTTTAAATCACAAATCAACACCCTGTTTCCCCGACAATGGTGCTAAAATTTTGATAATGTCCAAACAATACCTCCTATAAAATGATAATACTATCACTGTAAAAATATAGTAACCCAACAAACGTTAGGTTCGAATCCCAAGGGAACAAGTGGAATTGCAGATCTTAGCAGTTGTAGTCTATGCGCAGAACAAGAAAAGTAAGTCGGGGTTTTTTGTGTAGTAATCTCGAGCAAGTAAATATATCAATTTTGATTATAATCAGTAGAGATGGACACTAGAATTATGTTCCCCCTAGATTCTCAACTCCGTAGGCTTATTTTTCTTTGTTGAACCGACCCTATACCTTGCGTACAAAATCAATATGTTATGTAACTTCTACAATATTTTGGATGAGCAGAAGGATTTCACCCTTTACCTTTTGAGTCTCAGGATGTCGACTTACTAACCCTTATCTTGATCCCAATTAACTATTACCTTTTGAGCCTCTAGTTATTAGATAAAATCTAACCATCTTACTAATATAGAACCTAAAAGCATGGATCTATAGTTAAACTCCAAATTATTATTGTATTTATCTTTTCCTAGTCATTACTCCTCTTTTGGAGTAAGCAGCAATATCTAGATGGGATCATAATGTAAGAATCCATTAAGAAAACTATTATAATAAAGATAAATCAATGCATGTATGGGTATCGATTTCGAACAACAAAAGCACTTCCCCTGCTTTGTTAATCCCACAGGGTTTTACAACCCTAGATATGGGTTTTAGCCACTCATGCTTGTAAAGAAATCAATACCATTCATAATTTAAAACATAGATGAAATCCACAATAAGATAAAGTGTAAGAACCCAACACTATAACTAAATTAATGAACCAAAGTTAATACAAGAGAATCCTAAGATCAAAATCAGATCTTGGAATAAAAATATGTTTGTGAGTATCAAAAGTGCATAACTCCTACTTAAAACACATAAAGGGTATTTATGGAAAATAAGGAAACCCTAAAGCCAAAGCCCAAATGAAATAGGAGAAAACTAGGTCGGTGACCACATGTGGTCTGTACCTGCGCTCTGACCCTGAACACAGGTAGTACTTGCAGTCTTGACCTTGGGTGCAGGTACAAGATGCAGGTAGTAGGAGAAAAAATCCTACAAGTTAAGCTCTCAGGATTTTGGACTTTCGATATTTGCTTTGCCTACCTGTGGTCCGTAGGTCCTACATGCGGTCCAAAGGTTGACTTAGTATGTATCGAGAGTCATCTTTTCAGCTTTTCTTCGATTCTTGGACATACTTTGATCTCAATCAAGCCAGAAAGTGTCTTGAACATCCCTAATTTCTCCAAAAGGTAGCCAAAAACACTTTTTTCACCTTTTTCATGAACTTAACATCCAAAACATGATTTCCTGCAAAACATACCCAAAAGGCATTATATCTAGTAAAATAACCTCAGAAACCTGTATATTTTCCTTATTTTAAGCATTGAAAGTATTATATTTCTATAGCACATCACTCGGCAGGGACGAAAGATGATTATGATGATAAATTAATACCAGGCAAGGCCGGAGGATGATTATGCTGATGTACCAACATATGCATTAGTGGATAATGGTGAATAGTTGATAAATGATGACTAGTGGTTATATGATCACTAGTTGATAAATGAATTAGTGAACAAGTGATGGTTAGTTAATAAATGGTGACTAATGGACAACAATGGTAAGGTTATTGAATGATGGTAAATTGTGGCAAGATGATTAACTGATGATGATGGTTAAGTTATAAATGATAGATGATTGAATTATTCTATCTTGATTGTACTCTCCCGGCATATAGGGGTCTGTGATGAGTTATTTACTTTTTCGTACTAATTGGCATATGGGAGCCAATTTTGAAGTTTGTAATTGCTTGTGTGATTCCTTCTAATGCGTTATTATTCTAATTTATTTACTTATGTTGCACAGCGATGTAGGCATGTATTGATGCCTTTTGTTATATAGTTATTCCCGATTAAATTACTCATTATGTACAACGGTATTAGACATGATTCAGGTTCGTTTCTGTACCTTGACATAGTTATTATATCTTGCATTTTATCATACTTATATCATGATTTAGCTTAGTCGACTGATGATGCCTACTGAGTACCCATTTTTTTAGTACCTATACAACACTTCTGCTATACCTTTTTGGTGGAGATCTGGGTACTAACTGTCGTCTTGATCATTGATCGTGTTGTGTTGATTTTCTAGAGATAGGGTGAGCTCTCGAAGTCAAAGTCACCTATTTCCTTCTATCTTTTATATTCAGTCTTTTGAATCGAGACCGATGTTGTTGACTATTCAAGATATCTGAGTTTTATTTATATTGTTAAATGCTCTTGTACTAGCTTTACCAGGTCATGGAATGGTATCTTGTATTGACTACCTTTACCTATTAAGAGTGTTTTGCTTATTTATAAATTGTTTTGTTGATTTTTGCCTATATTGGGCATTTTTCACCAAGTTAACCCATTGGTTTAGGTCCAGGTTATGGTTTGGATTACCTACTAGCGGGATAGAATAGGTGGTATCATGAATCGTAAATTTGGTCGCGACAAATTGGTATCAGACCCTAGGTTTCACCGGTATTTTTTGGTACATGACAAAGTGTCTAGTAGAGTTTTTTAGATCAGAACGATGACGTCTTTTTCTTATCTTCGAGAGGTTATGGGTCATTCTTAGGAGTTTATCACTTCTTTCACTCCCTTCATGCTAAGAGTCTGAGTTGGATTGTGACACGACCCGAACCAGGGCCTTGTCGTAATAGGCATCCCAAGTCCAACCAGGATTGGAGACCACCCTTATTACCCAACCTAACCGACCTACTCATCCTGAGTCGGATGAATTTTGAACATATAACAAGATAACTTTATTGCATAATCCAAGACTTTAGGATAGGTCTATATCCGTGACCACCCAAATGAGTCCAACCGTTTGATACCAAATTGATAACCAATACCAACCAAACCATAACCATATGAGTTCCATAATAATTATATATAATCCAAAAAAAAGGATAGAACAGTGAGAAATTTCTTCCAACGGTATCATCCCCAATACCAATGCCAATACTAAGGCTGACACCAATACGATCCGGCCCATACCAACACATAGTAGTTCCACAAAAGCCTCTAACCAAAAGAAAACCAATATCTAGTTGGGACACTTCCCCAACCATAGGCAAAACCAATATCCATAAATAAACCAAAGTACGATATAACATCAATGAAATAGAGCCTTCCGAAAAGATGGAAGCTCACCACTTCAATCCGAAAGCTGATCCCGAAGTCCGATCTCTAAGCACGGAGTAGAATGGCTAGTTCCTACATCGCGTAGGGATACAGTCGCCCGAAGATGGGTTAGCAGGTGAACGCTAGCATTAACTCAAGATAACGATAAAATAATGCCATTTAACAAAAACAAGTAAACCATCCATGTGCACATAAATCGTACATATATATATAACCATGCCGGGAAAGGGAACAGAGTTTAGCATGTATTTAAAACCATTAACCAGGATATATATAGCTTAACCATCCTTAAATACCCTAGGCTATATGGGTCCAGTGTAACCCCCTAAATGGGCTCTGATACGTGTAGCCACATGAATTGGAAATGCCATTAGAGTAGGGGATTCCCAAGTACCCTTACCCTCTATGATACATATGTACAATGCACTTAGAGGATTCCCATGTACCTCAAAGTATCATATAAGGTCCCCATGACTTACCCCTCATGTCGGCAAACATGAATTTCTAGTGTTCGTTCATTGAACTCCCACCTTCACGGTTAGCTATCACACCCGCCATTATTTCCCAATTAAAAACCATTTCCAACCAACCAAACCATCATTCTATTTGTTAATAAATAAAGCTATAAATAGTGGTATCATCATACCAACTATAACTTACAAGTATTCTCAATGTCTGAATAGTCCTTTCCACTTTCCCATCCATCTGAAATAATTAAACTCACCTTAGTACCCAATCTCTTCTAAAAAGACCTCCACAAATGAGATGAAAACTATTTATCGTGATTAGAGATAATTAAAATAGGTACCCCATGCAGCTTTTACTATCCCATGAAGATATAACTTTGCATAGTCCTCCACCAAAAAGTTAGTCCTCACTGGCAAGAAGAGAGCGAACTTGGTCATCCTATTTATGATGACCCAAATCAAATCTAATTAATTCTAAGACTAAGGAATACTGGTAACGATATCCATATTGATCACCTCCTATTTCCATTGGGGAAAATCAATTTCTTGTTATAACCCGCCTGGCCTCATGTGCTCAACTTTGACTTATTGGCATACCATTTACTTGGCTAAAAAAAATCAGCCACAACCCTTTTGATACCACTCTACCAAGTCATATCCTTGAGATAATGATACATTTTTTTCAAATTGAGATAAACAACATAGTGTGATTCATGTACCTCAACCAAAACCCTTAGTCGCAAACCGTAGACATCAGGAACACATAACCTCTCTTGGTAATGTAAAGTACCATCGTCGTTGATCTCAAATACCATCACCTTTTGCCCACCAACATCAATCTTGATTTTTATCAAGACAAGATCGGCATTTATTTCTCTTTGATCTCTGTACCAAGATACGACCAAACCACTCCCTGAACCATCACACTACCATCCTTGGGGTCTAAGAAATGAACTCCAAGATTGGCCAAACGGTGAATGTACTTCACCAATTCCCACTTTTCTTTATCCACATAAGCCAAAATTTCAATGGACAACCTGCTAAGAGCATCAGCAACCACATTAGCTTTACTTGAGTGGAAGTGAAGACTCATATCATAATCCTTGAGAAGCTCCAACCATTTCTTTTCTGGAGATTTTGCTCTTTCTGAGTGAACGCATACTGTAGACTCTTATGATCAGAAAAGATATCTATGTGCACTCCATAAAAATAATGCCGATAGATTTTCAAAGCAAAAACCATCGCCAACATCTCCAAATCATGAGTAGGATAATTTGTCCCATGCACCTTCAACTTCCTGGAAGCATAGGCAATCACCTTCCCATGCTGCATCAAAACACAGCCAAGTCCTACCCAGCACACATCATAATAAACCACAAACCCCTTTGTACCTTCCGGTAAGGTTAAAACCAAAGCCGAAGTCAGCTTATCCTTGAGCTTCTCAAAACTCCTTTCACAGGTTTCTGACTAAGAGAAATTTACCTTCTTCTGAGTTAACTTAGTTAAAAGGAACAGCTATCGTGGAAAAGCTTTCCACTAACCACCTATAATACTCAACCAAACCTAAGAAGCTCTGAATATCGGTTGGAGTTGTGGGTCTAGGCCACCTTTTAACCACCGCCACCTTTTGAGGATCCACCATGATCCTCTCACTAGAAATAATATGACCAAAAAAAGTCACAGTGTTCAACCAAAACTCACACGGAGATGATTGGCATGATCCACCTCACTTTTAGAATACACCAAGATGTCATCAATGAACACAATGACAAAATGATTCAAGAACTGCCTGAAAACTCTGCTCATCAAATCCATAAATATTGTTGGGGCATTAGTCAAACCTAATAACATAACCAAGAACTCAAAGTGCCTATACCGAGTACGAAAAGCCATCTTAGGGATATCCTCCTCCCTTATCTTAAGTTGATGATACCCAGACCGAAGATCTATCTTAGAAAAGAACTTGGCGCCCTGGAACTGATCAAACAAGTCATCTATCCTCAAAAGAAGATACTTGTTCTTGGTTGTTACCTTGTTCAACTACCAATAATTAATGCACATCTGAAGGGAACCATTCTTCTTGCGCACGAACAACACCAGTGCACCCCACGGGGATACACTGGGATGAATAAACCCCATATCCAGAAGATCCTTAAGTTGCTCCTTGAGTTACCTCAACTCAGCCGGAGCCATTCTATAAGGAGAAATAGATATTGGACGAGTGTCCAGAACCAAATCAATATTAAACGCAATTTCCCTATCCGGAGGAACACCAGGAAGATCATCCGAAAAGACCTTAGAAAACTCACTTACCACCAAAACTAAGTAAAAAAAAGGACCCTCCTAGTTAGAATCTTTAACTCAGACCAAGTGATAAAGACACCCTTTGGAGATTAATTTTTGAGCTCTAAGATAAGAAATAAACCTCACCTAGGAGCTAGGGAACCACCTTCTACCCTATAACCATTTTACTAGGGAACCTAAAGACAACCTTATAGGTTTGACACTCTAAGGATGCGTAATAAGAGTGTAACCAATCCATCCCCAGAATAACATAAAAATCCACCATACCCATCTCAAACATATCTACCAAGGTGTGCTTACTACCAATAGATACCACACACACCCTATAGACTCTTTTAGCGATAACCAAGTTACCTACTGGGGTAGAAATAGAATAAGGATCTGAAATAACCTCATGATCAAACTCAAAACATACAGCCATATACAGGGTCACAGAGAAAAGAGTGGACCCCAGAACAAGCAGACAATAAACGTCATGAGAAAAGATTTGTAACGTACCAGTAATGATATTAGGTGATGCCTCAGATTCCTATTGAGATGCAGGATCATACAACCTATTCCAGCCAGTGTTGGTACCAAAAATAGGAGCAAACATCAAATTGTACCACTCAACGCAAGAGTGGAAGATGAAGCAACCAGAGCTTTGACCGCTCCCCGAGAGCACCCTTACTAACCAAACAGTTTCTGAGCATATGGCCTGGCTAGCCATATTTAAAACATATGTCCCTTCCTTCTTCATGAAAGCCCCAATGAACACGACCATAGAACCAACAAGGAGGGTATAAAGAAGCCGATTGTGCCCCACTTGCCTGAGATTGGGCACCTTATGCCCGAAAATTATCACCACCTTGCTGACGCCTATCACCCAACTACTTCGGTAAGGAGCGTTAGTAGTAGAGAAGGAACCAAAACTCCCTCACTTTTCCTTTGGCCATTTGCCGCCATCCTGACCACCCTACTGCTGAGCACCACCCTACTCAAAAAACTTGTTCTTCTTACCCTGTCTTTTCCTAAATTTTGCTTGTTTTCTATTTTCATCCTCCACCTATGGTATGTGAACAACCAACCTTAAAATATCCATATCCTTAATCAGCAAAGTGGTCTTGATTTCAAGGATCAAATCCTTAGATAGCCCAAAAGTGAACTTTCTCATCCTCACTCTCATATCAGACACCAAGTCTGGAGCATACCTTGACAGCTAATGGAACTTTAAGGAATATTCCTTGACAGATATTCTTCCCTACTTAAGATTCACAAACTCCTCCATCTTCACTTCCCTCAACTCCTGAGAAAAGAAGCGATCCAGAAATGCATTAGAAAAGGCCTCCCATAAGGACAACTCCTCAACATCACCTTTATCCTTATCCCATTTCTCTTACCATTGGTATGCAACATCTTTGAGCTGATAAGCTGTAAAATTTACCTCTTTCATATTTGTGGCCTACATCATCCTGAAGATTTTCTCTATTTCATCCAAGAAATCCTGAGAATCCTCCTCCACTCTTACTCCAGTAAAAGTAGGAGGATTTATCTTCATAAAATAGCCAACCCTTATGGCCGTAGGAGGATTTATCTTCATAAAATAGCCAACCCTTATGGCCTCAGTAGATAAAATACCAAATGCAGCTCGCTCAGCCTGAGTAGCAATCGATTGAGCAATAACATGAAACAATTAATGAAATTTTATAGTAGTCACCTCACCTTGAGTAGCACTAGTAGCAATCGGGAGAACTCTAAAACAATCAGGGATAGAACCGTGAGATCAAGTGTGAACTCTAGGTATAGGGCATACCCCATCAACATCGTCCTCAGATGGGGCAAAAAAAATTTCTTATGTTTCAGATCATTGAGGCATGATCTAAAAAGTGAACAAACAAGGATTAGAAAAAATTCCATGACCTAGACTCCAAGCTTCAAAATAGAATACCAAGAATGTGAAACATTCCTAAATGCCTTGTAGTCTCTCTCTTATGGGCGTGGCGTGTTACACACCCCTAAAAGAACCTCTACTAGACACAGCTTTGTGGACTCCCAATTGACCATAAACCTAAGGCTCTAATACCAACTTGACATGACCCAAACTAGGGTCTTGTCATAATGGAGATACCATGTCCAACCAGGACTAGAGACCACCCCCGTTACCCAACCCAACCTAATCGACCTACGCATACCCTGAGTTGGATGAATTCTAAATATATAACAAGACAGTGTTATTGAATAATCCAAGACTTTGGGAAAGGTCTATATATGTGAACACCTAAATGAGTTCAACTATTCGATACCCAACCAATAACTAATACCAACCAAACTAGAATCCCAACTGTAACCATATGAGTTCCATAATAATTATATATAATCCTAAAATGAAAGAGGGTAGAATAGTGAGAAATTTCATCCAATGGTACCATCCCGAATAACAATGCCAATACTAAGGCAGACACCAATACAGTCCTGCCTATACCAACCCATCATAGTTCCATAAAAGCTTCTAACTAAAAGATAACCAATATCCAATTGGGATGTGCCCCCAACCATAGCAAAACCAACATTCATAAATAAACTAAAGTATGAAATAACATCCATGAAATAGAGGCTTTTAGAAATATAGAAGCTCACCACTTTAATCCGAGAGCTAATCTTAAAGTTCGATCGCCAAGCAGGAAGAGTAGAATGATCGGTTCCTACATTATGTGGGGATACAGCCTCCCAAATATGGGTTAGAAGGTGAATGCTAGCATGAACTTAGGATAAGGATAAAATAATGTCATTTAACAAAACCAAGTAAACTATCCATAGGCTCACAAACTATACATAAATATAACCATACCGGGAAAGGGAACCGAGTTTAGCATATATTTAAAACTATTAACCTGAGTATGTGTAGCTTAACCATCCTTAACCACCCACGGGCTATATAGGTCCAATGTAACCCCCTGAACAGGTCCCAATACGTGTAGTAGCATGAACTGGAGATACTATTAGAGTTGGGGATTCCTAAGTACCCTCACCCTCCATGATACATATGTGCAGTGTACTTAGAGGATTCACATGTACCTCATAGTATCATATAAGGTTACCATGACCTACCCCTCATGTCGGCAAACATAAGTTTCCAGTATTCATTCATTGAACTCCCACCTTCAGGGTTAGCTATCACACCTCGCCATTATTGCCCCAATTAAAAATTATTTTCAACCAACCAAATCATTATTCAATTTTGTTATTAACCAAGGCTATAAATAGTGGTATCATCATATCGATTATAACTTGCAAGTATTATTCTTAGCCAAACCTTTTTGATATCAAGGGATTCTCATGTACCCATAGACCATATTATCCAATTAACAGGGGAGTCCCATGTACCCCACAAGTGTTCCATTATTATGATTACTTAGGGGATTCCATTGTACCCTACAAGAATGATTGTTAAACCCAAAACTATTCCATTTTGACCATTCCAAACCATTTAACCATTTAATGTTCCATTACCAAGTTTAAACCATGCATAAGTTCCATTAAAATTCAATAATGTAGTGAAAACATTCTTATAGTCATTTTATCAAGCATATTGGGGGTATAATATTTCCAAAACCAAAGTTAATTACCAAATAAACATTCCCATGAAACCAAGTATCCAAATCCACCATTAAAGCATATAATAGCATGATTAAAACATGAGAAAATCATAACCAAGCATTTATAACCAAAAACCCCCCAAATCATATTTGAAAATCCAAAACCATACAATAATAAACCATGAAAACATTGCACCAAATCCATGCCTTTAGTTGGAACTAACAATAAAGGAAGGCAACATCCCTTAAACCAAGAAGATGATGGAGAGAAATCGCCAACACAAGCCCCAAATTAATCCTTAAGATGAAACCCTAGCTTCCCTTGCCTAAGAACTTTAAAGAGGATTAAAAGTATTTTTCTAAGTGTTAAAGAATAGAATAATAGGGGAAATAACCTTTCAAGTGAGTTAAAAGTTATGGGGACTTATTAGGTTAAGTGGGGAAATGTCTAGATTGCCCTTACTTAAACTGCACCAAAATTCTGTCAGAGGGATACGACTATCCATACCAGTCGTACCCTCTAGTACTAGTGGTACCCACCACTGGTACCTAAGGCCATCTCTCTTAGACCCAACACTGTCCAAGGAATAACTCACCCTAAACAATGTCATATCCATGTATACAGCTAGTACCCATGATCTGTACCCTTGGCAAAATAAAATCTAAAAAGCATTGAATACTTCCCACTATACAGTCCATGGGACGACTCGAACCCTGGATTACGGTTCAAGGTAAGCCACTTGTAATCAGATCCAACTTAGTCTACCAAGACTAAGATTAAGTGAAGGAAAGGCCCAATAAAATGACCCGTGTCCACCGATATGACTAGTACCACCCAGGTTGTATCCATTCTAAAAACAAAATCCTACCTACCAACTAATATTGGTTGGTGTACGGCAAACCCATACCACTTATATCCCAATGTAAAGTCAATTCCCCTAGTCATATCTTATCTAGAGACCCAAAATCCAAGAAATCTTCTAAGGTCCAAAAACCCAGGATGTTTCAGTTTGTAAAGTACTCTTTTAACCTCACTTTTCCATAGATGGCCAGGACACGTGCTACCACTACATGAGATGAGTGTCCCCAAATTGAACCTAAGGATCCTACTTCTATTCTTGGATGACCTATAGGTCGTGGACAGCCGTAGGATGTATCCCCAGCTAAGGCCCCAGGCATAATTCTCTCTCCTGAGCTAAAGATTTTTCTACCCCATCTACCGATAGGCCAGGGACCAACCCAGGCTCCACCATGGTTTATTCTTTCTTTAGTGCTTAGATATGCATTGGTTTATCTTTTGGGAATAGTTATGTATTTTTTGATGGTGCACAGTCTACAGATCAGAATGGTACCAAAGTGGGGGCGCAACCAATAACTGCGACTCCCAGAGTTGAGCTTCCTCCTACATCGATAGTTACTCAGTCGGTTATTGCTCAGCCAGTGGTTGCCCAGCCTACTATGTCTTTTGAGAAGAAGAAGATGTTGGGTAAATTCTTGAGATTAGCTACACCTAGGTTTTTTTTTCATCAATCAAAGATGGTGTGGATTACACCCTATTTTAGTTGAGACTTGGCTAGTCGACATTAGTGGAGAGTTTACAGGGATTCTATACTAACTAGATCTTCTCCTTTGTCATGGACTCAGTTCTCTAATATGTTCTTTGAGAATTACATGGCTCGTACCCTTAGGGATTGGTTGAGATATCAGTTTATGAGATTACAGTAGGGCTTCATGATAGTTGTTAAGTATGAGGCTTATTTTTATTAGTTGGCTAGGTATGCTACTTATATTCTAAACATTGAGTATGAGACAGTTCATTTCTTTATTAGAGGGTTGAGTCTATCTATTAGTATGTCTACTCAGAGTTTAGTTGTTATGGGTAGATCTTTTGCTGAGGTGTTAGATCATGTGATTAGGTGATAGAGGAGAAATATCGTGAGGGTCTTAAGGGTTGTTATAAGAGGACTAGGTTTCAAGAAAGATTCAAGGGGATTCATTGTGGTTCTCGACCAAAAGATAGAAGTTCTCAAAGTAGGTATCCTCTATATCTATCCTATCAGCCTCAAAATCAACCTAATCAACCTGTTCAAGCAGCGCTTTAGATTACTGTTGGAGGACAGTCTAGTATAAGAAACCATTTTCGTCAGGGTGGCGGTCAGTCTTTGAGGGGTTCATATTCTGGTTATTTTAGTTGTGGTGGTCACTCCGGGTCAGTCGAATCTATTGATTCTGGTTTCATTCATGGGAAATGTTTTAGTTTTAGAGGTATTAGTCACTATGCTTGAGAGTTTCCTCTTCATGGGGTGATTGTTGCTTTAGCTTAGAGTGTTCCACCTATTAAAGCAATTCATTCCTTAGCTTGAGGTAGTTTTCATGGTCATAGATGTAGTTTTTAAGGTGCTCGAGGAGGTTCTCCAGCAGGCAGGATAGGAGGTTGGTCAAGTGCCTAACTAGGTGGCTGGTGAGGTCAGTTATATGCAGTACCTGCTAAGCCTGAGATTGAGCCTTTGGATGTTGTTGTATAGGTATGATTTTGGAGTGCCGTAAGTCAGCCCTTGCTTTATTTGATTTAGGATCCACTTATTTTTATATTTTTTGATATTATGCACCACGGTTGGAGTTATTTGGAATTTATTATCTATTTTTTTGCGTATCTACTCCCGTGGTGAGTTTTTAGTAGTGGATCAAGTTTTCAGATCATGTGTTGAGAATATTAGAAATGTTGATACTTATGTTGATCTAATTCTGGATATGGTGGATTTTGACGTGATTATGGGCATGGACTGGTTATCCTACTATCATGCAGTCATGGATTGTTTTGCCAAAACCATTACATTAGATATACCTGACATACCCCCAGTCATATGGCAAGGAGATATTAGCCATAAGCCAATAGGGATTATTTCATATATTCCTTCTAGTAAGCTTATGTCAAGGAGTTACGAGTCTTATCTCACTTATATATGCGATACTATTATGAAGAGTCCATCACATGACTTTATTCCTATAATTTGTTAGTTTCTTGATGTATTCCCTACCGACCTGCCTGGTATTGCCCCTATATATGAGATTGAGTTTGTTATTGACCTCGAATTTGACAGCCGACCTATTTCTATGGAAGCTTACCGTATGGCTCCTGCTGAACTTAAAAAGCTAAAATCTCAGCTTCAGGACCTTCTTGGTAAAGGTTTTATTAGACCGAGTGTGTCCCCGAGGATATTCTGTATTATTTGTGAAGAAGAAAAATGGATCCATTCATATTTGTATTGATTATAGGTAACTTAATAAAGTGATAGTGAAGAACTATTATCCTGTGTCTCATATTGATAATTTGTTTGATCATCTTTAAGGTGCGCAGTGTTTTTTAAGATTGATTTGAGATCTAGTTACCATTAGTTGAGGACTCGGGCTAAGGATATCCCAAAGACAAACTTTAGGACCTGTTATGGTCATTATAAGTTCTTGGTGATGTCATTTGGGTTGACTAATGCCAATCGCGTTCATGGATTTGATGAATTGAGTATCAGTCCATATTTAGATTCTTTTATGATTGTGTTCATCGATGAACTCCTTGTATATTCAATGAGTAGAGAGGAGCATGCATAATATTTAAGGATTATGCTCCAGACTTTGAGAGGACATGTGCTTAAGGCCAAGTTTTGTAAGTGTAAGTTTTGGCTTAAGTCAGTGACATTCCTTGTAAATGTGGTATCTAAGGAAGGGATTATGGTAGACATGGCTAAGATTGAGGCGATTTAGGATTGGGCTAGACCTACATCTTCGGCTGAGGTTCATAGCTTCATTGCCTTAATTGGTTATTATAGATGATTCTTCAAGGTTTTTGCTACTATTTTAGTACCTATGACTAGATTTACTTAGAAGGAGGTTCCTTTCTAATGGATCTAGGAGTGTGAGTCGAGGTTTGGAAGGCTCAAGGTTTTGTTTCACTTCGGCTCTTATTCTAGCTCTTCCTGTTGAGGGTAAGGGATTCAACCATATATTGTGATGCTTCTGGTGTTGGTTTGGGTTATATATTAATGCAGCAAGTTCGTGTCATTTCTTATGCTTCTAGACAGCTTAAGGTGTAGGAGCGCAAATACACCACTCATGATTTAGATTCGGTAGCGATAGTTTTTGTGCTTAAGATTTGGAGGCACTATCTTAATGGTGTGTATTGTGAGATTCTTACAGATTATCGCAGTCTTCAGCAACTTATAACCTAGAGGGAGTTTAATGCTAGACAGTGTAGATGGATAGATTTGCTTAAGGATTATGACATTTCTATATTGTATCATCTGATTAAGGCAAATATGGTAGCAGATACCTTAAGCCAAAAAGAAGTGAGCATAGGTAACTTAGTTTGTATTTTCATTTCTCAGATGTTGTTGGCATATGACATTCAATCCTTAGCCAACTTGATAGTCGCCTTGATATTTCAGGCCCAGGGAGGATTCTAGCTAGTGTTAGGGAGAGGTCTTCATTATTTGAGTAGATTCAAAATCCCCAGTTTTGGGATAGTAAGTTTTGGTTCCTTCATGATTAGGTGTTGAGTGGTGCGTCCAAGAGGAACACCATAGATTCTAAGGGTGTTTTGTGATTTGATAGCCGCATTTTTGTTCCTAAGATCGATGACTTAGTTTAGTTAATTCTGTATGAGGCTCACAGCTTGAGATATTCTATTCATCCTGGCACAACAAAGATGTATAGAGATTTGAAACAATACTATTGGTGGAGTGGTATGAAGAGAGATGTGGCAGACTTTGTAGCTCATTTCCTATGTTATCAGAAGGTAAAGGCCGAGCATCAGCGACTTAGTGGATTGACTTAGAAGTTGAACATTACCCAGTGGAGATGGAAGGGGATCACCATGGATTTCGTTAGTGGTTTGCCTCGCACTTCCTATGGTTTCGATGATATTTGGGTCATTGTGGATCGTTTAACCAAGTAGCATATTCATTCCTATTCAGATGTCTTTTAGTGCTAAGAGGTTGGCCCATATCTATGTTTCGGAGATAGTCCATTTGCATAGTGTGGCCATTTCCATTATTTTAAACCGTGGTTCCGTGTTCACTTTAAGATTTTAGAGAGCATTTCAGGAGAAGTTCACAAATAGGCATCATCGGCCGACTAAGTTAAATCATGATATAAGTATGATAAAGTGCAAGATATCATAACTAAGTCAAGGTACAGAAATGAAACTGAATCATCTCCAATAGCAATGTAAATAATAAGTGATTTAACCAGAATAACAATATAACACAAGGCATCAACATATGCCAACATCGTGGTGAAACATAAGTAAATAAATCGTAATAATAATTCATTATAAGACATCACACGAGTAATCACAAACTACAAAATTGGTTCCCATATGCCAATTAGTGCGGAAAAGTAAATAACTCATCAGAAGCCCTATATTCTTGGAGAGTATAGTCAAGATAGAATAATTCAATCATCCATTATTTACAACTTAACCATCATCATCATTTAATCATCATGCCATAATTTACCATCATTCAATAAACTTACCATCATTGTCCATTAGTCACCATATACCAACTAATCATCCCTTATTCACTAATTTATTTATCAACTAGTGATCATATAACCACTAGCCATCATTTATCAACTATTCATCATTATCCACTAATCACTATTTATGAACTAACATTATTTATTAACTAATCCTCGTTTATCAACTAGTCATTATTTGTCACTTAAATAATATGCACCACTAATTCTTATTTACCACTAATCATCAATTATGCCATCTTATAATCATTTAGTACTTTTGGGCTATAACTGACATCCCTAATGTCAACACCAACCCAACTTTTATGTGTGTGTGTGTATATATATATATATATATAATAATAAATAGTCAGACTCAAATTGGTAGATGCACATGTAGGTTCATCGGTAAAATCATACTTTGACCTTGCTGGGTATCAATGCATCATCATAATCATCCTCCGACCCTGCCGAATATACATCACTATTCGGCCCTACCGAGTATATATCATCACAATCATCATTCGTCCCTGCCAGAATATATCATCATAATCGTCATCTAGCCCTGTCGAGTATCAATGTATTATTATAATCATTCTCCTAAATTGAACAAGATATAATCAACATCACAATCATCTATTGAAATTGAGCTGGATATGATCAACATCACAATCATCTTCCGGAATTGTACCGGTATAATCAACATCATAAGCGCTAATATAGTCAAGCATCATGATTTCTAACATAATTAATAGCATAACTTCTAGTATAATTAATAAGAATAACGTTTAGCATAATTAATAACACCATTGCTAACATCATCAATAAGGATGTTCTTTGGTATGATTACTAGCATAATTGTTTAGCATGATCATAATCATAAATAATAGCATAGGCAATAAATTATCAATAGTATGGTCAAAGGATTATCAATGGCTTAATAGATAGCTTATACATGGCATAACCAATAGCTTATCGTAATAAGATCCCTATCTCATTATAACATAATTGGCAATCTAATCCATTAGTCCATGACATTACTTCTAATGTCATTATCACCATAACCATCAAGTGCCAAGGTTCCTCAATATTGCTTTAAAGGGGAATTCTCGAGGTATTTAACAAGTGTAAGGGTTTCAAGAGAACTAATCATCAGTTTTTGCTTAAGGTGGGTCGAAGAGCCCACTTCTAAATCCCCAAAATGCTTTCTAAGGCAAGTTCTACCCCAGACTAGGCTAAGGTATCTAAACCTACTTATAGATGTTTAGCAAGGTAAAAATAGCCCTAAGGTAGAGGTTCTTCCCAACACACTAACTAAATCAATATAGAAACTAAGACAACCTCCCCCAATAAAGGAACTATGGCCAATCTTACTCTAAGCATGAGTTTCTAAAGTATTTTTACCTAACTTGATTAATCTAGGGCCTTCTCATGCTAAGCATGAGCCATGAAATCCAATTTTCCTAAGGCATAAGGAAACAAGCTAAGTGTTTCAACTCTACGATTTCAAAATAACCAAAATGGTCCAACTAACACAAGTCTTGCAATTCATCAATGCAACACCTAAAACCCATCCCAAATCTAACACGATATCATAAATATATTATGAAATAACTCAAACTAACAAGGGATAAAAACTTAGCCTACCTTGATGTCGAAGAAAGCTCAACGATCCATTAAACCACCATATTTCCCTTCCGAGAAGCCTCCTCAAGATGCCAAACTATCATAGACACATGTTACTTATCAATACGAGAATAATGATACTCATATTGCAGCATTGTGATTCAAGTACAAAAATAACACAAAACCCCCATGTGGGTCCCATTTACGAAAATTGTATTTTCAAAATATCACGACCCGAACTAGGGCCTTGGCCGTGATGGACATTCCGAACTATGAAGGCCCGAAAGCCCTTCTAACTTGTAATCATATACACCATTCATATATAAATAAGAAATACAGAAATAAAATTTGCTACGGAAACATGGTCATAATCTAAATTTAGTTTAACAATGAGGAATAAAATCCAATATCAACTAAACACCGTCTGAAAATCGTTTGCGAAATCTTTACTACATGATCAAATAAAAACTATCTGAAAACTGGGACAAGGCCCTCAGTAGACCAAAACTATAATAAATAATAACTGTCTAAAAAAAACTAGGCCTTCTGAAATATAGAAGGCTCACCAATTAGTACTCTTTACTCCTATCTGATGAAACCTACTGCTTATCAGGACCCCTAGACTATGCCTCAGAACCTGGAGGGAGGGGGGTCAATACAGATGTACTGGTACACAGAACAATCCAAAATAAAGCTTTTATATAAATAAAATAGTTGAGAGCTAGTCATAAATATCATGAAAGATATAATTTTCAAAACATATGGGCATTCTTGAAAAAACATAAAAAACCTCTCTGTCAAAAGCAGATTCGGATCTTTGTATTACTTCTAAGTTAGGTGGCACTCCCCTACAAGTCTGATATTCCACGGGCTATATGGAATCCGCCATTGACTCGGTGGGGAAGCCCCCAACCCAAGTGTGCCACAAGGGTTGGAGTGTCTGAGTATGATACGTATAGGGCACTACGCCAGTGTATAATAATATATCTGGATCGGTAAATCACGATTTTGGGCAATGAGTTATTTGAACTCATGCCTTCTTCGGGAACCACCTAAGCTCTCTTTATGCCCAATTTTATCCTATTCTGAATCATGCATTATTCTAGTTTCAACATCTAAAAAATTTGACTTTAAACATGCATTATATTCTGTTCTGAATTACCATGGCATTATCTGAATTGGTGTCGTCACACCAAGACTTGCAAGTCCTATTCCTGAGCCATAATGCATCATACACGATTCTTTCATTAAAAAATAGTTCAAACAACCCAAACATGCAATTTAACAAAGGGAATTCATGTTCCGAAAACATAAGTCAAAATTATGCAAAATTTCCATCCTTTCAATAAATAAGTGGTAGTCATGTAATCTTTAACAAACCATGCAACCCTTCTCATTATATTATTATATTCAACATTCATCAACATAAATAACCCTCTCTCTTTTGAAATCAAAATCATAATTCAAATATAACATTATTCTAGACATTTCATAACATGCTTTTCAAGATGCATTTAAACGATTTCATAGTATATCGTAAATAAATGAAAATCATCACAAGAGAGGGATTTTTCATGAATCATGCTCTCAATTCAATCATCAACCTTAAAGGCCAAAACAATATCATCAATGCTTCTAAAGCATGAATATATTCATAAATCTGAAAAACCCGTTCTATAAATCAAGATTTCCATACCCATGAATTTTAGGAAAACCCCGCGTACCTTAAATTAGAAGCTTTTGAATCAACTCTAGCTTTTAGGATGCTATACGTACGATTGATGGGTGCCTCTTGTATCCCTCACAATGGGGATTCCGAATCTTGAAGAATTAAGGAAAACCCACGGTTAAATCTTTAGATATTTGGGTTTTTAGTTTGAAACCCTAGGGTGACTTCTTGATGAATTTGAGAGAAAAGAATCATATTTTGGTATTTTGGGAGTTTAATCCCATGTTATAGCTGGATAAGGGATGGAAGATACCCATTTTTCCCTTTAAAATGTGGAAACAGAACTTGAAATTTTGGTGCGTGCGATAGGGCGTACGTCGCACGCTTATCGCTTGATGCTACTGTCTTAATCACTAAAATGGCCATAACTTTTTGCTTGGGTATCGGATTTAGCAAAAATTTGTATCATTGGAAAGATAAGTCGAAGATCTTTCATTTGATATTTAGTAAGCCCTCTAATTAATTATATACAAATAGTTATGGTCAATTGAAGTTGACCTAAGTTTCGACGCTCACTAAAACTCGAATGATAGGAAAGCTTTCAACTCGTCCTTGAGTTAGAGGACCTCTATGATCTCAATTCATGCTTAAATAGGTTCACACACTACATAATTGATTAATATTCCAAATTTGTATAGGATTTATGGCTTTTGGAACATCTATGCATAGAAACGACGATTTTTATTCTAGCCCAAAATGCGGGGTGTTACATTATCTCCCCCTTGGGATCATTCGTCCCCGAATAATAGGTAGAAATGTTAAAGTCTTAAAGATATGGAATAACGTGGACATGATATGTCTTCTAAGAAAGAATATATTGATCTCAAACATTTAAATTTCTATCATGAAACTAAATTCTGAGCTGACTTGCCCTTACTTGCTTTAAGGAGCTGATTCATTTTGAAAATTTAGGATTCCCTTGAGGTGTTCATGATCCAATCATACGTATCGAATTGAGAAGTGATAACTTATGTAAGTACGAATCTTGAGACAATAAGATTTAGATCGTACAAAGGTATTACACTGTTTGAGCTAAAATGCCTAGAGAGATTTGAGACTATGCGCTGAACTCTTATGAACTGAGTCATGACTAAATAGCTGAACCTGAAACATAATGTTCGGACTGAACTGAATTCTCAATTTACATGGATGGAATAGACTATCTCTTGTGATGGTCATACACATGGGACTTCGGATATCAGGACTGGGTGTAAAGGTGGAAAACCACAGTAACTTGTCTGCATGACTGTTAAACTGAACTGCAGGTGGAAACTTATACTTAACTGGAGTATCTCTTCAACACTCTTTCTAAAGAAGTTCTAGTAGAATTCGGGAGCAAAGAATCTTGGGCATGAATTACATAAGACACCCAACTAAGGAATCACAACAGTGACACTACTCTATAGCAAGGAATACAGACATATAACTCATAAACTAGGATAGAATTACCAAGCCTTAGGCAATACAACTTCTTACTTTCAAGCTTAGCGCACTTCTCGAATACTCCCTTAACTATATTATTCCCTTTAAATACCATACTCATTTGATTCAGCTTAGAATTCTTATATGGGCATTGATAAATCTTTCTACTAATGCCTAAAGTAGCATAAGTCCTCTCACTATGATCAAGCCTAACTTCGAATCACAAAATACAACATGCCACACCACGATACTAGTCTAAACCATATGATTCAATCTTCTATATATTTTTTTTTTGTAGAGATCACACCTTAAGAATATCGTGTCTTACCACTTCAATGACTAACTTTGATCTCTTACTATGGATTCACTAGCGCATATTGCATTCCTCCACTTAAATCTAAATATGTCATTCAAGCCTATCTTTATAACAACATATGAACACCAAGGCAAACACCCATAAAGACATACTTCACATATTCTCTAATCCACTATCAATATAACTCCCACACGCTACCCCAAGAACATACACATACAAATTTCCACTAACCATCACATATATCAAAGACTTGGCCCCAGATCTTACTTCACACTTATAGCCTTATCTAAAACAAGCATACTATGATCTTTCATTAACAAGAAACATTTACTCATCACTACTATCATCACATAAGAAGGAGTCACTAAAAGGTTATAACATAAGACCTTGAAGCATGGGAGGATATTATACGAGACTTGACACTTAACTAACGCCGAAGGAATAGCAAATCAACATCAGGGATTCATCAAAGTGATCTGAATTGGGGCATATATAACTATAAGCTGAATCTCATCAATCATAAAGAGTATAGCATGAATTATGGGAACTGAGCACACTATAAAGCGTGAGTACATGAGTCATGAGCTACATGACCTCAATTTGAAGTTCATAACATATGGAATGTGATTCCGACTACTGAATGAACTGGAACTCCTTATTTTAGAACTGGAAAAGTACGTGATTCTCTATAATATACATGAACATGAACTATGATCATGGAACTAAAACGCAAGGCATGAGTAGGTATTGGGATCACTGAAAAATACTGAGATAAGAATGGGTTGAGTCTCACCCTCACTTTCTGATGTTTTATATCATACTGATATCACTACTAGAATCTGAGGTCCTGACTTGGTTACTTGTTCTATCATCTCCTCTTTAGCTTTAAGTCATCATCTTAAGTTTGAGAGATACCTTACTAGACTTGAAACTGAACTACACTCACTGCACTCTGGGGTATGGAATACGACAATACACGTAATTAATAGAACTTAACCCGCATGGCTACACCTGGAAAGGGAAAACCCACTGCTAATCCTACTTTCTGAGACACACTCTATATTTCTGTAGCCCCAATAGTCAATCACATAATACTTGAACACTTACTAACTTCGAATCCTCGTGAGTATTCATATAGTCGGAGTACACACCCTATAGCACTTCAACTGTTATTTCTGTCGGTTCAACCTTCAAAAATTCAAACTTAGATTATAACACTTAATCATGGATATCACCAAGCCTTTGATGAATCATACTACTAGTCTTTCTCCACCTAGACTCAATGGTACTACTACGTCCACTAGTCACACGCAACATGTAGTAGTCTTAGAAAATGCCGCAACTCCATATCACATTGGGCATACTTCTACCTCATACATACAACATCATACTTTGTTACTAATCAAATAAACTTACTATTGCATACATCATTCAAGTCTATTAGATTACTTCCATATAACTAGTATCATTAACCAAGAAATCATCACATCCACCTTTATGGACATCAACTATTCAAACTTAATGTCTAGTGCTAAGCATGATTTACAACCCAACCTGACACACAATTCTCACAAAACATTCATCATTAATCTTAAGCCACTATTCTTACATCCTCATCCTACATTAAATTCAAGCCAATAGTCTAGCATCAATCATCTACCACCAATGAAGAAGGCAACATAATATACTAGTCCATCAAATTGGGACATTCTATCCAAATACCTCAAAAATCTACTACATACCTTCTCACAAGTATTAGTAGTTTACAACTACCAACGAAAAGAAGGTCAAGGAGGGTAAAGTCACATAGTAGACATGGTCAACCTTAATCTTATATTATAACCCCATACAATCTTATCTACTTATACGGCTTTCTCATATCACATTTACTTACCCAAGCATACATTTAGACTACCTTCAAATTCCACAAACAACTATGAGTCTATAATTATAACTTACAGGCTCATCTAGCCATTTTCATACTTTAAGAAGACAACAATTCACCTTAACTAATAACTCCTTCTCTACCTTATACTAAATTAACACACAAGGACGTATCACTTTATTACCAACTCAATATCATGCGAAAAGATTAGAATATACATATATTCAACCAACACAAGAACAACAAGTTGCTAATGAATCAAAATAGGCCTCACACGGCTTCACTAGACTTTGATTTTTGTGTTTTGAACAAGAAAATGAAATGAATAACAAAGCAACTATGCTAGTGAATCGAAAGAGCCCTACATGGCATCACTAGACTTTTATTTTTTTAAAAAAAATACTATGATAACAAGATTACATATTACAAGAGATAGAAAATTGACACACGATATTCAATGATCTAAGGATACACATCTTACTCTGTATAAATAAAAACCTGAGTCAAACACTTTCCCCATAGACTACCATACAATCCACACATGCTACTAGCTACCACACTAGTCTATCACTATAAAGTGGTAAATCATCCTCAAACATCGGTTATTCAACTAAAATATTTATTTACACAAAAGTCACTCTCACTCTGACTTCTAACTTTGTGACTTCATATCACCAAGCTCTTGATCTAATCTCATTACTAATAGGTCATGACACCGACACTTTAACTTATACTACTAATCGAGTGGAAATATAGTTCCAATATTCTACTACATATCATTCCCCCTGAAGCATGACATCTGCAACATAAATTTTTGAAAAGAGATGGAATACTCTTAATACTGCAGGCCGAAAAGCACGATTTCATCAGAATCAAAGTTCACACAAAAATCAATACATTTTGAAGCACCAATGGACTCTTCTTAAGTCCTTATAAAAATTTTAAACTCTTATATGGCTCAATCAGAAAGGACCATACCATTTAGACTCTAAACTTCTGCACTTGAATCACCTCAATAAAGAGACATATCTGGGCACATCAAAGTAAGGAAAGAATAGGGATAACTTTACTTTCGTATGGGCAACACCATAGCACAAATTAGAGTATGGAAGAGGAACATTCTGGCTCAATAGCATGAACTAGAACATGAAGAAAGGGAAACATTCCTAAACACCTAGTAGCCTCTTGCTTATAAGTGTGGCACACTACACAGCCATAAACAAGACTCTACCAGATGCGATTTTGCAGACACCCTGGGACCATGAACCGTGCTTTGATACCAAGTTTGTCACGACCCGAACCAGGGCCCTGTCCATGACAGACATCCCAAACCATGAAGGCTCGGGAGCCCTTCTAACTTGTAATCATATTCACCATTCATATATAAATAGGAAATGCGGAAATAAAATCTACTATAGAAACATGGTCATAATCAAAATTTAGTTTAACAATGAGGAATAAAATTCAATATCAACTAAATACGATCTGAAAACCGTCTGTAAAATATCTATTACACAATCAAATAACAACTGTCTGAAAATTGGAACAAGGCCCCCAGTAGACCAAAATAATAATAAATAATAACTGTCTAAAAGAAACTAGGCCTTCTGACATATAGAAGGCTCACCAACTGGTACTCTTCACTCCTATCTAATGAAATCTACTACTTATCAGGATCCCTGGACTGTGCCTCAGAACCTGGAGAGAGGGGGGGTCAATATAGATGTACTAGTTCGTAGAACAATCCAAAATAAAGCTTTTATATAAATAAAATAGTTGAGATCTAGTCATAAACATCATGAAAGATATAATTTTCAAAACACATGGACATTCTTGAAAAACATAAAAACCCTTTCTGTCAAAAGCAGTTTCTGATCTTTGTATTACTTCTAAGTTAGGTGGCACTCCCCTACAAGTCTAATATTCCATGGGCTATATGGAATCCACCATTAACTCGCCGGGGAAGTACCAACCCAAGTGTGCTACAAGGGTTGGAGTGTCTGAGTCTAATACGCCACAGGGCACTAGGCCAGCGTATAATATATACCCAGATCAGTAAATCACGATTTGGGCAATAAGTTGTCTGAAATCATGCCTTCTTTAGGGAACAACCTAAGCTCTCTTTTTTCCCAATTTTATCCTGTTCTGAATCATGCATTATTCAAGTTTCAACATCTGAAAAATCTGACTTCAAACATGCATTCTATTCTATTCTGAATTATCATGGCATTATCGGAATTGATGTCATCACACTAAGACTTGCAAGTCCTATTTCTGAGCCATAATGCATCATGCATGATTCTTTCATTAAATCATAGTTCAGACAACCCAAACATGCAATTTAACAAAGGGAATTCATGTTCCGAAAACATAAGTCAAAACTATGCAAAATTTCCATCCTTTCAATAAACAAGTGGTGGTTATGTAATCTTTAACAAACCATGCAACCCTTCTCATTATATGATTATGTTCAACATTCATCAACATTAACAACCCTCTCTCTTTTGAAATCAAAATCATAATCCAAATATAACATTATTCAAGACATTTCATAACATGTTTTTCAAGATGCATTTAAACAATTTCATAGTATATCATAAGTAAATGAAAATAATCACAAGAGAGGGATTTTTCATGAATCATGCTCTCAATTTAATCATCAACCTTAAAACACATGCTTACAATATATATATAATTTCAAATCAATTTGGGGGAAAGCCTAAAGGCCAAAAAAATATCATCTATGCTTCTAAAGCATGAAAATATTCATAAATCTGAAAACCCCTTTCTTAAAATAAAAATTTTCATACACATGAGATTTTAGGAAAACCCCGTGTACCTTAAATTAGAAGCTTTTGAATGAACTCTAGCTTTTGGGATGCTATATGTACGATTGATGGGTGCCTCTTGTAGCCCTCGCAATGTGCATTCCGAATCTTGAAGAATTAAGGAAAACCTACGGTTAAATTTTGAGATATTTGGTGAAACCCTAGGGTGAGTTCTTAATGAATTTGAGAGAAAAGAATCATATTTTGGTGTTTTGGGAGTTTAATACCGTGTTATAGTTGGATAAGGGATGGAAGATACCCATTTTTCCCTTAAAAATGCGGAAACAGAACCTGAAATTTTGGTGCGTGCGATAGGGCATGTGTCGCATGATTATCGCATGATGCTACTGTCTTAGTCACTAAAATGGCCATAACTTTTCGCTTGGGTATCAGATTTAGGCGAAATTGGTATCATTGGAAAACTAATTCGAAGAGATTTCATTTGATATATAGTAGGCCCTCTAATTCATTATATACAAAGAGTTACAGTTGATTGAAGCTGACCCAAGTTTCGACGCTCACTCAAACTCAAATGACAAGAAAGCTTTCAACTCGTCCTTGAGTTAGGGGACATCTATGATCTCAATTCATGCTTAAATAGGTTCACACACTACATAATTGATTGACATGCCAAATTTACATAGGATTTATGGCTTTTGGATCATCTATGCATAAAAACGATGATTTTTATTCTAGCCCGAAACGAGGGGTATTACATGAAACCAACCCAATATTCCTACATGCTCAAGGAATCATTACCCTAAAAATGGATGAAATCTAAGCTAACTTAGTGCTAAAATCAAGCCCTCGAGATTTTGGGATTTTGAACAGGAAAATGGAAAATCTACCATGAATTTAGAGGTATCTTCCCTCAAATTCGAAGGATAATCGCAAAAACAAGTGTTAATCAAGCTTCCTAATCACCCACAAGCTTTACTCTCACTTTACCTCACTACTTAGTGTTTAAGCCCTCAAGAAATGGGTGGAGAATGGTTGAATAATTTAAATAAGGGTCTATTTATACCCATATCAGGTCCTCAGGTTCCGCTATCACGGCCTAAGACCTGTGATCGCAGCATCTTAAGACTGGTTGGGCTAGTCGTGAACGCACACATGCACCACTATTGCACTAATTTATTTGCCAAGGTACCATGATAGTGGCCCTTGGCTTATGATAGCGGTGGCACCAATTGACAACTGAAACTTAGAAATCTTTCCAAGTCTTCTCCAACCCCTTGAGATTCATTCAAAATCCTATATACGCAAACAGACTATGAAACCATACCAAATTTGACGTTTTGGACTCAATGGTACAGTAAAAATTTCTATCTGAGGTTGTCTCAACAAAATGTGGTTCCCACATTGATATTTCATTTTCTTAATTTTTCAACCAATAGGTCAAAATTAGCTCGGGTGTCTCGAGACCCAAACCAAAGGTCCACTTAGCCTAAAATCGACATTCCGAAGCTACTTGTATAATTAGAATTTGCATAAGAGATCATTTTGCTGAAGTTTTTATTGGTGGCCATTCAAAACTAGCGAAGACTTCAAAGTAGGGAATTGGCTCTAAAAATCAAATGAACTTCCCAGTAACTGAACTGTCAGCTCCAGCAAGTCAACTTGGGGCAGCTATAAAAAACTTTAACAAAAAAAATAAGCAGAAATATGGAAACCTTAAGGGTCATTACAATATCCACTACTAAAGGAACTTTTGGTCACAAAAGTTAAGGATTAGGATATACCTGAAGTCTCGAACAGGTGAGGATACTACGTCTGCATCTCTCTCTTGATCTCCTAAGTGGCCTCCTCCACTATCCAGTGCCACTACTGAACCTCAACTATAAATATCTCTCTAGTGCACAACCGCCTGATATCACTAGCCAAAATAAGCTCATGCTTCTCCACAAAGTCAACGCTCATCTAATTGTACTGAGTCTTATCTAAGCATATGAGATGGATTAGGAATATACCACCGCAACATAGATACATGGAAAATAGGATGGACAGCTGTAAAATCTAGAGGTGGAGCTAACTCATTGGCCACCTTACCAACTTTGTGAATAATCTCAAAAAGTCCAATATATCTAGGACTGAGCTTGCCCTTTCTTCCAAACCTCATCATACCCTTCATAGGTGATACAAGAGGAATACACAATCACTAACTCCAAACCTCAAGGCACGAAGCCTACAGTCTGTATAGTCCTTCTTCCTACTTTGATCCGCTCTCAACCTATCCTGAATCACTTTGACTCTATCCAATAATTTCTGAAGAAAATCAGTACCACGGGGCCAACCTTAAAAGTCCCAAACTATCCAATAGGAGAATGACATCTCCTACCATACAAAGCCTCAAAAAGTGTCATCTCAGTACTTGACTGATAGATATTATTATAAGAAAGCTCTGCCAAGGTTAAGTGTTGCTCCTATTGACCTCCAAAATCCATAACACATGATCGGAGCATATCCTTGAGAACTTGAACAGTCCACTCTAATTGACCATCTGTCTACGGATGAAATCTATACTAAGATCCACTCGAGTGCCAAAATTCTCCTAAAATTCTCTCTAAAATCTTAAAGTGAACACAGAACCACGGTCTAAAATAATGGAAATGGCCACACTATGCAAATGAACTATCTCTGAAACATAGATATGGGCTAACCTCTTAGCATTGAAAGACATCTGAATAGGAATGAATATGCTACTTGGTTAAACGATCCATAATGACCCAAATATCATCGAAACCACAGGAAGTGCGAGGCAAACCACTAACAAAATCCATGGTGATCCTCTTCTATTTCCACTGGGCAATGTTCAACCTCTAAGTCAATCCACTAAGTCACTGATGCTCGGCCTTTACCTTCTGATAACATAGGAAATGAGCTACAAAGTCTGCCACATCTCTCTTTATACCATTCCACCAATAGTGTTGTTTCAAATCTCTATACATCTTGGTTGTGCCAGGATGAATAGAATATCTCAAGCTGTGAGCCTCATACAGAATTAACTAAACTAATTCATCGATCTTAGGAACAAAAATGTGGCTATCAAATCTCAAAACACCCTTAAAATCTATGGTGTTTCTCTTGGACTCACCACTCACCACCTGATCATAAAGGAACCAAAGCTTACTATCCCCAAACTGGGGATTTCGAATCTACTCAAATAATAAAGACCTCTCCCCAACACTAGCAAAAATCCTCCTTGGGTCTGAAATATCAAGGCGAACTATCAAGTTGGCTAAGGACTGAATGTCATATGCCAACAACCTCTGAGAAACTAAAACACAAACTAAGCTACCCATGCTCACTTTCTTCTGACTCAAGGTATCTGCAACCATATTTGCCTTACTCAGATGATACAAGATAGAAATGTCATAATCCTTAAGCAACTTTATCCATCTACACTGTCTAGCATTAAACTCCCTCTAGGTTATAAGTTGTTGAAGACTGCGATAATATGTAAGAATCTCACAATACACACCATTAAGATAATGCCTCCAAATCTTAAGCATAAAAACTATCGCTACCGAATCTAAATCATGAGTGGTGTAGTTGCGCTCCTACACCTTAAGCTGTCTAGAAGCATAAGAAATGACACGAACCTACTGCATCTATATACAACCCAAACCAACACTAGAAGCATCACAATATACGGTTGAATCCCTTACCCTCAACAAGAAGAGCTAGAATAAGAGCCAAAGTGAAAAAAAACTTGAGCCTTCCAAACCTCGACTCACACTCCTAGAACTATTAGAAAGGAACCTTTTCTTGAGTGAATCTAGTCATAGGTACTGAAATAGTAGCAAAAACCTTGATGAATCATCTATAATAACCAGCTAAGGCAATGAATCTACGAACCTCATTCGAAGATGTAGGTCTAGCCCAATCACAAATCACCTCAATCTTATCCATGTCTACCATAATCCCTTCCTTAGATACCATATTTACGAGGAATGTCACTGACTTAAGCCAAAACTTACACTTAAAATACTTGGCCTTAAGCACATGACCTCTCAAAGTTTGGAGCATAATCCTTAAATATTGTGCATGCTCCTCTTTACTCCTTGAATATACAAGGATGTCGTCGATGAACACAATCATGAAAGAATCTAAATAAGGACTAATTACTTAATTCATCAAATCCATGTCATTAGTCAACCCAAATGACATCACCAAGAACTTATAATGACCATAACAGGTCCTAAAGTTTATCTTTGGGAAATCCTCAACCCGAATCCTTAACTGATGGTAACTAGATCTCAAATCAATCTTAAAAAACACTGCACACCTTAAGTTGATCAAACAAATCATCAATACAAGACACGGGATAATAGTTCTTCACTGTCACTTTATTAAGCTACCTATAATCAATACAAATATGCATGGATCCATTTTTCTTCTTCACAAATAATACAGAATATACCTGGGGACACACTCGGTCTAATAAAACCTTACCAAGAAGATCAAGCTGAGATTTCAGCTTTTTAAGCTCGACAGGAGCTATACAGTAAGGTGTTATAGAAATAGGTCGGCTGTCAGGCTCGAGGTCAATAACAAACTCAATCTCGTGTACAGGGGGAATACCAGGCAGGTCGATAGGGAATACATCAAGAAACTCTCAAATTATAGAAATAAAGTCAAGTGATGGACTCTCCATAATACTATCACATATATAAACGAGATAAGACTCGTAACTCCTTGACATAAGCTTCCTAGAAAGAATATATGAAAAAATCCCTATTATCTTATGGCTAATATCTCCTTGCCAAATGACTAGGGTTATGTCAGGTATGTCTAATATAATGGTCTTGGCAAAACAATCCATGACTACATGATAGTGGGATAACCAGTCTATGCCCAGAATCACGTCAAAATCCACTATATCCAGAATTAGATCAACTAAGTATCAACATTTCTAACAGTCACAACACATGATCTGAAAACTTGATCCACTACTAAAAACCCACCCACAGGAGTAGATACGCAAAAAAATAGATAATAAATTCCAAAATAACTCCAACCGTGGTGCATAATATTTAAAAATATAAAAATAAGTGGATCCCAAATCAAATAAACCAAGGGCTGACTTACGGCACACCAAAATCATACCTGTACAACAACATCTAAAGGATCAACCTCAGGCTTAGAAGGTACTGCATATAACTGACCTCACCAACCACCTAGTTAGGTACTTGACCAACTTCTCATCCTTCCTGCTTGAGAACCTCCTCGAGCACCCTAGAAACCACCCCTATGACCATGAAAACCACCTCAAGCTGAGGAATAAACTGCTTTAATAGGTGGAACACTCTAAGCTAAAGCAACAATCACCCCATGAAGAGGAAACTCTCAAGCATAGTGAATAATACCCCTATAACTAAAACATTTCCCATGAACGAAACCAGAATCAATAGATCTGACTGACCCAGAGTGACCACCACAACTAAAATAACCAGAAGATGAACCCCTCAAAGACTGACCGCCACCCTGACCAAAGCGGTCTCTTATACTAGACTGTCCTCCATCAGTAATCTGAAGCACTGCTTGAACAGGTTGATTAGGTTGACTCTGAGGCTGATAGGATAGATACAGAGGATACCTACTTTGAGAACTTTTATCTCTGGGTCGAGAACCTCGATGACTCCCACTGAATCTTTCTTGAAACCTAGTCTTCTTATAACAACCCTTAAGACCCTCACGGTGTATCTCTTCTATCACCTAATCACGTGATCTAACACCTCAGCAAAAGACCTACCCACAACAACTAAACTCTAAGTAGACATACAAATAGAGAGACTCAACCCTCTAATAAAACAATGAACTCTCTCATACTCAGTGTTTAGAATATAAGTAGCATACCTAGCCAACTAGTGAAAACAAGCCTCATACTTAACAACTGTCATGAAGCCCTACTCCAATCTCATAAACTGATATCTCAACCAATTCCTAAGGCTACGAGCCATGTAATTCTCAAAGAATATATTAGAGAACTGAATCCATGACAGAGGAAAAGATCTAGTTGGTATAGAATCCATATAAAATCTCCACTAATGTCGACTAGCCAAGTCCAACTAAAATATAGTGTAATCCACACCACGAATCTCAACTAGGCCTAAGATCTTCTTTAGATATTCCTAACTAAAATATGTGCGAAACAAATATTCCTAATTTTTGAGATTTTAGGTACATTCTATCTCTATATGCTCAAGGACAAAAATATATTTTAGTAGTGGATGATGTAAAGATCCTCAAGGTCATTTTGTGATTTTCTGACATGACCTGAACCTGGGCCTAGTCTTGTCGGGCATCTCAAGTCCAACCTGGACCGGAGACCACCTCAATACCCAACCATAACTGCCCTGCACCCTCTGCCGGGTGAATTTTGAACATATAACAAGATGAAACAAGAATAATTTAAAGACATAAAATAAAGTCTATAATCATAATACAACAACCTCAATCAAATATCCAACCGGTGCCAACCTCAATGCCAATACCACTACCAAGGCTGACACTAATACCGACACCGCTCATGCCTATAGTTGTCTGACAAAGCCTCTATATAAAATTAAGTAACATCCAATCGGGACATGCCCCCGACCAAAGCCAAAATCAAACCAAGGAAATAATAAAAACAAAAGAAGTCCATAGCATGAAATAGAGCCTTCCGGAGTATGAAAACTTACCACTTTAGTTTGACTCAAAGCTGTCTCCAAATCCAAGTCTGAGCAGGAGGAATGATAGTATAGCCAATTCCTACATCGCATGGGAATACAGCTCTCAAAGACGATTAGCAGAGTGAACGCTAGCATGTACTCAGGGATAAGATAAAATAATGCCAATAATTCAAAATCAAAGTAAATAACCATATGCAATCACATAGATACATATATATCATGTCGGGATAGGGAATTGGGTTTAGAATGCATTTAAAACCTTAACCTGTGTTGAGTATCTTGACCGTCCTAAAACCACCCACGGGCTATATGGGTTTAACTGTCCTTGCTGAAAGGGCCCAGTGCATGTTAGTCGCATGACCAGAGAAAAGAACTTGAGATGACTAGTATATCTCCCAAAATATAAAGTGTAACATCATGCACACGATCACTAAGACCACCCTCACATCAGTAAACATAAGTTTCTAGTGTCGATCCTCTCGGGACCCCCACCTTTTATGGCTTTACTACTCGACCCTCTTTAAGCCCATATTAAAATTATTTACATATTCCAACTATTTACCAAGGAGTTTTTTGTTTAGGTACTAACCGTTGGTATCTTCATACCAAAATTAGAGCTTGAAAGTCTATCCTTTTATGTTATACCAAAACCATTAAACCAAGTTGACTCCCAAGTTTCCAATTAAACAAAACCATGGCCATCAAGGCCTTTCTGAAATATTTAAAACTAACCAAACTGATTTAAGTTCCATTACCATTTATGTCATGCAAAGATTTCAAGAATAGCCATTCTGTGTGACAAAATCATTCTCATTGGCATTTTAACAAACAAGTTGAGGGCATATGCTTCAAAACCATAACCAAGTAATTTGGGGAAATCCAAAGTACCTCTAAATCCATTTACCATAACCATGCATTCCACAATATCAAAATCATATTAAAAGCATGAAAGAAATATTATTAAATCATGAGAAACATTATTCAAGCATGAACATCCAAAACACCCAATCATTATTTCAAAAACAATATCATGAAAATCATGCATTAAAACATATGTTCTTTGTAAAATAACAATGAGGGAGGAGTAACATACCTTAGACACCAAGGAAGACGAAGAGAAACTACCCTTGAAAGCCTTAATTGATTATCTTGAAGAAACCCTAGCCTTTTGCTTGAGAGAGAGAGAGTTAGCAAGATTTTAAGAGTGTTGTAATCTTGCTAAGTGTGGAATGAATGCCCAATACAAGTTATAAGACATGGGGTCTTAAGGGCTTGGAGAGAAAAATATCTAAAATACCCTCAGCTTAAAAGTTGTGGAAAATTCGTAGGTGGGTACGAGTTGACCCTCTAACTCGTCACCACATCATACGACTAGTACCATCAAGTCGTTACCAGAACAAAAGTTAGACACCACATTCTGTCCAACATACAACTTGTTTGCCTAACTTGTCACTAGACCTTACGACTAGTACCATCAAGTCGTATCCAAGGCAGAATATCAAGGGCTAGACACTAGACAACATACGATTGGACCCTAAACCTCTCGTCATAAGACCATATGACTCGTATGGAGTCTCTCATAACTAGGACAAAACTTCGCCAGCAACACACTGACCAACATACTACTATGGTCCCTAGATCCATGTCCACACTATACGACTCGTATGGTGAGCCGTTACAAAGGCAGTGAGTTCAAAACTCAAGAAATTTTCAACAGCCAAAACCCCAGGTGTTTATTTTCGCACATATTTTTCTTTGTGATCCTCCCCGTAATTTTTATTTGATATTTATTACTTATGGGGATAAATGACTTGAATCCTGAAGTGATCAGATAAGTTTTTTTATATATATTTTTAAATTCTAAAGTTTAAAACTTAAAAAATCAACCAAAGTCAATATTTAATGTTGGAGAGATTGAATCTAAATTTTGATGGTTTCATTAGGCTCAATGGTGATTTTTTTCCTAGGTTGAGATTCGATTAAGATCATGAAGTTTTTAGGAGTGTTTTAATCTTTTGGTTGGACTTTTAAAGTTTCTTTTAGTTTGAGTAATTTTGTTAACATTGGATCTAAGCAACCTCAAATCAGTGTTTCATTGATTTCAAAACCCCCAAAACATATTTGACAATCGAATTGCACTATTGACACCACAAATAGGATCGATAAAGAAGAGAAGATAGATATGGTGAGGTTGATTCTTTGTTCAGAGTTGTTGTTACTTTAGGTAGAATATTCATATTGTGTAACAATTCTTTCTTTTGATTTTATCTATAAGAGATAGATCGTCTGCAAAGAAATGAGAGATTTTAAAAACTTTGATTACTAATTTTAATAGGGGTTTAGTTAGTTAGATTGATATGGTGTTCTGTATTTCAGAAAAGAACTTTTATGTAAAAAGTAGAAATATAAGGAGAAATACCTATGAAGGGAGAAATAATTCAATTATATGCTTAAAATATGCATCAAAATTAAACATATGATATTTTTATATTTTTTTTTTAAATAACTTTAAGAAGACAAAGGCAATTTTATTAAAATATAAATTATTAAGATATGAGTGACAAATATATAAAAAGGCAAATGTCATTGTAGACCCATAAATTTTAAAGTCCAAGTTAATTTCAGCCCAAATGAATATGAATTTAACCCAAATATTATAGTTTCGGATTGATCTTTAAAAAAAAAACTCAGTTGACTACTTCCTTAAAGAATTGTGTAATCAATGTTGTGGCTTTCTTCAGTGCTTGCTGAATGTCCCCAGAAAACTATATAATCCCTATATTTATAATTGGAGGGAAAACATAGTCCAAATATAAATAAATTCGTCTATCGGATTCTGATTGATCCATTAAGTCATCAAGCTTATCACAAATACTACGTGATAAAGTTGATTATGATTGACAAAAAATATGTCATTTTAGACACTTGACAATGTTTTACCATCTCTTGAACTTGTCTTGAATTGCCACATTATTTGAATGCGCGATATCGTCTTATTGATCTTGTATTTGACTGAAATGACATATATGACATGTGCTTGGGATTCCAGGTGAAATGACCCTTGAACCTAAATTTAATAAAATAAATTTATTATTTTTAAAGCTCAAACTAATATCAATCCAAATAAACATAGATTCAGTTGTATGAATTTGATCCTATAATTTTTTGTGTTTAGCCCAAACGATCATGGATTTAAATCAAATTTGTACGAATTTGATCCAATAAAATTCATGTGTCTATAGAGGCTTCAAGGTGAAATGAGAACTTTGTTACGAGGAAATAAAAAGATCAAAACAACGTGATAATGTCCTTGCTACTCAATCTGAAATTGTGACGAGGTAATGTGGAGATTATGTCTTTATATAGACCTTGAAGGACTCAAATTTATTTTCGATAAGGAGTCTACTCAATGAGTTGTTTCCATAAATGATTTGAACGTCTAGATGTCAAAGAGGAGCCAAAATCTTAGTCCTCTTTGAAGTTGGATAACGCCATTATCAAGTCCTATTGAAACTTAATATAAGCCTAATACATAAATTCTACATGGCTTGATATATTAGTTTCATATGAAATTTGAATTCCTAATCAAGGGAAGTACGTTATCCTACCTAGATTATTATGACTTTAAGGAGTTAAAGTTGAAAAAATGCACAAGTCTTTTTCGGGAAAAAAAGTCTCTGCGTGTATTAAGTTACTAGTGTGAGCGCGTCAATAAGCAAATTGCGACACAATTGAAGAGCTCGATCATAATGACACTTGTTAAAAAAACATTTTGCGAAGATTCAATTACAAAAAATTAAAATGCTTAATGGATACTTCAACTCTCGTCTTTAAAAGGCCTGACAAATCAAACACCTCGACGAACCTTGAAGTAGGGACATCTATAGACACATAAATTTTGTTGGATCAAATTCATACAAAATTTGAGTTAAATTAATGTTCGGTTGGGTTGGAATTAATTTGGGCTTTAAAAACAATAAGTTCATTTTATTAAATTAAGGTTCAAGGTTCATTTCACGTTGAATCCCAAACTCACATCATGCGTCAAGTGACATGACATCTCAATCAAATTCAAGACCAACAAAACGATGTCGCGCGTTCAAATGATGTGTCAGTGTAAGTCAAATTCAATAACTAGTAAAATATCGCCAAGTGTCTAAAATGACATATTATTGACCAATCACAATCAACCTTATCACATAGTATTCGTGATAAACTTGATGACTTAATGGATTAATCAAACTGAGACAAAAAAATGCATTTGATTTTGAACTACCTATTCCATACAACCATAAAAAAGAGAGTTACATAATTTTATGAGGACATTCATCAAGCATTGGAAAAAGTCACAATCAACTACACAGTTCTTCAAAAGAGTGGTCAACGGAGTACTTCCATAATATCAACCCAAAAGGATGAAGTGTCGCTCGATGTTTTCACATATCAAACACATCTCTAAAAGAAGATATGAATCATCATACATTCGAGAAACACCCTACTGATGATACTCGAATGCCCGATGTTTTCAGAGATTAAATATATCTCTAAAAGGAGATCTGAATTATCATACATCCGAGAAACGCCTTACTGGCAACACTCGAATATTTGATATTTTCAGAGATCAAACATATCATTAAAAGGAGATCTGAATCATTATACATCCGAGAAATACCCTACTGGCGACACCTGAATGCCCGATATTTTTAGAGATCAAACACGTCTCTAAAAGGAGATTTGAATCATCATACATCCAGGAAACACCCTGCTAGTATTCGAATGTCCGATGTTTTCAAAGATCAAATACATCTTTGAAAGGAGATATGGATCATCATACATCCAAGAAACATCCTACTGGCGACACTCGAATCACGAAAAAAAATTAAGAAGAAAGAATCAAGATAACAATAGAATTGTACTAAAAAGATTCATCAACAAAATTATCCTTTTTTGTTAGATTCATTTTGATTGCAGTAAATTTTCAACGATATGAAAATTTATTGCAAACAACCCCGCCATCACCAATTTAAATTTTTAGAGGTGTCGTGCTTCTTCTCAAAAGGTATGTTATCATAACGATGGCTTTTGTATGTATGTTATAAATGTTGGGATATAGAATTGCACAACTTTTTGAAATTCAAAGAATTTCAAGAAGTTATTTTCACAATTGTCACTCTTTATTCATTCACAAAAAAATTAAAAATAACAATAACTTATATTCTTGTTTAAATATACTTATTTAACTTTTGTTTTTTAAAATTTCATAAGTTTTATGTTCAAATGCCGACAATATTCATTATTAGATAAGTTTATATATTGTTGGAATTTAGTACTTATCGTTTGGTATATCAGACAAGATTACTAGGGATATTCTATGACGCTATCTTACCCACACTCCATATGTGATAGTAGTAATTCATCATTTTAGGAAAAATAATGAGATAAAGTAGTCCAAAAATTAATTAATGCCTCATAATAAATATGAGACGAAATTAATACCAAATTTTATTTTGATATTATTTTCCTTATTATACAAACAATAGGTATATGATGAGATAAAATTAATTCTAAACTTTATTTCAAAACTATTTTCCTTCCCTAACAACACATTTTATTTCCAACCAAAAAAAAAAAAAAACACACATTTTATTTAGCTAATATGAGAAAATTCACAAAGTCAAGAAAGTAGGAGTTTAGTGATGATATATTTTACAACCAATTCAGCACCTGTTCTTATTACATTACAAATTCCTCATCAAACGTCGTCGTATAACCTTCCTTTTACCTGTCCTCGATATGGAGTGTGATATGTTTAATTTAGAATAGATTTAAATTAAATTATATGTAGTAATTAAATAAATCCAACTTTTATTAGCTTTCTGTATTCTCTCATTCTATATGAATCAAATTGATTAAATCCACTCTATGTACATATACATGTATTTATGTATGAAGAACATTTCATAATACTAAATCTTTTGAAATTCTTTTTACTTTTATGTGTATGTATGTGTGTGTTATATCTGTAACTGAAAAACCAAAAAACTCATGTGTGCTTGAAAACCCTAAGTATGAATTTCAAGAAAACCTTCACTTTTGCCTAAAGATTCAATTTTTATTGAGAATTTCAAGAAAACCTTAAGTTTTTGCCCAAAGATTTGATTTTTATTGTTGTCTAAATTGGGAATTTCAAGAAAAGTTTAAGCTTTTGGATAAAGATTTGATTTTTATTGTTGTTTTGGTGAATTCTTGAAATTTCTGGATCTGCGTGTGTGAGAAAATCTTGATTATAAATGGCGGATCAAGAAGATGAAGAGTTGAAAATGGCGTTAAGGATGAGTATGCAGAAGGAGTCACCAGAGCCTAAGAGGAGCAAACCAGGAGAGGAGGAGATATCGGGTGGTGCTGGTGGTGGGGAGGAAGGGGAGTCGCCTGAGGCAAAAAACCGGAGACATCAGAGGGAATTGATGGCTGCTGCTGCTGAAAAGAGGATGATGGCGATGGCCAAGAATGTGGTGGTGGAGAAGAGTAAGGATAAAAGTGTGAATTTGGTGAAAGGTGAGGATAAAAATGTGAATTTAGTGAAGGGTGAAGAGAAAAATGTGAATTTGGTGAAGAGTGTAGAAAAAAATGTGAACTTGGTGAAAGGTGAGGAGAAAAATGTGAACTTGGGGGAAGAGCTTTCAAATGCAGAGGCTAATGAGTTGTTTTCAATGATCTTTGGTTGTGAAGTTACCAAAGATATTCTTGGTCAGTGGACTAATCAGGGAATAAGGTATGGTAATGTTGATGTTTTTTCCCTTCAAAATTCTGTCGAATGGAGTCAGGATGATGCTTTAGTGATAATTGAAATAACGAATTCAGTGTAGTTTTACTTTTTTGTTTTCTCCTTTTATGATGTGATATAATCTCTTGAGGTGGTTTGTTCATTTGGAAATTGTATTTGATCACTTGCTATTGGCAATTGGATATTTACTTGTTCTCCTTGATGACTCATTTTTTTTTCTGTATATTTAGTATTCTTATGAATATTCTTGGTTTCATGTGTAGCTGTCTTACATATTCTGGGCTTTGTTATGTTTTTATATTCTTTCAAAATTTTAAGCATGTTAGGTGCTCGGGCACTTCTTCGGAGGTAGCGGTATGGACTGCGTACATCTTACCCTCCCCAGACCCCACTTTGTGGGAACACATTGGGTTCGTTGTTGTTGTTGTTGTAGGTGCTCGGGCACTTATATAAAACAAAACCAAAATAAGAACTAAGAAAGAACACGAAAAAACAGATTGATAGGAATGAGTAGTTCTAGTAAGATTTGTGTTATGATCCCATGAAATGGATCTAGTTTTAGGACACTGAAATATGAGATCTGAAGTTTTCTTTCTACGACCTATGACGCTGGTTCGTTAAGAGAGAACCTGCAATCTCTTGAGTTTGAAATACTCAAAAACTGAAAAACTTTCTGCTTATCTTTCCATTAAAGTCAAATAAATTTAAATACAATTGGTGGATTAAATATCCTCTACTAACAAGGAAATAACTTCCTACAACTACTGAAATGAGAAAGTGGAGGAATAACCTCCTTATTACTGTTTGCAGAGAATTAAAAACAACATAATTAATAGATAAGTCATACTAATAACCGCCTAAGAAGAATAGGAAACATAATTAATAACTGGTAAAATAATATACTTTCTGTTTTAATATTTTGGGCAAAGACATCAAAAACACCCAGAACTTATCCCTACGCACTTAAACTAATCTGACAACCTATTACAAACCTATTCTATTTGAAAATGAATTTAATACCACCGTCGTGGAAATTAAATTAAAAAGAAAAAGAGGCGCGTTTAACTCAAAGGTGAAGCCAAAAAGAAAAATGTTGCCCCCTCCCCCCTTTTTTTCTTCTCTATTCTCCTGCATCAAGTTCCTTTTCTCTTCTTCTCCTTCATTTTTTGTGTTATCACAACCTCTTCTTTCTTGCTATGGCTGATGGGAATATTGTTTCTTCATAGTAATTTTCTGAGATAAAAAACAGAAAATAAGATAAAAATATGAGGTTCACCGGTCAGAAAAATTTCCGTTGAGACGTCTGAAATTGATTAATCATTATTGCTCCCACCATTAAATCCGTCAAGTCGAGTATGATTTATTCAGTTTATTTCTATCATTTTGTTGATTGTAAGCGCATAAAATAAGAAAATCTCTAGTTTTTTCTTTTCGCTGGAAAAGTTTCTGGATTTGCACAACATTCAATCTGTTAATGTATTTTTCATAGATCTATCTCCTCTCGCTGTAAAAAACCTCTTTAGGTTTTGCTCGAAATCAATAATAGTTTGTTGAAATTACTCAAAATCCTCTTTGGTGACAATGATAGTGTGTGATATTTGATGATGGGTGACACAATTAAGTGGCGATGGTGTTGTAAATTTCGGTGGTGGTGGGTTTAATGGTGGAGAGCAAAGAAGATTAAATTTGATGAGTTGTTGCTCGGCTGTGCTGATTTTTGCGTCACTAATGGAGGAAGAAGAAGAAGACATAACTAAAATGTAGTCATTTAGGTGGAAAAGAAGAGACAAAAAAATGGTTGGAGATAAAAGGTTAAAAAATATAAAAATTACACATGCAACTTACACTAATCTGGTAGGCGCATATGAATCACGCAGGGTTGTGTGACTGGTTTTGTACGTTTGAGGGGGTTATTAAATTCACTTTCATTAAGAATAGGCATGTAATAGGTCGCCAAATTAGTTTAGGTGTGTAATCGACTTTCCGATAATAGTTTTGGGTGTATTTGATGTCTTCTCCCTTAATTTCCAATAGTAAACTGTTCATAGACTAAAATGGTATGCCAACAATTTGTGATATAGATAATGTTACGTTTGGCAGAGATATAACGTATGCCAAGGAATTATCTGCTTTGGTCCGACTCCCTCTGAGCCACCTCAAGCCTTTGGAGTTTAACGATTTTGTCACCTTAGGATCTAACGCAAAAGAGTCCTCAATGTTTGAATCTTGAACTCACCCTTATATGACAACTATTTTCCCTTCCCACTTCGATATTGGCGTTTGCTTAAGGCAAGTTTAATAGCGAACTCTCTTGAGTTCATCGCAAGCAGTGGGTTCACTTAGCCCCTTAGGGACTTTGAATCCTTGCTGAGCTTTACCAAGGAAGGTTTTTAACTGGCTTTGATTCCACTTTGGTCCAACTCCCTCTAAGCCATCTTAGGCCTTTTGGGTTTAATGATTTTGTCACCTTGGGTCTATCGTAAAAGAGGCCTCAACATTTGAGTCTTGAATTTACCCATATATGACATCTAAGTTTCCCCTCCCACTCTGATGTTGGCATTTGCTCAAGGCAAGTTCAATAATGAACTCTCTCGAGTTCATCACCAGCGGGATATGGATTGTCACTTATTCCCTTAGCGACGCAATGTCGTCGTTGAGATTTTTCCCATCACTGTACCGGGGAAGGTATTGGCTCTTGGTTCTGATACCACCTGTAACAACCCAGGCTTGACTATCAAGGATTGTCTTACTTTGGCCCGATCCTTTAGGCCACCTCATGATTTATGGATTTTATGGTTTTGTTCTCTTGAGCTTTAGAGGGTGTTTGGGTAAGCTTATTTTTTGGTCAAAATGGCTTTTAAGCCATTTTTTGCTTTTAGAAGTGTTTGGTAATTTTTTAAATTGCTTAAAAAAAATCAATTTTGGCTTTTTAAAAGCCAAAAGCCACAAGTTACCGTTCCCTTGCTTTTTTTTTTTTGGAGGGCTTATAAGCCATTATAGTTGACCAAGCAAATGACAATTCTCTCCCTCATAATTGTCCATTATTCCAAATTTATCCCTGTAGCCCTAATTCTCTTTTATTACACAACACATTTTTTCTCTCTAAAATAACTCCTACTCTCCCTCAACTATTTTCTTTTTGTGACCAACTATTTATTTATTAATGTAATTATAATGATTAGTAACATATATATTTTGCTTGATGATTTAAACTCTTTTAACCAAGAAAAAAGGTTTTTTAGCGCACAAATTTAATAGTCATTCATGTGTATATATATATATATATATATATATATACTGAAACTAAATTAAAAATCTATATTAATTTTAATTTGAATCATTTTAGAAATAAAAATTAATAATAATCAACTCTACATATTGTTAACAGCTTTAAGGGTATTTCAGACATTTTGATAAAAAAAGTGCTTAACAACAATTGTTTACCAAACACATCAACTTTTTTTCAGTTTCTGTACTTTTATTCAAACACATAACTGCTTATTTTTAAAATAAGTTTTAACACTTTCAAAAGCACTTTGAAAAGACTTTTTAAAAGCCATTTTTTTTCAGTCTATCCAAACGGGCTCTTAACCTGGAAGACATTTCAACGTTTGAATTATGAGGTCTCCCTTATATGGCCTGAGGTATTGCTTTGTACCACTATGTGATGCCTATGGTGTAGGAGACGGATAAGGTTGCGTTAAAAAGAAAGACTCATGCCTCTAGGCAGGGCAAGCTTTCAAAGAAGGGGTGCACAGGACACTTTTAGGTAAATCTCACATCAAGAAAGGATAGAAAAATGAAGTGCTATATTAGATAGAGTACAAGTTCATATTGTTTATGCACTTTGTGGCTCGATGACGGTGTAGCCAAGTGACAATTCTGAGAGGTCTATCTTATTGATGTACTTGACTCGCTATAGATGGCAAAAAGTAGAAGCAGATGGAGATCAGGTAGAATTGTATCTTGATCATGTGTTTTGTTTAATCAGTTCTATTCTAGTGATCCTGCCTCTATTATTGATGTACTAGACTCATTATAGACATAGGATCATAGAGCTAGGTGAATCCTTTTGTAAATATGATTTCAGTACTTTCTTAGTACTGATCTGTTGCATGAAATATATACCACTCCTACTAGTTTCAAAAAGAAAAGAAAATCTGAGAGGTCTAAGCCCATGATGGAGCACGGGTCGACGAGGGTGAGTCAAGAGAAGGAATGACGGGTTCTACCTTAGCTCGCACTGGAAGGGAGAGAAACGTTGAAGTGCTATAATAAGATAAAACACAAATTCACGTAGCACGTGTTTTTTTGCTCGATGATAGGCCAAGAGACAAATCCACGAGGTTTGTTTGGGTTTGAGTTGTGACATAAAAGACACCATTTTAGGAATCCATTTCCTAGTACCAGATTTATACTTTTCAATATAAAAGTGAAATAAATTTGTTCTAGTTTTGAAAAACAGAAGATTTGCTAATTTGCTAATTTTGTCCTTTTAAATGTATTTTCATAATTAAAAATAAGATACACACCTTTCTTGTTCTCTTAGAAAGACCATCGTGAAGTGGTCAGCTACATCAGCCAACTTTCTTGTCCTTTCATTTAAATGTATATTTTCATAATTAAAATGCACATCCCTTTCGATATTGGGTAATCAATTTTGTTAGGAGATGACTTTTCGTCCGTCAAATAGTGCCATTAGCTTATCCAAAGTCCAAACCCTTGGTCCTTTAAAGCAGTGGTCATTTGGTGTCCATGGCCATCATAGTAGCTAATTAAGGTGATGCTAAATTTTAATTCTCTTGGAGCCTGTTTGGCCAAGCTTCTTGGAGGCGAAAAACATATTTTTCCTCCAAAATACCTTTTTTTAGGGGTAGATTTGAGGTGTTTGGCCAACCAAAAAAGTGATTGTAAGGAGCTGTAGAAACAGTTTTTATGCTATTGAGAAAAAACTATACATTTTTGCTTTTGTCCAAAAGCATAAGCTGAAAATTAACTTCTTGGAGACAAAAATATTCTTACCATAAATTTCTATTTACCAAACTAGCCCTCTCAAGCTAATGCATATATCTTTTAATTAAGAAAGAACTGTTTCGGGGGTGGGGAGGGGGGGGCGGGGTATCTCTTCCTTTTCCGCTTTGAAATAGTCCATCAACTATAAATACGAGTTACCTTCTCCTTTTTCTTCTATCGTTCCTTTCCTCTATTTCTCCTCTCCCTTTCTGGAATAACTAACCAAGTTTCTCTGGAAAAAGTTAATATATTTTCACATAATTTCAAAGACTTTCATAATAAGTACTTAAAATAATTTCTTTGTGTATCTTGGGTCTGTTATCCAAGGTAATGGGGAGGTTGACGATGATGTCACACATCGGATTGGTGTAGGTGAATGAAATAAGGGCTCACATTCAAAGTCTTGAGTGCAAGAAGGTGCCACCAAAACTTAAAGGCAAGTTATACAGAGTGGTTGTTAGATTGATTGTGTTGAATGGAGCGAAGTGTTGACCAGTCAAGAACTCTTACCTTTAGAAGATGAATGTTGCGGATATGAGGATGCTAAGATGGATGTGTGGTTATAATAGGAGAGATAAGATTAGAAATGAAGATATTTAGGACAAGGTAGGAGTGACCTAGGTGGGAGATATGTTACGGGAGGCGAGGCTTAGATGGTTTGGGCATGTGAAGAGGAGATGCACGAATACTCCAGTATGAGGCCTGAGAGCTTGGCTATGGATGATTTCAGGGGAGGTAGAGGTAGGCCTGAGGTGATTAGATAGGACATGATGCAACTCCAGTTTATCGAGGACATAAATAGGAGATTGTGGATGACACAAATTAGGGTAGGAGGTTAGTTGGTAGTTGAATGTAGTCTCGCTTATCCTACCATCCTTGTAGCATTAGTATTACTCTTCTAGGTTTTTGTCCCTTTGATTTCTATTACTTTATAGTTCTTTGTAATTCGTTTATCTTATTATTTTGTTGTAGTTATTGTTCCCTTTTTAGTATGATTTATCATGTTGTGTAGTATTTAGTTTTGGTTTCTTTACTCCTATCAGAAATAGCCTCTCTACCTCCCATGGTAGGGGTAAGCTCTGTGTACACATTACCTTTCCCAGACCTCACTCAAGGGACTACACTGGTTATGTTGTTGCTGCTATTATTTCTCCCCATAAATCCTAATAGTGAAACGTGGATGCTTGTCCCCTTTTTTTGTGTGTAATTTGACACTCAAAAGACCTTTTTTAAAGATTGACCAAGCATAATCTACCTTATCAATTACATTATCAAAAAATAATAATTTACTTATCAATTACGGAAAAAGCACTTCTCAAATGAAGTGGCCAAACAAAACTCCAGAAGTTTTTCTTTGAAAAACTGTTTTGGTAAAAGTGTTTCCCAAATTAAGCAGTTTTTGGCAGCTTGGACAAACAGGCTCTTAGTAGCATTATAGTTGTGCTACCTAGCTGCCGTAGCATGTCCTTTGTGTGGTGTGTATGTAGAGGATGTTGCCATTGCATCTTTCCGAACCTTGTATATGCGCTGGAGAAAGTTCTAGTACTGCTTAGTAATTATATAATTTTGTTAATTGTATTGTTTGGTTCCCTTGATCTATTCTTTGCTTGTTTTGGTTGAACATTAATACATGGATTTATTTGAATTAACTTTCTGATGCTTGAAAAAATGTTTTGTAGGTTTAGTCCGGATCCAGATACATCTATGGGTTTAGTGCAGCATGAAGGTGGGCCATGTGGGGTGCTAGCAGCAATACAGGTGATATTTTGGTTCCCTCTTGTTTTTCTTTTTGGGGAATGCATTAAAGTTTCATATATGAAGATGAACTGATTGTCATTCTGGTTTATTAGGCAACTTTTTCTGCAGGGGAAAATAGTTTGAATTTGCTCTGAATTTTCTTATGTTTATCTCAAGGCTACTTTCTATAGCAAATAGATAGGTCCGGAATTGCTTGAATTTTTATGTTAATCTCACAGCTACTTCTGGTGGTAAAGAATGAAATTTGCCTCTGTTGTACAATATATTTAAGTATTTGCTAAAAGCTAGAAATTAATACTCCCTCCGTCCCATTTTACTCGTCCCAATTTTCCTAATTTGATTTCTCATTTTACTTGTCATTTTTCACTAATCAAGGCAAGGCAAAAAAATTTTCCTTTTTTACCTTTAGTATTAATTGTTTTTTCTCCAAATTAAAATGTAAACATCATTTAATAGGGGAACTATGGTAAAGTAGCCATGTCAAATTGGGAAGAGTAAAATGGGACGGAGGGAATGATTTTACAGCCACGTGTACGGATACAAATGCCGGTGTTAATTAGGAAAAGTTGCAGTGCAAATATACATTTATTTCTTGTACATTCATGGGTATTTTCTGTCACTTCCAATAAATAACCAGGTGCCATTTTGTTCTGCTGGATGGCGAAGTATGTGGCTACTTATGCTTTAGTACTTTATTTGTGAGCGCTATGTGATTTCACACCATTCTTCCATTTGTACTTGATTCTACATTCATCATACTCCTGTTTGAATTTAGCATCTTTTGGACTCAATTCAAGTGGCACATAGTTTTCCATCTTTTTTTGACAACAGTGCAATGATTTTGCAGGCTTTTGTTCTGAAGTACCTATTGTTTTTCTCGAACGATTTAAATATGGTTTCACCTAGCTCGTCTGGGAATGTGGGTTTGAGAAGATTGGCTGATAAAGAATCTGCTGGAGCTAATATTTTTTCATCTCTAAGTGAAGAGAAAAAATCAAGGTGGATATTTTGTGGCTCTTGTTCCCATGTGGGCATTATTTACTGATATTTAGAGCGGATTACTGAATTTATGCCTCAATGAGACCCTTTTACATATTTAACTACTACAAGGCTCATGAACTAGAGATATTACACATCTATGCACATTGTTTTTATATGTAAGTACTTTTTTTTATGTGTTTAAGAAAAAAAGTTATCCCCGGTCCCCCTCCCTAAAAAAATCAAAAATATAATGGAGAAACTTTAGCACTAGGAATATCTGCCTACTGAAGTTGGTGGTCCTTTTATGATCTCCTGATTGTCAGTTCTCTGATTGAATTATCTCTTATTGAGTTGACTGGCTTACTTTTGTGTCAATGCTGCTGGGATAATTTTGATATTTTTGGACAAATACTGAGAGAAGTCTTTTTTTCTTTTCCTTTTTTATTGATTTGACAGAGCATTGGTCAGAGGCATGTGTGAGATATTGTTTATGTGTGGAAGCAATAGAAGGGTTGTGATAGCATCTTTGAGTACACTTGATACTAACCTTGTGGGGTCTGAGGGGCGTTCAAGTGATGAGGTGAGCTACTAGATGTTTGCTTGGATTTTCGTTTTTTCTTCATTGTGCTCCTTTCTGTGTTACTACTACTATTTAATTTGATTGTTTGGGGGAATCAAACAACTTTTATTTCAGCATAAAGTTTCCTTAAGAAAATTGTGATATATAATAATTTGGGAAAAGGGTCAAATATGCCCCTAAACTTTGCGAAAAGGTCTAAATATGCCCTGCGTTACAAGTTTGGTCCAAATATGCCCTCGCTGTTAAAGTTTAGGAGCAAATATACCCCTTTAAACGTTAAGTGCTTTGCTGGAAATTTGCAGTTCTCTTTTTTCTTTTCTTTTTTTAATTTTTAATGGTCACATAAGCAAGTAATTGCCACATCACAAAAAATAAATTTACCCAACTCTTTTATACCCCAACCCGACCCAAGATCCGACCCAAGTCCCCTTTTAATCTCAAAGAAGAGAATGGTCTTCCGCCATTATTGTTCACCACTGAACGAAAGCTTATTCATATGAGAGTAAAATTTCTTTCAATTCATCCCAAGCTGTACTACCATTAGCTAAAACTTTAACTGCTTCTAAGCAAACACTTCTATACATCATCTTCATTGTTTCGCGAGTCCAGTGCAATATATCTTGCACTGAATCACTCTCTGGCAGTCCTTCAGGCCACATTGGTATCACAATATACACAGAAAACCGCTCCTTGGTTCTGATTTTATTCACAATCTTTAGTGCAATCTCGATTGGAATTAAGTTTCTGCAGCCACAATGTTGATCTTGCTCCCAAAGGTGGCATCCACCGATGAAATACTGATTCTCGATGTATATAAATCTGTCAGCTCGCCTAATTGCTTCAACATAAGCTTCATGAATACTTCTTTCAACTGCCATGTTCCTAGGCAAAGGGCGCGCGGAGACATGATCAATTGATCAGAATACTTGAACGTTCCAGTCCCGATCTGTAGAAGCCATGTTTGGCTGATTGCTTAGTTCTGGAATGGATCTTATGGGAATGAGCAAAGACGGGCCAATTTACCTATTCCATCTTTGTTCAAAATTGTTGAGTATATCCATAGCTGCTTGCCCTTTGACACGAGCGTGAGAATCGTGCCATGGTTCTCTTGGCCCTCCTTTGTGCACAGGCTTGCACCAGATCCGCTTATTTGATAGAAATCATAGCAATGTGATTCTGTATTGAGAGTATGAAACAAGGAATGTTGTTCTGTATCGTATCGACCATCACAAAGATGTGGCAATTACTTGCTTGGGTCGGGTCAGGTATAAAAGAGTTGGGTAAATTTATTTTTTGTGATGTGGCAATTACTTGCTTATATGGCCATTAAATACTAAAAAAAAAAGACTTGCAAATTTCCAGCAAAGCACTTAACGTTTATAGGGGTATATTTGCTCCTAAACTTTAATTGCGAGGGCATATTTGGACCAAACTTGTAACGGAGGGCATATTTGGACGTTTTCACAAAGTTTAGCGGCATATTTGACCCTTTTCCCTAATAATTTTTATCTAATTTCTAAATTTGTTACTCTTATTTCAAGAAAGTTGAGTCCCTACCAAAGAACAACCTTTTTTGGCACTTGTACTCAAAAAATTTTCATTCTTTTTGGTAGGGGGACTCTATTCTGAATCCCTTTTCACATGTCTGTTTGGTGTTCCATTTTTTTTTCAGAGAGAATTTTTACTTGTACCTTATGGAAGTAATGCTTACAAGACAATGTGCACGTGAAAGTTCTTGCAGTTTGTAAATCTCTTTTTATTGGTGAATAACTACTGGTTGAGTCTAATAGTTACTGTTTTATACAGGCCATTTCTAAAGCACTTGAAGGTCTCTCTTTTGAATCTGGGGCTAACTTGCAAAAGGTCTTAATCATTAACACTTATACTTCGTCAGAGGATGCCCTTCAAAGGCTTGAAGCACTGCTCCCAGTATTCCGAAGTCGAATGGGAGCAATGCTGTTCCTAATATCTGCTTTGCTTTCTCATGGAATGGTTAGTTCTTTTTTTACTTTTTCATTTGTCTGTGTGTGCTTGTTCATGGGGAGGGCAGCGGGTCGAAGCTCCCGATAATTGCTTCAACATAGAAAAAGAGTAGGCTGTTTCCTCAGAACTGGTCCTAGTTCTGTGTGCAAGCATTGCTAAACAGGATGTGAGTAATTTGTACAAAAATTAAAATGTACAAGTGTATTCATGGAAACAATTTTTATAGCGTTCAATGAGAATAGTATATATCGTGTATTAGTCTGTTAACGGATAGTGGACCAATCTTTATTAGGACAAAGTCCACTAGCATTTAACACTAGACTAGGCATGCTCTGTGCTCCTCTAGTGCTCATGCCAGGGAAACAAATGAGGAGGGTTTAGTATGAGCAACAATATATGTATATATGATTGGCTTCTTACTAAGAAGCTTCAATGCTTCTGTCACGACGGTGAGAGTAATGTGCTTCTGATCTTTGGTGAAATTCTTTTCCAACTAGAGAAAATTTTCATTTTCAAAAAATAAAAAGAGAATCCATTTTCATTTTCAAAACAAGAGAAAATGTAATAAGTGGACAGAACCTGGTTCCTGACTCTCTTTTATAAGTTGAACTATCAATTTTAATCCCAAAAAATTGACAAAATCTTTGTTTGTGACCGATCTAAGAAAATTTATCCATCTTTTTAAGGGGAAACTTCTTTGCTACTACTCACTTATTTCATCGTGAAATGATTAGCCGAAGGAATCTCAACTTTCCCAAAGAGAATCTTATTCCCAAATCCAATTTGTGACCTAGTTTCTGTTTTCCAGATGCCTGACCTCTTCCTTTAATGGAAAACTCAACCTGCTTTGATAAGCCCAAATTAATATATAATGGACTAATACTATTTTGAATTTTATGAGATATCAGTAAACTTTTCTTTAGGCTGTTAAATTTCCTCCTTTTAGAAAAATTTGACTTTGATCTTCATCTTCTTTACGGATTCAAAATCTGAGGGTCAGGTCAGCTTAGAATGGTAAACTGTATTAGCTAGCTCATGTATTAGCTGGCCAGGTCTGGGATTTGCCCTGTGTACCGCGCAAGACCATCAATTTCTCAATTAAGTCGTCTAATAGTTATTTATCATGCCCCTGTGTATGGATAAAGTCTTAAAATGGAGGGCAAATACCTATATTGCTTAGACACTCCAAAAATGTGGTCGTACCATGTCGGATTCTCCAGAATGCACTACTTTTGGAGTATCCAACACCCACCATTGACATTTTTGAAGAGTCTGAACAACATAGGCAAGTACCTTTACACATCTTTAGTTAATCTGCTAACAATTTCCACAATTATTAAAGCAACTTGCTTTTTCAACAGAAGAAAAATCATTTTTGAAGTCATGGTAGCATTACATATTAAAACTCCTTAAATACATCTTGCGCTATACTCCTTCCTTTGAGATAGTTTTGGGATGTGAGTTAAGACCCAAGAACTAATACTGTAATACATATTCTCAATAGCTATGGAATATATTTATATTAGTATTATCATATGTAGGTCAACGTGAGGTGGGTTGTTGAATGAAAAAGTCCCACATCGGTGGTTAATGAGTGGAGTGGTGTCCCTATAAGGCTTGGCAATCCTCTTCCCTTTGAGCTAGCTTTTGTGGAGTGAGTTAAGCCCAAGACCTAAGTTAACATGGTATCGGACCCATCTCACCCAATGTTGGCCCCCAAATTAAAATTGCCCACACACCACATGTCCAGACCTAGGTGTGAGGTGGGGTGTTGAAGAACAAAAAAAGTCTCACATTGGTGGTTAATGAGTTGGATAGTCTCCTTATAAGGCTTGGGCAATCCTCCTCCCTTTGAGCTAGCTTTTGGGGTGTGAGTTAAGCCCAAGCCCCAAAGCGTAATCTTACACTATTTCTTCAATATGGTATCATATCCTGGCTGTAGGAATAAATTAATGGTGATCAGCTGTGTATATTCATGAGATTGTAATGTCGTCATTTCTGGTCTGGTAGCTGGTCATATTAGCCATGCTTTTACAGGTTCTTTCTCTGTGCAGGACTCTGTTCAAGCTGATAGGGATGATCCTTCTCAACCTTTGGTTACAGCACCTTTTGGACATGCTTCACAGGTATCCAGTGCTCGATAGAAGGCTGAAGTTTTGTTTATATATGCTTCTCTCTTTTGTTCCATTTATAGACGTTAAGTACTCGTCACGCTCGGTTATACTGTTCTTTAAATTTTTATAAGCAGTTACATTTTATCTTTCCTGAACAGGAAATTGTAAACCTGTTGCTTTCTGGGGAAGCTGTTGCCAATGTGTTCGATGGGAGGATGGATTTGGGTGGTGGCATGTTTGTGAAGGGTATCTCCACTAGGGTTGAAGTTGGATTTCTTACTCTGCTAGAGTCCCTAAACTTCTGTAAAGTTGGTCTGCACTTGAAATGCCCGACATGGCCGATATGGGTTGTTGGCAGTGAATCTCATTACACAGTCTTATTTGCTCTCGATACAAAAGTTCAGGAGGAGAATGAACTTGAAGGCAAAGAAACAAAGATCCGTAGAGCTTTTGATGCACAAGATCAGAGTGGAGGTGGTGGGTTCATTAGTGTGGAAGGGTTTCATCAAGTCCTTAGGGAAACTAATGTCAATCTTCCAGCTGACAAGCTTCAAAGCCTCTGCAGCAGTGGATACATTGTATGGAGTGAATTCTGGCAGGTCTTGTTGGACTTGGACAAGAGTTTGGGAGGGATGAAAGATCCTAGTGGATTAATGGGGAAAAAGGTCTTTGATCTTTACCACTTCAATGGGATTGCAAAATCAGTTATGAATGGGAACCAGGTTTCATCCGGAAGTGATATTCCGGTACAAAGGCCTAGACTCACCAAGTTGAGGGTTTCAGTTCCTCCAAGATGGACACCAGAGGAGTTCATGTCTTCAGGTCCAGGTACAAGTGATCCTGCCGGCAAGGATTCTGTCGGTGAAGTTTCAAAGCCAGAACCTTCTCAACATGCTCCTTTAGTTGACTGCATTCGGACACGTTGGTCACGAGCCACATGTACTTGGGAAGGTGATCCACCAAGCATAGTTTGATTGGTTAGTTGATATATTCTGAAACAGCCACCTTGTTTTCTGGGGATTATGACGTAGAGCAGGAGTCGGTCAAGTGTGACGCTAGATTTAAATCTGAACAAGGTGAAAGCCCTATGGGCAGGAAGATTTTGTCATCGCAGTTCTCCATTGTGAACATAACGCAATACCATTGTCAACTGTGTGATATTGTAACTTTAAAATTTTACTTTGATTTGGAGTAGTCCAGTTCTGAGGGTAAGAGAGGCAGTACTATTCATTTCGCATTAATTTTATTCACCTTATGCTGTTGATTAGTTTTTTTTCTCCCTTTTTCTTTGAAAGGGAGGGAGATAAATAAGCATCAGACTGGTCATTAATTATTGCTGTAACTTTAGAAAGCCTCTCATCTTTGCGGTTGATTAGGGAATATCTTATTCAGAGAAGTGTTTCGTCTTAAATGCATGGTGTCTATTATGTTTGTTGATGGGTGGAGTTCTTTAAACCTCTCTGAAAAATACTATATTTTACCTACATGTGGGATGTTTGGCAAGTTTGCACTTGCACAAGGCAGTGATTTCTTATGAAGCCACAAAGATGTACAACTGCGTACTACTACCTTCCAATCCCAACTTCCCAAACTTCTTCCTCTTGCATGTATCACTTTTTCCATATATAGTGGAGTTCGTCATTGGTCTGGTGAATTAGTTCCATTTCGTCTGGAATCATTAGATAGAAATCCAAAGAGAGGGAAGATATCACTACTGTGTAAACGAAGAGTTTGAGAGTAAGCATTACACAATATTTGATTTGTTCGCGTCAATTCTCTTCAAATGAGACAATTTTTGCTTTATCTTCCCTTCTCCCCCTGCATACGACAAAGTCTCCAGGGAGATGCTTGGAGGTGAGTGGAGTCTCGGTGGCATATATCAGAGCAATTAAGGACATGTATGATGGCGTTAAAACTCAGGTGAGGACGGCGGGAGGAGACTCAGAGCATTTCACTGTCTTGACAGGATTGCATCAGGGATCTACTCTTAGTCCCTTTTTGTTTGCTTTGGTGATGGATGTGTTGACGCGGCGTATTCAAGGAAAGGTGCCTTGGTGTATGCTTTTTGCAGATGATGTAGTTTTGATTGATGAGACGCGGGGAGGGGGTGTGTGTGAATGATAAATTAGAGGTGTAGAGACAAACTCTTGATTCTAAAGGATTCAGGTTGAGTAGGAGCAAGACAGAGTATTTGGAATGCAAGTTTAATGACGTGAGGCCAGAGAATGAGGTGGTAGTGAAGTTGGAATCACAGGTGGTATGTAAGAGGGATAGTTTCAAGTATTTCGGGGTCGTGATTCAGGGTAACGGTGAGATTGACGAGGATGTCTCACACCGTATTGGGGCGGGATGGATGAAGTGGAAGCTCGCTTCGGGGTTGTGTGATAAGAAGGTGCCGCCCAAGCTTAAAGGCAAATTCTACAGGGTGGCAGTCCGTCCGGCCATGTTGTATGGAGCGGAGTGTTGGCCAGTTAAGAACTCCCACATTCAAAAAATGAAGGTGGCGAAAATGCGGATGTTGCGTTGGATGTGTGGGCTGACTAGGGGGATAGAATTCGGAATGAGACTATCAAGGAGAAGGTGTGACTCCAGTGGAGAATAAGATGCGGGAAGTCCGATTGAGATGGTTCGGACACGTGATGAGGAGGGGCATGGATGCCCCGGTTCGTAGGTGTGAGAGGCTAGCTTTGGATGGTTTTAGGCGGGGTAGGGGTAGGCCAAAGAAGTACTGAGAAGAGGTGATAAGACGGGACATGGAGCAGTTACAGCTCACTGAGGACATGACCCTAAATAGGAAGACCTGGAGGACGCGAATTAGGGCAGAAGGCTAGGGTCAATTTGGGTCGCTAGTGTAGGGAATTACTTAGTGGGGGTATAATTCTTGTTATGAAACTTCGTTTCATGCTTTATTACGAATCTGTTTACTTTTCTCTGTTTTCTATTACTTGTGGGTGTTGTATTTATGTTATGCCATCTTGTTCCATGCTTTAGAGGTAGAGGTATGGACTGCGTACATCTTACCCTCCCCAAACCTCACTATGTGGGAATACACTGGGTTTGTTGTTGTTGCTTCCCTTCTCCCCTTCCCCAACCAATCATCAATAGTAAAACATCAAAAACTAGAAGAAAAGGAAAGTATGTACTTTTAACTTTCCATAATAAGAGATTTCATCAAGTAAGAAGAGCCCGAATAACTTTGCGAAGTGTTGCAGTAGATTGAAGATCATGCAGTGTGCTAGTACCAAAATGAAGTGCTGTATAGAAGGAAATATAGGGCTAAAATAGAGTAGCTAGATAAGAACCAAAATCCCCGACAATAAATACCATGATGTCGACAGTCAGGTAGAGAGGCAAACTAAGTTCTCTTTAGAAGAAACCTTACAAAGATCAAACTCTGACAAGCCAGAACTTGGTATGTTTTACACGACACCATCTAAGAACAAAAACCGTCGTGATGACGAATGCTCAGATGCTGCTCCATTGATGGTACTTCTATGAGTTTATCCAGAATCCACAGAAAGACACAAAGCCGAAAGACAGTCTTGGAAACGAATCTACAACTTTCAGACCCATAGGCTTCCAAAGGCTTCTTCGAGTGCCCTTTTCCTGCTTATTTCGGAACTCCATCCCCCAGCCCTAGCTGCCTTTTCAATTCTTAGTTTCATCGTTTCATCATCTTCGTACTCCCCCCCTAGCATATCTGGAATTGATTCAACTGGGAGAGGCTGTGTTGGCCGTGGCTGAGCAATGCCTCCAGCTATTGCAGGGGCATAGTGCCCTTGTGGACCAGTACTGGACCCTGCCTGAGGGCATTGGCCCAAAGCCTGTAGAAATGAAGAAAATAAAATTGGTCAACAATAATAACGGATTATTCACGTGATCACTATTTAAGAAGTGATTCAATATGACGAAACGCAGCCAAAGGAGGATCTAGGATTTGACCTTTATGGGTTCAAATTCGTATTTTTACCACTTCCATCAAATTCACTTGGGTTAGAATCATTATTTGTACATATTCGGTGAATTTTTTAACACAAACACACAGCCTAAGCCAAAACCTACGGGCTCAGATGAACCTATAGCTAATACATTGGATACGCCCCCGACCGTACTTACAACCCAATGACATTCCCTCCTTTTTCATTTGATCTCATATAATGACATGCAGGAACCATCACTATCAATTGTCCTAAGCTTACTATTTGTAAACTCACCCTCTCCATTTTCAAAGAACAAGCCAAAAAAAAAAGTTGCAACTATATAGCCTCTACAACTATGTGGAAAAGATGGCATGGAATTCATCAAATAGGACGAAATCAAGCTAGCAACTAATCTACCTTGACTAAATTATAAACTGCAAACATGTGCCCATCAACAATTTACAGAATGTGCACATAGAAGGAATAACTGAAACGTTTTTAATAGGAAGCTACAAGTTTGTTTGTTAGGTCTCATTTTAGACTATTTTTATACTTGGAAATCAGCATTTGCAATCGTTTCATTGGATACTAATTTATTGTGGACTAGTCAAAATTAGAAAAAAAACAGATGGAGAAGAAGTACCCTTTTGTTCAGCATTATGAGAACATCAAATGACTGAGGAGAATTAAGTTCAACAACATACCCAGTGTAATCACACAAAGTGGGGTCTGGGGAGGATAGGGTGTATGCAGACCTAAGACCTAACCTCTACCTCAGAAGTAAAGTTGTTGTTTTCGATAGACCCTCGGCTTCAAGATAAAAACAATCTAGGAAAAAGAAGTATTGGAAATACAAGAAACAACAGACAGTACTAAAAACAACAGATAATAGCAGAATAATACTGCAATAAAATACTACTATAATCAAACTACACGAAACATCAGTACAAGAAATCGGAGAACAAAAAACAAGAGCAATACTATAACTATAGAATGGCCACAATACACTTCTACCTACTAGTACGGACACAATCCTACCTATTACTCTTATACCCTAATCTATGTCCTCTACACTCTTATATAAGGTCATATCCTTGGTAAGTTGCAACTACGCCGTGTCCTACCTAATGACCTCAGCCAAATACTTATTCGGTCTCCCTTTACCTCTCCTGAATCCATCTAGAGCCAACCTCTCCCATGTTTCTATAAAATTCAACACTGAATTTGAGGGAAGCTACTCTTGAAGTAAAGCAAAATTGGAAAACTACAAAGCCTAAATGAGCATATTCTTTTCAGTCATTGCTCAATGCACAATTTCTAGCAGTTACTGAGTGAATACACCAACTTCTAGCTTCTTCTTCTAAGACAACATGCTAAGTAAATTTCTGAACTTTCTTTAGCTCATTCCATCAATAGTATCCAGGGGATGTCAATGACCTGGAATTTACATGATTGTGTTCAACCAGTTAGGTAGAAAGAATCTAATAGAAGTGAAACATAGAATCTAGAAGTGAAACATACAACAGGAATTAATAAGGGAATCAACTCCAACTGTATCTTTTTATTACATAGCATGCCATCAACCATGTTAGCAAGAGAAGATCATAGTGCATTCATAATACGTTCAAAGCAGGCACATCTATGTCCATCAACTTTTCGATCAAGTATTCGCACGATTTTCATGATGTGATTGGTAAGACTTATGTGACACTATAACTTTAAACTTCTTTTTCTTTGTAAAATTGTCCAGTATCAAATTTGTATTGTAACACTTGATAACTTCTTTCAAGTTTAAATATACTCTTACTTCGTCCAAAAGATTTTGAAATGTTACTTGTATATATAAGAGATGAGATGGAACCAAAAATCTTTGAAAGAGGGATTTTTATTTTTTTTAATCATGTCTTTGAAAGAGGGATATAACATCAGGTTTTTCCATCGCATGCCCGATGTCTTAAAGATGTGTTTTGTTGAAAATCATTTGCAAGAGATCTAGGATGATAGTAAAAGATTGGAATAAAATGTTATAGTACCGCATGCCCGATGTCTTAAAGATGTATTTTGTTAAAAATCATTCG